>NC_081566.1:26472210-26772210 GCF_022355385.1 Mustela nigripes | reverse complement strand
CCTGAGGTGCCGGGTGGGACTCAAGCTGGAGGAGTTTGAGTGAGTTCTTAGCATCCAAGGCATTTTGCTCTAAGGACCCTGAGTAACTCATGGGCAGCGACCAGAACTGGTTTTTATCAAAACCTGTGACATCACCTCCTGAAGCGATGATTGGTCATGAAAACGACTTCGGGGACGCAACTGGGCAGTGTGGAAAGGCAGCGGCAGGCGTGTTTGCATCCTTCGTCTGTATACATTTCCACAACCACCGTACTTGGATTTGCAGAGGCTAGTGTTTCTCAGCACCCCCGGATCCTGGGAACATAGAACTCCTGTGGCCCTCCCTCCCAGGGCTAGGACTTCCAGGGGGCACTGGCGTTAGGCAGCTGCGGGGAACCCAGGGGCCGTGGCTTCCACTCCCTTGCGCCCTGGGGAACAGCAGAACCCCCGCCTGGCTGGGCCTCAGCCTCTACCACCTGTAAGGCAAGGCCTGTTCCAGGGGCCGCTCACCACGATGCTTTTGTGGGGTCTTAAATCAACCTGGAGCCAGCCTTTGACTCCCAGGAAACACTGCCTCGGGAGCCTGCTGAGATCACTGAGGCTCAGCCTCCAGAAAGTGCAGTGGTTGCATTTTCTAATTTAATGATCTCGAGGGAAGACATCTTTGGAGCCGTGGATTCCCTGACTAGTCTGGAGAAGAAACTTTCCCAGGGATGTGCGGAAGGAAGAAGCAGATCTCAGCATAAAATTAGTAACACGGGGTCTAATTTGCCTGTTAGGGGACATTGCTTCGGGCTCCTCGTGCCACTGGGTTGCTCTTTGCTCCCTGTCTTCATCCACCAGGGCCCCAGAGGCTCCTGGGGAGGTCTCGGAGTGGTTGGTGCCTGGCTGCCTTCTGCTCCAGCCTCCATCCTTGTGTGACTCACAGATGCAATAAGTAGGCAGGGCCATTGCCCCTCTCTCCTACTTCAGCCCGACATCAGGAGAGGCCATGAAGCTTCCCTGGGCAGAGCTTAAAAGTTACAGCATTCACCTGACTCAACTCTGAATCTCCCCAGTCGGGCACAAATCCTACAGTCTTTGTTGCTTATGCCCGAACATTCTGACTCAAGGAAGTACTGTCTCATCATGGAAAATTTAGAAAAGGGTGTTCAAACACTTTATACTCTATTGACAGTAAACACATTTTTTACTCAGAAACCCAGTATGTGATATATAAATCCTATATAAATGTAAAATGGAAACCAAGACTCTACAGAACAGCACTTGCTGTTTCGAATGTGCTCTAATCTGTTCTACTATAGTGTGTTCTCTTCTCCTTCATTAAGAAACCATACAGGTTGTAACCCATTAAACTGGTTTCATGCTCCACTAATACGTCACAGGCTACAATTTGAAAATCACTGCCTTAGAGCAGCACTGTCTAATAAAAGTACAATGAAAGCCACCATTGGGAGCCTCATATGTAATTTAAAATTTTCTAGTAGATGCACTAAAAAGGTAAAAATAAACAGGTGGAATTAATTTTAATAGTATCTTTTTATGTAACTCTAATAGTATCATTTCAACATGCCATCAATATCAAAAACTGTTGATGAGTTTTTTTGTTTTTTTTTTTTAACCCTAAGTCTTTGAAATGTACACTCGCAGTGCATCTCAGCTTGGACTAGCCACATATCAAGTCTCCGTAGTTACGGTAGTCATGTGGGGCTGTTAACTCCCCCTTTGGCCAGGATAACTAGAGGCTAATTCAGGGAGCAGAATTTACAAGGATGTGAGGTACTGACAACATTGTTTCTGTTTGTTTGCTTGTTTGTTTGAAGCCACATTTCCCAGATTCCTCTGTTCTAGCACCAAGAAACACAGTATAGCAGAATCAACCTGGGGTTGGGATCTAGATTTATTATTAGAAGCCTTACCGTTTTTGTACCTTTGGGGAATGGTTGAGGAGAAGGTTAATGGCAACACCATTCTGTCTCCTAAATGAACTTTCAGAGACTCAAGCTGAATTCAGCAAACACTAAGCAGCTACAATTCAGCAGTATATACAGTTCAGTGTATCAATGGTAAAGGAATGCTCCAGAATTTGGTGGTGGTGGTGGGGGGAATCTTTATTCAGAGTTAGAGGCTAGGTGAGTTAGGGGTCATCCCTACTTTGTCACGAAGGGGCTTTCTTATGACTCTTCCTGTGTGAGGGGCTTGCTTCTCCCTGGGTACTGACCACTGACCAGTGCCCCATTCAGATTGTAACTTTGGTAGAACCATGGCTAAAACAACTGATTTGAATGAATATGGCTGTGTTTCCAATCCAACTAAGTTTATTACTGTTGATGATAATAGCCCCCGCAGCAGATATTTAAATCAGGCTTTAAAATGTAAACTTGCTCTCAAATACATCATCTGATTTAATATTCCTAGCAACCTGGAAATAGAAATCCCTATTATTGTATTCATTTTGTAAGACCCAGGGAGGGGAAGCAAATTCTTCTGGATCAAACATTCATTTAGACCAACATTTTTCTCTGAGCATCTATCAGGCACAATGTAATATATACAACATAATATATGTATATATATATATATGTGTATACACACACACACACACACATATATATATATACAGTATAATAAGGAATAAATTTCCAACTATTGGTTGAATTTGGGTTCCAATGCGAAAATCTTTAGTCCAGATTTCAAGATTTTCATGCCATTCTGCATTTTTCTCATTTTTTGCTAGTGTAAGTGCTCAACATCTACTATTGGTTTATTCTTGGCTTGACTTGACTCCTCTGTCTCTCACCAATCTATCACGTTACTTAAACAATTAATCAAATATTCAAGGATGGAGTCCATTCTATTTTCTACATTTGCCAATTCCCTTTAAACTCATTTAGGACCCACAGATCTGGATAACTCTCATGTGGATCTCAAGTCATCTGATTATACTAACATTGGTCTAAATAAAGCAGAAAGCCGAATCTGGGATTCAAGATTTTCATTCTTCCTTCAGAAAATCCTCAAAAGCACATTTTCATAGTGCCTTAGAACATTCTATGGCATGAATTGTTAGGGGAAGCTAAGCAAAGAGGAGAAAAAATGGTCTGTAGAGGGTTTCTTGTGTCAAATAAATTTAGAAATGACCTAATTAAACAGAGTTAAATAGATTTCTTTACAGAAGAAATTTTCAGAGACTTTAACATGCTAACGTGATTTTTGAACCATCAAGATAGATGTAGACATAGATGTAAGTACAGATTTAGTGTAGATATGAAGGTAAAGACACAGATTACAACGCTAACTAGATTTAGATAGATAGGTAAGAATAGATGATATAGCAATGAAAGGCAGCATCAGCTAGTGTTTAGTATATGTGCTGCCAAAGCAAGCACCATCAGCTAGTGGTTAAAAGAACAGATTTTAAATTTGGATTTGCAGATTGAACCAATAGCCGCTAGTTGCCAATCTCTCTTGCCTTAGTTTCTTCCTCTGTAAAATGGACATTACATTAAGGCTATTATGAGGATTAACCTACCTAATATATATAAAGCATATATTAGAAACTGCAGTGTGATAAATGCTCAATAACTAGTAGATGAAATTGTTAGCTACATTTAGCATGTAGGATTTCCCAGATGTAGGTTCGAAAGACTTTTAATAGCATCTTATGGGATTCATATTACAATGGGATACTCTTTCTAAGATGCTTCTCAGGGACTTAGAGCACAGGTTAGAACAGGGTAGGATCTAGATGGGAGAAGAGTGCTGCAGAAGTCACTGAGGAAAGATGCATCATTGGAGGAACTGGGTCCTCACTGTTGTTGTCAGCACAGGTTGATAGCCCAAGAGCATGCGCCAAGGAATAGAAAGTAAGTGGCATGGCTGTCATCACTTCTGCTTTCTTCCCTTATGATGGATACTACTAACTGGTCACGATGCTCTCTCCCACTGACCTTCTCAACACAGCATGTCATGCAACCCTGCCTGAAGGATAGAATCTACTGTGAGGTAAAACTACTTCATAACCCTGAGTCGGTCATCACTAGGTGGTGAAGAAAGCAGCAGCCTTCCACCCCAGCTGGTTGCTGAAACCCCAGGGTGAGACTTGGACAGCTCATCTACCAAATCACCACATTTCAACTAGCATTGTTTAGCCTCCGAGGAAGTTAAACAACAACAAAAATCCGTGGCAGTTAGTAATAGTCAATGGGGGAAAGACATTGGTGGGGAGGTGGCTGAATGGCAGCTCAGATGACTTTTAGGGATTCGCTTCTGCGGAAGGAGTTAAGAGTTCTTGAGGAATGGTTCTTGAAGTGAGAATTCAACAGAAGTCTTAGTGAGAACGCGTGTTCCTTCATATCTCAGGCTTGGAGGATGATTTTTGTAGGTGAGGTCACGTCATGTCCGAGGATAGTTTCCGGTCTTCCCTCTCATCTCTGAGTACTTCCAGGGGGTACACACGCCAGATGACGTACACACAGATTTAAGGCTCACCTTAAGCTTTGGTGTCTGGCAGGGGCAGAAGCAGCCCCGGTTCTCAGTGGTAGACCTGAGATTAGAGCGCGGGTCTCCCAACTCCTAGCTCCCTGCTCTATGCACACTGTACTGCCCTACTCTTTGATGGTGACTCAGCGTTTTCCTCTCTCCTCACACTGGGCCGTGTTTGTGCTTGGCATCCTTCAGGTTTCTTCGTTTCTTCTCTACTTCCCTTTCAAGGTCTTTGAGTAAAAATTCTTTCTACTTACCGTTTGGGGAAGAGGGCCCAGCCAACATCATTATTTAAAAGGAAATTATTACTGCAATGATGCATTCTTTCATATTTTGGAGTGAAAAAAATGTGGTTTTCCTCAAAAAGGAGGAAAATTTTGTTTCAGCACCACTCCCAGTGTTGTGGAGTTTCTCTGGGGCCCAGTTAGGATACCCTTATTTTGCACCTGTAGATAAATGGACCAGGGAAGCTGTTTGACTCCATCTGCTTTTTCTCAGAAAAGTACTGATTCCAGGAACTGAGTTGTTCATAGCTCTCCACGGAGCCCAGGGAGCAGCCTGCCTTTCACATAATCATGTGCCTGACATTCAGCATCGGACATCCTCGAGACTGCCTTTTCGTTTGGGGACTGTACCAAATGGACGTTTAGGGAGAAATGAATCAATTGGGAGAGAAAGCAGAACATGAACTTTTTTCTTGGACGTTTTTCATATTACTCTGTTATTTAAGGCTTTTGTCTCTGCTGTGTGGAGCTGAAACCAATAGATGTCTTCTCACATATTTATCTAACACGTATTATCAAATATCTACCATATGGAAAGCCCCATGTTGGGTATTAAAGGTCATATAGAATAGATGTAAGATGACACTCTCTGTTCTACAGAAACTTAAACTCTAACAGAGGTATACCATGGGCGACCCCCTCCCTAATAACCCTTTCCCTCTCTTCCATTAGGGGGGTGAACCAGCAGCCACCCAATACTTTAGTTCCTAGGAAGGTCTGGAATAAAAATTATTTAATCAATGTGGGCAACTTTCCTCCTAGGTGGCCAGGAGAACTTCTGCTGACAGTGACATTTCTCTTGGGTTGGGGGCAGGCCTCAGCAGAGCAGGAAAGAACCAATGCCTCGCACACAATCATAGAGAGGGGGTGAGGACCATGGTGGGGGTCTTCTGGTTCCTACAGAGCAGGTCAAAACCTGGGAAAAGCCAAAGCTTGCTTCTGTGAATAGTGATTACTTCCTAGGTAACTGAGGAAGGAGAATAGGCAGTCTTCAGCTCTCACTGGGAATCCCCCACTTTCCCTTGTTTCTGGACCACAGTTTCTCTCTCTCTCTCTGCAGGCTACTGATGGAGGCAAGAGCTCCTGCCTTCTGTCAAAGCTTGAGATATTGTTGCCCCAACTGGCTAGGTACTAGGAGGAATGAGGTTTCTCCTCTGGGGGAGGGGGTCTTGGAAAGGGCCATGGCTAACCATGGGTCTTGACACAGGGACTGCCTGTCTCAGTTGGGGAAGGCAATCACAGCGAATGCCATGTTGCAGGGGCAGGTCTGGAAGGGGTCATCTCAGTTAGCAGCAGCTTCTACATTGAAGGTGTGCCTGATCCTACAGTAAAGGATTCTGAGTATGTACATTATTTTCTGGAGTGCTTAGTCTGGTGAAAACTCATGGTCAAGGTCAGCCCAGAGGTAAAGGGACATGGCTTGTTCCATTTTCCAGACATTGCAGGAGAGGGGCTGGAGCAACTGTGGTTACAAGCAGAGGCAGGGAGCCCTGCTCCTAGGAAGGCACAGAAGACGACCCCATGCTAGAGATTGGAAACCCAAACTTCTCCAGATAGGAAGCGTCTTGAAACACTCCAGTTGCATTCTCCTTTCCTTCCTATCTTTAGCCTACTCTTGATTTCTCCTTTTTCCTTATTGCCTCCTCTTTTCAATTCTCCTTTCTTCTCTCCATCCTTCCGTTTGTTTTTCCTTCCTCCCTCAGGGAAAGGAAGGCTGGCCCTTTTCTGTCTCTCCTCTCAGTCCTTCCATCCTTTTAGGATTTGTTCCTTCTGCTGAGTATTTGCTGTTATTTAAGTTCCATGGTATCAAATCAAAAGGGAAACAGGGTCTTCTGCTCCTCATGTGATTACAACCTCCCCATAGCTGAGACTACTAAACTCCATCCAATACTCCTTTTCTTCTTCTCTGTTGGTGGAAAACACATAAATATTATTTGGGGCCATATTGCATCCAATTAAAAAAAACCTACATTTCTCAGTCTTTCTTGCTTGGTGTGGCTCAACAATCAAGGTAGGTCCTGGGAGATGTAAGCAGTATATTGTGTGGGACTCTAGGAAAGACACATACAGGAAGCTGACCGGCTGATAATTGCAGACTTCTTCCTCTTCTACCTTCTTCTTTCCTGCTGGCTAGAGCATGGACATAGGGGCTGGAGCTCTGGAAGGCATCTTGGACCATGCAGTGAACTTAAAAATGGCAACTGCCCTACTAGAAGGTTAGGTAAGAAGAGGCTGGGTTTGTGGTGTCCCTATGCATCTGTCCTACCAGCCTTTGGACGGGATGTCTCTGGACTTCCTATAAATGAGAGAAAAATAAATTTCTACATTGTCTAAGCCCTAGTTAATTCCATTCTCTGCTCCTGTAGCTGAACTCAGTTCTAAGAAATTGACTAACTTCATCAAAATAGTTTCCCATGCTCCATTATTCCCTCTCAGGTCATTGACTTTTCTACCTTCATTGTTAGGCAGAACTCCCTGTCGCAGCAAGTAACCTCGGCACTCTCACAATACATGGCTGGTCCAGACACAAGGGAGAAACCCTGACTTGGTTCTCCATCCAGTAAATCCTTCACAGGCACAACACGGGACTTTGGTGGGAGTTTGGAGCTGTAGCTTTTGTAGGTTTGAGTACTCACAGCAGAGTCTCCTACTGAATGTCAGATGGGGAAGCAAAGGCAATCTGTCTGAGGCTGTCAGCTGTCCAGGAGCCTGGACAAAGCAACAATTTACGAGGCGCCTTCAGAGACCGAGTGTAAGAGAGGGCTTCATCAAGCAGATTTCGCTGGCTGTGTTGTATGTACATTCACAAAGTAATTTACAGTTCCCTTGGAAACATGAAATAGTTAGGGTCTAAATTTAGAGTGTGCATTCTGAGCTGTTGTAATAAACCCAAAGAATATTCAGAGTGAAGGAACAGAGGGAAGAGATGTGGGACCATTCAATCTAACAACCAAACCCATCTACCAGGTCACGGAGACCATAGTTGCTGCTGCAGGAGGTCAACACTCCTTCCCAGTCCTCCCAGTCAAGGAGCAGATGGGAGGTGGCCACTTCTCTGCCTATTCTAAGAACTCTGGTCTTAGCACTTTGTTTTTTGGTTTACTCCTCTGCCTTCTCAGTTATGTGAGGCCCCATGACATTCACCATCTGTTTTCTGTTCAATTTTCTTGCAAAGTGTCTCAGTGTGTGGTCCCAGAGAACCAGCATGTGAAACTCTCAGGATGCAGCCAGATTGAATTTTCAAGATGCATCCACATGCTGATTTCCCAGGAAGGTTCTGGCAGCCTATGAGGGAACACACACTTGTTTCCAGAGAGCAGGTGTGAGGTGGAGGCCTGGAAGAAGAGTAGAGAATCTAGATAAGCTCTACCTTTTATGATGACAACACATGGGGTGCTGACTATCTCCAGGAACTCTGTTCTTTCCCTGGGCTTGATAATTTGTCATCTTTTGCTTGAATTGAAATATAAGTCCTCCAACTGATCTTTCACTGCTTCCTGTGTGTCTCCTTCCCTGCTATCCTATGCACTGCCAGGGAGGTGAGCTGGCTCAGACCAGAATCCGTTCCTCCCTGAGCTAGGCCTGCTGAATTGTAACTCTATGACCTCAGTGCCATTTACCCAATAGTTGGCATATTGCCTACATTAGTTCAGAAGAAGTTTATTGAGTTTCTGAGTAACACCCTCGAGTCCCTGCTTACACTCTTGCAATGTCTCCCTGCCATCTATCTTCTAAGTTCATTAACTTGGCATTGCAGCTCCTTCATGACATGATTCTGTTTAGGTCTCCAACTTCACCTCTCACCACTGCTCACCTCTTGCTTTGTGCCTAGGAACACGTGTCTACCTATGCAACTCCCACCATGTTCAGCATGCACCATGGGGCTTTGTGAACTCACTGGATTTGCTTCTACTGTCCCTCTGCTGAATATGCTCCTGCTAGTTCTTTTCTATTCCTTCCTTCTTTGCCTCTCCCTCCCCACCCATGCACTGTGCCTCGCTAATGCCTCCTCAACTTTCATACTGACTCTCGCCACTTCTGGCAAGCTGTGACCCTCCCCAGGTTGGGCTAATAATTATGTCTCTTCTTCACTCCCACAGCTTTCTGCATTGAACTTTCTGCATTGCCTTGTGACTGTATTTTTGTATTTCTGTTTTCCCTTGTAGATTATGAGTTCTTTAAAGGCAAGGACTGAGCTTTTAATTCCATTCACAATCATAATTTTTAAGTACGTTTTAGGCATGCGGACACTTCAATGAACAAAATAACTCCCAGGGAATTTATACCCAAGCAGTGAAAGAGAGAAAAGAGACACAAAGACACCAAGTAATGATAAGTGCTATAAAGAAAGTTCGAATAGAAAACAGGGAAGTAAAGCAGTGCTAGGAGGTCTAAGGACACCTTTGATGAGAAAACATTTAAGCAGCTACTTAAAGGAAGTGAGGGAATAAGCCATGCAGATAACTAGAAGGCATTTTAGTCAGAGAGACCGGTAAGCGCCAAGTCCTGAGGTCGGGTTATGTTTGAGATAGTCCAAGAAGAAGGCAAATGAGCTAGAGGGAGAGTGACATAAAGAAAAGTCAGAGGGGTGTCTGAGAGCAGAGCCTTAGAAGCCACAGCAAGAAATAAGAGTTTTTCTTTGAGTAAGATGGGGAACCATTGCAGGGTGTGAGCGAAGGAGTATGACTTCCATAATGTCTTAGAGGAGAAACTAATGGGGTTTGCTGGTGGACTGAATATGATAGATCAGAGAAGAAAAGAAAAAAGAAGAGAAGAGAAGAGAAGAGAAGAGAAGAGAAGAGAATGGATGCATAGCCTCGAGATTTTTGGTCTGTGCCAATCTGGTTTAGAGCATGAAGTACCAGAGCCTCCACTAGGGGTGTATAAAGTCCGAGATAGCTGTTAGAACCCCCAAAAATCATACTGAGGAGGACATTGGATTATGAGTCTGGAATTCAAGGAAGAAGTTGGGCTAGAGATATAATTTTGAAAGTTGCCATTGAAAGTCTGTGGAAGTAAGTGGAGCAAGTGCAGAAACACAGAAGGATTCTAAGGGCTGGTCCCTCTGGTGTCCTAACATGTAGAGACTCCATGACAATGAGGAACAAGCTCAGATGAATGAGAAAGGCACCTACTGAGGCTCGAGGAGAACCAGGAGACAGTAGATTTATAACAAGTAAAGACAGTATTTCACAGGGTAGGGAGGATTCAACTGCGGTAAGAGTTATGAATCGATCCAGTACAATGAGGATTGAGAATTGATCATGGGATTTGGCAGTGGAAGTAATAACTGACTGAAAGCAGAAGAAAACAGATGATGCAGAATAAAGAAGATGTTTGGTGAAACGATGTCCTTGAGTAGGCAAGAGTGGGTAGGATCTGATAATCAAATGGAAAGAGTGGCTTCAGAGAAGAGTCTCATCCTTGGAAGGGAGACAGTGTAAAAGCAAGTGGGTTGTCAGATGGGCAAGTGGGAGTAGATATATTTCTTTTCTAATTATTTCCATTTCTCAAAGTAAGAAGCCAGATCATCAGCTGAAATGAAGGGGAGGGCACAGGTCTTATGAATCTCTGGCTCCCCAGCAATGAACATGGTGCCTGGCACATGGTTGGCATTAACACATGGTGGATGATTTGAAGCTCTCCCTAATGACTGGGCATTTTCTGGTTGTTTGGGGAATGTAATGCTATGCTAGTTTGTGCTCCTTATCTGTTTGGAACACTTGGAATTGTACAAGAAGAGAAGATGGGATACCATGGTAGAAACACAATGCTGATTCGATTTAAAAAAATGTGTGTGCAGGGACGCCTGGGTGGCTCAGTTGGTTAAGCAGCTGCCTTCGGCTCAGGTCATGATCCCAGCGTCCTGGGATCGAGTCCCACATCGGGCTCCTTGCTCCGCAGGGAGCCTGCTTCTCCCTCTGACTCTGCCTTCCACTCTGTCTGCCTGTGCTCGCTCTCACTCTCTCTCTCTTACAAATAAATAAATAAAATCTTTAAAAAAAAAATGTGTGTGCATATTATAAATGACATATATAAAATATATATACATAGATGCATATCTATTACATATATATACTTAAAAATTAAACTAGTTTATAGACATTAACAAATGCTTTGTACTAGATTAACCCATCTTTGATTATTGTTCTTCCTTGTTATTGACATGGGCAATACCTGGCCAACTATAGAAATACACACACTTCCAAAAGACTGTGTGGAGTCGAGTCCATGGGAGGCCAGAGAAAGCTATGGTGGAGGGAGAGGGTCTCTAGGTCTCTAGGACAGTCCCTTCAGCTGCGTTAGAGAAATCACTTTACTCCATGTACCTAGTCTTGATACTGGGGATCACCAAGAGAAAAAGGTAAAACTGGGCTCTAAACAACAATAAAATTAGGTAAGCAAGGAAAGGGAGTGTGAGCTACCAAAAGCTAGGACTTAAAAGTCACATGTGTGTGTGACATGGCTTGCATTTGGAAGCCTTCCCAGCCCGGAAGTGACTGCAGTGGAACTGAGGGGGCAGAGCCTGACATCTGTTGGGAAGTGATGTGCTCTCAGGGAGTGCCGTGGCTTCAGCCTGCAGAGGAATGGCATGTTTCTCCAAGATGGGTGTTCTGGAGGAAACTGTGAGGTAAACAGTACATAAATTTTAGTTTGTCTCACTGACCTACCTTTTTTTTTTAACCTCTTATTTTTCTCTTGGCTTCCACACACTCCCCCTACCCCCGCTTCTCCTTCAACCAGTTCACAGAATTCACTGTGACTAGCAGGCAGCAGGACAAGTAAACCAGCCTCCCTAAATTAGGACAAGACGACTCCCATCCGTTTGACCTGGAAGCATGAAAGTGGTGAGAGAATGAATCAGAAACCAGATGAGAGTGAATGAAGACAAAGCAGCCTGGGGTCCCGCCAGAGGGGAGGCTGTAGGGCTGGTGGAGAGCTGGGTTGAGACACTGATGTTAAATCTCAGGGCTCTGAAGTTAACACTGGCTGGATTACTGGAACGTGGAGAGGGAGAGGGTGGTCTCAGAGCTGCCAGGAGAGATGAAGAGCAAATGCGTCTGCACTCTCTGAACCATAACCACAAGCTTTGTCTGTTGAGATCGATGCAAACACGGAGGGAAGAGGTGGAAGCCTTCACCCGCAGCTGTCCTGGTGTACCTCAGCCTCTAGTTCTTCTGTTCCCAAGCAGTATACCACAATAAATATGCAAAGTCCCGTCCACTGCCCAAGCCTGTCCTTATTCAAATCAGTCAGAACAGGTTTCTCAAAGTAAATGCCAACATACCAGAAAGATGCAAGGCATCTAGGGAAATGGAGCCTTGAAATAACTCCCACACGGGGTATCACACTCTCAGACAACTGGTGTATTTCTAGGCTCTGCAAATTTATCCACGCTGTATACTGTGTCGTAAAATTAGCCATACCTTTCCAAGTACTCTGTGCTAGTCTGGTTTCAGGAGGCTGTAAAAGGTGAGAAATTCATTGTAAAGATAGTAACATACTCGCCATGTATATTTACAACGCGTTCCTGCAGGCAACTTGTAGCTCAATGGCACATTTACTCCGTAGCATAATTTTTCAATAATATTACATGCATTAATAAAGGTAATTTAGAAAAAGCCCCATAAAGTCATTTGACTTTTTTGCCGATTGCCAGAGTAATAAAATGCCTTTACATTATGCGGCAGTAGAAAAGCTGTGCCCTTTTGCTTGATTAAGTTAAGTCCTTTCAGCGTTTACAACTAGATATTTGTGTGTCACTTTATTGCCATTTTATTTTAATTTGAACTATGGATTTCCTGTCTCTGGATGGCACTGCCCTTACCGTTTTGGAGAAGGGAACTCTTATTCTTACACCAGAAGGATCAGGGACATGAACGTTGGCTTAGGCCGTCCTGTCACTGCCAAGTGTTTGTGACTCTCAGGTCTACTAGCTTCTTCAGTCAACACAAGTGAGCAGGTGTTCGCTGATCACCTACTATGTGCTTGGCCCTATGGTAGGAACTGTGGGGGATATTGGAGCAAGATTGTAATCTGGGGTAAGAAGTTTAAAACAAGCTTTGCTCTAGTGAGCCTGGAGGGAAGAGTGATGTCGTGAATGCATGCTTCAACTTCCATGGATGATAACCACATTTGAGCCAAGGAGCACTGTTTTGTCCCCAAGAAAGAGGAGGAAGGGGAGGGATGGAAACTGATGAAAGAGAGGATCATGGGAAAGGACAATGGAGTCTGGATGGGGTTGCTGGGAGGGACTTGAGAAGGAAGAATGCAAAAAGATGGATTCTGAGATTGATTGCTCCATGACCTGAGGTGTGTGATATTCTTCTCTGCAGCTCCCAAAACCTTCAGGAAACTTTACTGTCCCTACAGATGATCTATCTGAGAGTTGATTTTGTGTGTCTGGGTGGGAGGAGGGCCTCTCCAGATGAACCTAATAGAGGACTAAATTTCTCGTTGCTATGAACTTGAGGCAAAGCGTAAACCCATAGGGGAGCTTTGGTCTTCCTCTGGTCATGGACTTGGACATCTGAGTCCATGTAGTCTAGATCTTTCAACATAAGGAGGAACCAGAAAAAGAGACTCTAATCAAAATACAGTCTGTTAGGAAAATCAAAACCAGCATACAAAGCCAAGTTGTCTGATATAGTAAAGTAGTAAACTGAAAGCTAAGACTGTGGTTGTCAGAGGGCGAGGAAGGAACCCTGTAATATGAAGAAGGGTTTTAAGGAGCCTCTTCATTTTCTGACCAAGGACTCTAAGACCTTTTTAATGGAGGAAGTGAGACCTGATGGGAGCTTCAGAAGATCTAAGGATTTGAATGTGCTGAGGGGAATGTGGGTGCATGGTATGAGAGAAGCCCCCAAGAACAGGTGTGATGTAGGCGATGTGATTTGCAGCTAACCCATCTCTGGATGCCTTACCCATTGGTCTATGGGCAGAACTTCCTGGAGCCCAATCCTGTGAATGTGTCATAGGTTCTGACTCAAATCAGTCCTTTACACGTCACATCCAAGAAGTAATGAATAGCATAATGTATTCATTCATCCATTCAACAAGGAGATGGCGGGTAGCATTCTTATTGCTAGAATTACAGTGGTAAGTAATACACAGTTTCTGCTATTCTGTCCTCTGGGGGAGGCGAGGCCTAGCATATAAATCCACACCCCAACAACCCTAAATTACAATTGGTAACCAGCAGGATGCTAAGACAGAGAACATGGCTGGGCAGGCAGAAGCTATGTAAGAAAAGGTATTCAGGGAAGACCTCACCAAAGAGGTGATATTTACATTGGGGCCCAAAGAATGGGAAAGAGAAAGTCAGGCAGAGAGGGTGGAGGTGGAGAGGGGAAGGCATGTGCAAAGGTCCTGTGTTGGGAAAGAACTTGACACTTCTGAAGACTCCTGAAGACCAAGACTGCTGATGCATAGTTAGTAAGGAGACAAGAGGCATGATGCAAAATTGGGGGGTGAGTTGGGTCAGATCACATAAGGCCTCATACACCAAATGAAGGAGTTTAGGTTTGATTCTCATGGCCATGAGCATTTATCAAGAGATTTTGAGTTGAAGCCTTAAAAGTGTTCAAGGATTTTTTCATTTCTTGGTCTCTAGAAAAATTTTCAATAAACAAATTCTAAATATATACAGGTGTGTACATGGCCCAGCCACTATGCTACAGAAAACGGTACAACACTGCTAAGGTTTACTCATTACAGGTCCCTGAACAGCCAACAGATGGATAATAACATTTAGTCATTGCCGACTGGTAATTACAGCATATATTTAAAGGAGAAATAACTACATTTCCTGCTTCAAGTTCTCTCTTATGAAACGGAGAACCAATACCTCCCAAATTATATACCAGAGACACGATCCATAGTTCCCAGAACTGATAGAAAACTCCCCGAGGTTAATAATTCATGCATGACCTGCGATTGCGTTTGTACGTTTTATCTGTTTTCATTAGATGTGCTCCTTTATTGAGTTTCCACTGTGCACATCAGTCGCCTGTGTGTGCGTCCCAGTTTGAAATAAGCTGCTTGCTTTTAAAATGTTCTGGACAATATAATTTCATCTGAATCATTATGGGGGAACACATGGTTCCTGAGAGTTTGGCTTTTTAAAATCTTTCCGTGTTGATCTCTAAGACTGTGGTCAGAGGTGCATCTCAACCTGGTCTAGGTCTGAGGAGTTGTGGCTCTCACTTTCTTATGGGTCGGTTGGGCCCTCTGCTCCGGAGCACAGCCTCTCTGATCCTGAGAGGAGGCCTTTTCACTCGGGCCATGGTGCAGGAAGGCACGGCTTTTACTCTTACTGAGCATAGCCCCATGACCAGCAGGGGGAGAGTGACATCTTGGGCCCTCTGACCCCGACAGCAGCACACAAGGAACCCCTGCACCAGGACTGGAGCTCAGACTCTACCCCAGTCCGCCCCAAATCTTGAGTCAGGAGCTCGGCTCTGTCCCTTCTTTCCCTCAAGGTACGTTCTTCCAGCCACACATGGCAACGATTTTTTTCCTTTATCTTATTTTTCTGGGCTTAGATAGAGATTCCTGAACTAAGAGCTGCTTTGTAATTATTGGAGACATAGTCTAAGTTATGGCTCTAGTCCTTCTCTAACTGATTGTAAAACCAATTAGAAACTATGCTGCTATAAAGATACATAATATGTGATCTATAGATATGCACAGATATACAAATTATTAATCATGGCCAGCTCTGGATGGTGGGATTTTAATTATTTCTCCTTTTATTTATCTGTATTTTCTATTTTTTTTTTTTTTTTTTTTTTGTCATGGAGAGGTTATTTGGTTTGTGTTAACTTGAATTATTTATATAATAAAAAAACAAAGCAAAGAAAAAAAAAATTCACTCTTGGTGCCCAGAGGAGGGGGACTGGCAGTCACAATGAGCTGGGAAGGGGAGGAGAGGAGTGATAGCCCTTAGGATGGCCTTCGGGACCAGCCAGCCCCCGTGGAACTCGGGGGATGTGGGTGTCCCAGACATTGGCTGTGTGTCTGTGCCAGTCTGAGTGTGTGTACGTGTGTGTGTGTGTGTGTGTTCCAGGGGCTCCAAACCTCCGTGTGTTGCTGCCTGTGACAGAAACACAGGAAACAATTCCCTTGGGTTTCTATCATCTTCTGGAAGTAGTGGTGGCATGGAGGTCGTGAGGGGTGGTCGCTGAGGGGGTGGGGAGTCTCCTTGTCGGAGACCGACGCCGGCCGCGAATTTGCCTCCTCTCCTTTCCTGGTCTTTCCCTGCGTTTCCATGGGTTGTTCACTTCTTCCCCATCCTCCGTCCCACTCCCACCTCCCGGTCCTCCTCCGGGTCCTCCCTCCCTTTCTCTTGCCCCCGCCCCTTCTCTTTTTATTTTATTCCGACTCCTGTTGCTTGTTCGAAGGGGAGGGCACAGCTCCTGAACCATCGATCACGCTGTCTTCTTCCCTGTCCCTGTTTATGGCAGACACTTTCCACACTCAGTCTCTCCCACTTCTGACTCTTAATAATCAAAGTCAAACTTCTGGGACATAGAAAATATTTTCTCTATAAAACATCAAATCCGAAAGCTCCAGTGTTTTCGCCGATCAAAACCACTGGGACTTCACGACAGTCATCTCTGCTGAGACTTTTTCAATGCCTATTTGGAGACACAATCGATTTCTGTGTTTTTCTGTTTTTCTGTCAGTTGGTGGCTTTTGTTCTTGATTTTGTATTCTCCCCACTTGGGCACAAGGAGTGGCTTCTGAGGCAATGAGGGCCTCGGTTCCATGTGGGGAGGGAGGTGTGTGGCGGTCGACAAGGGAACATTCCTCAGTTGTTATCATCAGATTTTATTCCAGCACACGTAAGATGGGACCAGTTAAGCTCCTGTCTTTTAAGGTTGCTATAAGGATTTAATGAGCTGATCCATGAGGACCTTTAACACACTGCCTGGTGCCTACAGAGGGCTCAGTAAGTATTATCTGTCATTATTACTATTATTATCATGCCAACCATTACTTTCTACTGGGAGAGGACAACAGAGAACTGGATTCATCTTCCCCAGGTATGAACAGAAGTGGTTTGAAGCCACATCAGAGCTCCAGTGACCTGCCCAGGTGCTCTTCTCCCCATACTTGGTTTCCTTACCCTGGTGGGCTCCTGAGCCCTGGCATGGTCACTCAAGCTTTGCCTCCCCAGCACATCTTACTCTCAGGAATGTTCAGGGGTTCTGCTGGCTCCCCAGTCTGGTGATCAGTGGCCCATGGTGCTTCCTCGTCCACCTCTGACCAGGTCAAGGTGTGTGTGGTCACACAGGACACACAGAGACCCAGCTGAACTGCTTAGCTTGGGAGCAGCAGAGGCAATTAAAAGCCACTAGAGGAGACTGACCAATCATACATTCTCCCTGGTGGGGAGCAAGTACTACCAGGTTCAAGGTTCCTGTTCTCACTGGTGACCCCTTGAAGTCTACCGGCAAGCCTGTAGTCTAGGACTGGGCCTGGTTCTGTTGCTACCCCTAAGGCAGGTAGGGGAGGCCAGAGAGGGAGTGGGCTGTGGCTTTGAGCTGTCCTGCTCTCCTCGATGCCAAGAGGGTCACTGCACACCACACAAAGAATGGTCTAGGAAATGTTGAAGCTGCTTGGGCATGCATTAGTCCTTCCTTGGGGCTGGCCCCAAAAGGATTACTTTTCTGTAGAGTCCTAGCATCTGACCCCGTGATCCGCCTGCTGGTGTTGCCACATCCTGACATAGTTCAGTGGTAGCAAATCATGGGAAGTTCTGCACAGACATTGAGCTATTTTTCATCTCAAATAGAGACCACTTGGAGTTGTAGAAACACCGTGTGGAAAGAGCTAATTATCTAACAGCCCCATAGCATGGCATCTACAGATCCTCTGTGAAATGGGTGGCAAAACCTCCATTTTCCCAGGGACTTCTGCTGCTCCTTCACTCCGCACACAAGCACACATACATATGTGGGCCCACACACATGCACAGGCATGTGGACACACATGTGCACATGAATATATGTGCATGTACACACACACACTCACGCCCACAGCAATGTTCAGGTCACCTGCACACCCTGCATACTCCAGGAGTGCACTGATCCTGCAGTGGGACTTAAGGGCCTCCCTAGCCTCTCCCCTCTTCTTTCCCTTGCTCTAGCAAATGTAGCAAATGCTAGATTCTTGAGAACACTGAGCTGTGCAGGCCGGCTAGGAGACATTTGCATTTGTGCTGGGTCACTTGCTAAATGAGTAGCCCTGGAGACTAGATACTTGGGGATGCCATCTGTCCTGAGAAGGCGTTTGCGAAGGTTAAAGTGAAGGGGTGACAGAGAAGATGGAGTTATAAGGAATGCTAAGTCATCACTAAAAGTGGCGGAAGAAGGAGGGCATCTCGGTGGCTGAGTCCCCACTGACATGGGCTGAATTGGGGGGGATGATCCTTTCTCACCTGCTCATGTAGGACATAGGAGAAGCCACCAAGTCCAAAGGACCAGAAGAATCCTTGCACTTGAGATCTGAAGGGCAGAGCCTCCCTTACTGAAGCTTCCTTCTCTGTAGCCCAGAGGGTCTCCATGTTTCTACAGGACAGGGTCAGCTTCCTCTACAAACTTATCAATGACCTTCGGCATGTTTTACTTTTGCAACACTTGCTTGCCCACCAACACTGGCTCACTGGTCCCTCCACGTTTCCATTTTTGCCCTGGGCCCACTCCCTCCTGGTTACCCTTCCTTCTCCCTACCTGGCTTAGACCCATGATGTGTCCTGTAAACCACTCTTCTCTCTGGAGGACCAACTCTCTCCCTCTCATGTCCCTCTCCTGCCTGTCCCAGGACAGTCTGCCACACTCCATTCAGGTATCCTTCCACCTTCTGGGGTGCTAGGGGAAAAGCCTATTCCCAGCCTTTTCATCTCTCCCATTAAAGATTCATGGCCTCCAGTAGAAGATGGCACAAGTAGGGCTTCATAACCCTCCTCTCTGTCCCTCCATCAGACCTTCCCTCCTCTCTCCAAGCCCTGGTACCACTATGTCTCCATACACCCTTGCAGCTGTGAGCTGATCTTCACCTTTACCAATGATAAAAATAGAAGTATTTAGGTAGAATCCTCTAAGACATAGCTCAGTTGTCACCTGCAGAGTACCCCTCCCAATTCTAGGTTACGTCCTCTGCTCCCACAGCAGCACATGTTTCTTTCTACCTTGGCCCTTATCCCGTGAGCCTATGACTCAGTCTGGGTGGGGAGTGCCTAGAGAACAATAACTATGACTTATCTCAAAATCTAGAGTGATCAATGCAAACACATTGTGTTTGATGAATGAATGAAGGAGCCTATTCTTCATGGACAAGGGAACCCTGACCAGGTGCCCCGTTATGGCACACAGTGGTCAGTGCCGGGGGCGGAGGAGGGTCTCTCTAAAGGGACACAGGAGAATCCATCTGGAGCATGGTGGTCTAGACACACAGCCAGTTACATCCTTATAACAATGAGAAAGCTGTTCACGTCAACTGGCATTCTACAGATTTTTAACTGCTCGTTTTGGAAGGAGGGGAAGCCATTTCCTCTCCTGTTCTTCCCTTCCACAAAGACCAATTCATCGTTGGCTTGGAGTCCTGACACATACAGCCAATGATAAGCTGATGCAAGGGAAAGCATGAAGGGATTTAAGCCGTGTTTGTTTCCCCTCTTCCCCTCTTAGTGACAAAGAATTTTCATGCTTGAAGAGATCTTATGGACCATCTGGCCCAATTCCTTGCTTTTGCACTGGGGGAAAACTGAGGCTCAATGAGTTGAAAGACTTCTTGTTGTCGTGTAGTTAGCAAAAGGCATGCATCTGGATGCCTGGCCTCAGGGATGGGAATCCGCTCCCCTGTCCACCAGGCTGCATTACTTCAAGCAGAAGTCTTGGTTGTGTCTCTCCAGTGGGGGATTTCATCCCTGTGGCACTAAGATAGGCTATCTTGTCACGTCCCCTGCCCCCTGAGGAAGAGAACCTCTGATAGCCCCTGAGAGCAGACATCTGGAACCCACTGAGCATAAGACTGGCCTTCCCTTCACCTTTTAGCCGACCACCTATCTCAACAGCAGGTAGAGTGATCTGTTCCCAGCCTGGCAGGATTGTAGCTCTTATTGATGAAAGAGATATCAAGCCAAGCCTGAAAAATAACTTAGCATTTTGAATGTTGGAGAGACACAGACTAATGGGTTCTCTCCTTATATATATTATGTGACTTAGGGGCAAGTCTGTAAAGAATTGCTCTGACTGGACCTAGCCTGGTCTCCCTTGTCATCTCTGAGCTTTCTGGAACACAAAGCCTGACATAGTTGGGAGTGGGGATGTGGCTTGGGTATTAATGTCTCAAGCGTACCCTGTCGTGTTTATGTTTTTCTGCCCTTGTCCCCACTTGGAGGCAGTCAGAGCACCCGCCGAAGGAATAGTTCCCAGCCAAGACAACGGTGTAATGGGAACCAACATCACGTGCCCTGCACCTCCCTTCTATCAACTCATTTTGGGGTCCTGCGACTACTGTGGATGGTCACATCACGTCGTCAGATTTCATTCATCCCGTGAACACTGAGTGCCCCATGTACACCAGGCCCTGTTGAGGCTCTGGGATCCAGAAGGGAACAAGGCAGGTTACTCTACTGTCTGGTGAGGTAAGAATACAGCACTCAAGGGGTGTTATGCAACACCAGGACTACAACCATTGTGCCGTAAACACACCCAGAGACAGGACCCAGAGATAGTGGCACATGGGTCACTATAGCTCGGGTGCACAGAGAAATCCTCCCTAAGGAGGACATATTTGAGCAGAGACTGGATGAGGACTGGAGCTGGCCATGCTTGGGTCTGGGGGAACGCATTCTAGGCACAGGCAAAGACTCTCGTGAGGCCGTGATTGATGTGTTTGAGACATGGACAGAAGGCTCACATGGCTAGAACTTGAAAAGTTTGGGAGAGAAAGAAACAGACAGAAGGACTCATAGGGCCCAATGGACAAGAGAAAGGAGTTTGGATTGAATTCTTAGTGTGAAGCTTTGGAGTGCTTTAAGGGAGCAGAGAGTGGCAGGAACTGATTTGTATTTTCAAGAAAACGATCCCATAAGCCAATGTTCAGAGCAGCATTATTCATAATAGCCAAAAGATGGAAACATCCCAAATGTCCATCAACTGATGAATGGAGAAACAAAGTACGTCATAATATTATTCAGTGTTACAAAGAAGGAAATTGTGACATGTGCTACAACACGAGCGAACCTTGAAAAACTGTGGGAAATAAGCCAGCTACAAAAGGACAAATCATATATGATTTCACTTCTACGACGGACTTGGGAAGGGGGACCTCCGTGCCCAGACCAGTCAGATTCAGGCAGATGGAAGGTAGAATGGTAGTCACCAGGGGCTGTAGGGAGGGGAGGATGGGGAGGAAATGTTCAATGGGCACAGTTTCAGGAAGAGATGGTGAAAAGCTCTGGAGATGGATGGTGGTGATGCTTGTACAACAGTGTGAACGTGCTTAATGTCAGTGAATTGTGCACTTAAAAGTGGTTAAAGTGGTAAATCTGGTATTATGTATCCTTTACCACAGTTAAGCAAAACACAAACATGGGAGCTGCTGGGTAGATCATTTGAGCGTCTAACTCTTGGTTTCAGCTCAGGTCATGATCTCAGGGGTGTGTTGGGCCATGAGCTGGGTGTGGAGCCTACTTAAGATTCTCTCCCTCCCTCTCTTAAGAGAGAAAAAAAAAGAGAAGAGAAGAAAAACGCAGACAAAAATCAATAGAAACCAGAGACCAACCATCTTGGCTTCTGTGTGGACAAGTGATGGTAGAAGAGCATGTGGAGGGAGAAAAACATTAAGAGTTAAGAGACAACTGTCATAGCCCTGGTTTGGACCAGCTGAGAGGAATGAGAAAGAAAGGGAAGGATGGAAATCGTTTTCAAACTTAGAGAAAAGTGGCAAGAATACGCAAAAACTCCCTGTCACCCTTTACCCAAGGAATTGGTGAAATATTTCAGAAATAAAGTGGAGCCTGACTTCATGGTGGTTCAGGCATGAGGGCTGAGGGACGAAGAAACTTGGAGTCCCTCCCCCCGAAACACGGGAAGCTGGCTGTGGAAGGGCAGCCATCAAGTCTCTGACCATAGAGTACCAGCCAGCAAAGCTAGGCCCAGAGAGGTGAAGCGAGCTCCCCTGGGATGCATAGTGATTTCATGATTGGGCCAGAACGTGAGCTCAACAGATTTGCAGTTTTTGATCAAAGGTAAAACCTTATCAAAGGTAACACATTTTAGGAGTGTCTGGGTGGTTCAGTGGGTTAAAAATCTATCTGCCTTTGGCTCAGGTCATGATCTCAGGATCCTAGGATTGAGCCCCGCAGCAGGCTCTCTGCTCAGTGGGGAGCCTGTTCCGCCCCCCACTCTCTCTGCCTGCCTTTCTGTCTCCTTGTGATCTCTGTCTGTCAAATAAATAAATAAAATCTTAAAAAAAAAAAAAAAGAAGGCAATGCATTTTAGCCATTTTCCACCTTTATGGAAAGGTCGGGTTGTTAGTGAGGGAGAGGTGGGCCGGGTGGTTTTCTCAAAGATGGATCGTGTCTCGCTGTTCTCCAGCTCCTAATATCCTTGTGGGGAAAGGAAGACAGACTTAGGCCTGTTACTTGTGGAAGCCACCAGGAAGTTGCTCAATTTCTCCATCTTCTAAATGAGTCCAGCAATCTGTCTTTGGGGCCCGTAATGGGAGTAAGAAGAACATGTCTTTCAGTTAAGAGGGTTTTAGCCGGCAGAACTCACCTGAAATGCCTCCCCACACCCCCAAATGGCTCCCCTACCTCTTGCCACGTTGATTGAAATCCCAGTGATGGGATCATTCTTTAGGGTTGCAAGCAGAAAATGCTGGAAAGCAGCTGGTCGTGTTACGTTCATTCAGTCAGTCTGTCATCCATAATGGACTGAACTATGCTAAGCACAGGGTGATCGAACTCAGACATTATCTCTTCCCCACAATGGGCATCTGGTATTTTGGAAAGAACATATGCTTCGCAGTCAGACGGAGCACTTTGACCACCAGTTCCCTCATGTTCAATGATGCTGGACAAGGAACCTACACTCTCTGAGCCTCCACATAAGCCACTATCCTGGAGGGGCCACAGGGAGGCACACACACCCACCCACTCGTCATCCCAGAGCCTGGGCCAGACATGCCAGTGGAGCCATCTTGGCACTGAATGCCCCCGCCTGGATTCTTCTAGCCTCTGGCTGTTCGTCTTTCACCAGGGACCAGCTGTGCTCACTGTGCTTTGTGCAAATTCCTGGCCCAGGGATAGAATCATTCTTTAGGGTTGTAAGAATCCATGGCATTCATGAAATGGCTGATATTTTATAACACTGGGTTTTGGAGTAGTTTGTTGCATAGGTTAACTGCAACATGGCCAATATTACATCCTTTAGGATTCCTATGCATTTTATTTTATTTTATTTATTTTATTTTTTAAAGATTTTATTCATTTATTTGACACGGAGAGAGGAACACAAACAGGAAAGGCAGCAAGCAGAGGGAGAGGAAGAAGCAGGCTCTCCACTGAGAAAGGAACCCGATGTGGGGCTCCATCCCAGGACCCTGGGATCATGACCAGAGCTAAAGGCAGACGTCCCACTGACTGAGCCACCCAGGTGCCCTAGATTACTGTGCATTTTAAATAAAAACTGAAAAAGTATATAAAGCATCTCAATTATACTATTGTCCTAGTCTGAGCTGTTATAACAAAATACCACCCACTAGGTGACTTAGAAAGAACAGGAATTTATTTCTCACAGGTCTGGGGGCTGGGGGTCCGAGATCAGGATGCCAGCATGGTCAGGTGAGGGCTCTCTTCTGGGTAGCGGACTTCTCATCGTATCCTCACGTGGCAGAAAAAGCCAGGGAGCTCTGTTGGGGTCTCTTTTATAAGGGTACTAATTCCATTTAGGGAGACTCCAAGCTCATGACCTAATCACCTCCCAAAGGCCCCACCTCCACATATCTTCGGGGGCTAGAATTCAACACAGAAATATCGAGGGGACACAAACCTTTAGACCATAGCAATAGAAACCCAATAAACTGGTGTTTCCCGTTCCAGACAAAAGATCTTCCCTATCAGTAGAAGCAGACGTACCAACTAATAACTAAATACAATGTGCAAACATTATAATCGATGTGAAAATAAAGTGCAAAAAATCAATCTAGGAGCAATTTAATTTTGTGAGTATTGGGGGACGTGAGACCATCAGGGAAATTTCAGGAAACATTTACATCTGGCCTTGAAAGACTGGCACACAAAGTAGGAGGGAGGGCTTTCTAGGGAGAGAGGCAGCAACCTGCGTTTGGTAAACCCTCCGGTTGCTTCCCTACTCCCACCTTGGCCCCAGGTCAAGCTCTTCTAAACAGAGCGGCCAGTGAGTCCTTGACGATATAAATCAAGTCCTGACCTTCTGTTTCAACTCCCATTGTACTCAGAGTAAAAGCTGGTGTCCTAATGGTAGTCTGTGAGTAGAGAGTTCCCTAGGTGAAGTCTGAAACTGGACACAGTGGGCATGGAGGGAACGAAGAAAGACAGGTGACTCTGGATGGGTAGGTGACAGCTTTAATAAATGGGAACTTACACATGAGGCTTGTCTTGGGTGGCCACAAGCAAAGATCTTTACATCTTCCTCCCTCATCTTAAAAGTTTATATGGAGATCTTAACGAGGTTCACTTACATATACTTCAGTAACATTTGACTCTCTCTCAAAGGCGTGTCCTTGAGGTGATTCCTAGTCTGGGACCAGTGGTCAGAGTATAACCTCCAAGGACAAGGCAGTGGGCGGAGCCTCTTATTACCCCGATCCAGCTCATTGGTCAACCAGCAGTCACATCTTCTTGATGACCTTCTTCCACGAAAATTTATCATCCAAACTGGGGCATTTCAAGAATGAGCAGTGACACGATTGACAATTCTTCCAGGACAACAGATATAATTCAAGATGGTTCTAGGCAATTGGGATATACAGTCACCACCCGTACAGCTTTCTTAATCCTAACCCTACCCACTACCTCCAAGGCCCCTGGCCACATCGCCTACATCTCTGTCCTCCTTGCTCACCCCGGGCCAGCCATGCCGGCTTTCCTGATGACTCTTAACCCACGGGCCAAGTACCTGCCCCAGTCTCCTTGTACCTCTGGCCCCTGCCAATGCTCTTCGAGTCTTCACTCAAACCTCTTTCTTTGTAAGGTCTTTCCTGCCTACGGGATTGAAAATGGACTCTCTTAATTATCTTCCTTCCTCCATTCTTTGTTTTTCTTCCTGGCACTCATCCCTTTCTAAAATGATCCATAAAAATGTAATCAATATTTATTTTGTTACTATTTTCATCTCTCTTCACTAGAACACAAGTTCCATAAAGGCAAGAATTTCTGTTTAATTTGCTCCTGTACATCTAAATATCCAGAACAACACTGACACTTAGTAGGTCCACAAGAAACATCTCGTGGAAGAATTCCCAAGTGAAAGCGGTTGGCTGGTCTCTGAAATGGAATAGAGTCTGACAACGAAGAGATCAGGCAGCTTGGTCTAAGAGTTCTGGAGGGTGTTTTGCATGAGAGATTTTTTTTAAGTTAGTAGCTTTTGGAAATAGCCAAGAGCCATGTCTAAAACAAAATGTATGGCCCACGCTCAGCACCATTTTCTGTTATAAACTTTACTTTGCCTCCACATCTCTTAGTATCATAAATGATTATGGCTGGAAGAAATCAGCTCTAAAATTCTATGATTCTAAGTGAAAAGCTCTATTATGTCTTAAAAAATTGAAATGATATTTTTTCTGGGTAGTAAAGAAAACTGGAGGTCGGGTAATAAGGGGAAACTGAGGATTTGGGCAATTTATGAGTCAATGTCTTGGGTTGGCAGGTGACCGGGATTTCTCCCAATTGCTGTGGGGGGTATTTCAAATCTGCCTCCAGCTGCTGGAGTAATACTTCTTCCATTTCTTTTGCTTTCCACTAAAGTCTGCAGATTCTGGTAGATAAATTGTCAGCAGTCCTTCCCATTTTTGAGGCATTAACTTTAAATCCTGTTAAGGTTCCTCATATATTAAAAATAAAACTTCTATTAACTTTTCCCCTGTTAGTATGATTAGAGTCAAATTAATTTTTAAAACTTGGGTAAAGCAGCAGAAGAGAAATGTGCCCCCAGAGCTGCCCCACGTGAGCCGTAGGCCATCAAGCAGGACGGGGCCAGCTGACTCCCACGGACGCCGCCCCCAACCCCATTTGGATGTGTTGGAGGGTCTGCGTTTCCACAGGCAGTGCTCCCGGCACTGTAATAGATGATGGTGGGACCCCAGGCTATGGGGATGGATCACACATGTGCAGGTGGTTGCTGAGAAGACACTGGATTTCTAGACGGCCGTTGGTGTGAGACCACTGGGATGGCCCCCCGAACGGGCCTGATTTTTCGGAGAAATGGTCATGGGACGTCATCACTCCTGGAAATGTCTTGTGACTCAGCCTCAGCCCTCAGGGAAATAGCTTATTTTTGAGGCTGAACATATGGTTTGGAAGACCATGGGCTTTACAACCAGATAGATTGGCAAAGCTCTGTTTTTGTCGCTTAACAGCTATACGTCCTGGAGCAGAAAAATAGAGAAGGAAAGAAAAAGAGCAACTACTTATTGAAAACTTATTTCGTTTTGGACACTGGGCAAAAGTGCGTGCGTGTGTGTGTGTATAAAGTTTATATATATGTATACATATTTATATATAAATGATTCTCCTTCTTCAGTTCTCCCTTGTACAATTAAGTGCTATTTTTCCCACTTTACAGATGAAGAAACCAAGGTCCAGGGATCACAATTAACTTAAGAAAAGTCATTCGACTGGTACAGGACGGAGTTTGTATTTGAGCTTGGGTCCATCTGAGTCCAGTTAGTACTTCTAACCACGAAGCTTTAGTATAAACTATTGAAACTCTCATCCTCGGTTTTCCGCCTGCAGAATGGGGAACTAGTGCACACTTCATAAGCTTGTGTTAGGAAGACTACAGGAGGGGCGCCTGGGTGGCTCAGTGGGTTAGGCCTCTGCCTTTGGCTCAGGTCATGATCTCAGGGTCCTGGGATGGAGACCGCATTAGGCTCTCTGCTCAGCTGGGAGCCTGCTTCCTCCTCCCCCTCTGCCTGCCTCTCTGCCTTCTTGTGATCTCTCTCTCTCTGTCAAACAAATAAATAATAAATAAATAAAATCTTAAAAAAAAAAAAAAAAAAAGACGACAGGAGATGCGTGTGCAGTGCTGAGCACAGAGCCTGGCCCAGAGCTTGATAAATGTTAGCTGGAAGAGCAGCAACAGCAATACTAGCAATAATTAAATTCCTCCTTTCTTGCAATGCCAAGAAGATCTTTATACTCAAATTAATTTCCTTTTTTTAATAGAATCTTTTTGTTTTTAATTTATTTGACAGACATGGATCACAAGTAGGCAGAGAGGCAGAGTGGGAGAGAGGAGGAAGCAAGCTCCCCACTGAGCAGAGAGCCCAATGCGGGGCTCGATCCCAGGACCCTGAGATCATGATCTGAGCTGAAGGCAGAGGCTTTAACCCACTGAGCCACCCAGGTGCCCCTCAAATTAATTTCTTGACTATTGTAGGCATCATTATGCTATGTATTTTGGGGAGAAAATGGTAACACCATACATTCATTCATTAATCCCTTCATTCATTTTTTCAATACATATTTAGCTAAAGAGTATGGGAATTAAGGAAGACAACAAATATACCTCGTCTTCAAGGAGTTTACAATCTGGTTGTAACCTAACACATATAGGATAAAGTAATGAAGGGGACATCTGGGTGGCTCGGTCAGTTAAGTGTCCGACTCTTGATTCCCACTCTGGTCATGATCTCAGGATCATGAGATCTGAGATCAAGCCCCATATCTGGCTCTGTGCCCAGCAGGGAGTTGGCTTCTTTCTTTGTCTCCCTCTCCCTCAGCCTCTCCCCCTGCTCACATTCTCTCTCTGTCTAAAATAAGTAAATAACATCTTTTTTAAAATAAAAAAGATAAAATAATGAAGGCAATAAATGAACCAAGCCAAATAAACAATGGTGGAGGAGGGCAGTCACCATGGGCCAGAGCTGTGGAGGTGAACTTGAGCTGGACTCCAAAAACAAGAACTATTTGGCTTTGGGGAGGGAAGATGGTTCAGACACCTAGTCCCGAAGTCAAGAAAGTTCTTTGGGCACCAGCAGGCAGTCTGTCCCTCAGACATGGAACTTCCATTTTGCAGCCCCTACTCTGAGATAGACAAAATTGGACATGAGTCAATTTTGGAGGAGTTTTATGGAGGTCTAACTTGACATAGAAGCAAAAGAAGTAGCTTATTCCTTATAAAGATTCTCCTTAATATGAAGGTTATATTGTAACACTCCACCATCATGCACAGACCATCACCACCATGGCGATCGTCACAATCATCATCATCACCACCCCCACCATCTCCCCACCACCGTCATCACCTTCCTCCACCCCCTTCCATCAACACTGTTATCAGCACCTCCAACGCTCCTATTACCATAAACCAGCACCATCATCCCCTCCGCCATCACCACTAACACCTCCACTATGAGTACCATCATCTACAACATCATCACCTCCAACGTCACTACCGTCACCATGACCACCCCCATCCCCAGCAAGCAAAACTCCTAACCCTGAGCCAAGGTGACTCTGAGAATGAGCGGGCCTCACTTTAAGGCCTACACCACCCTAATCTGAGTGAGAGATTTATTTCTGTTGTTCTCTACTCTGAGGCCAACTGGGAGGAGCTGGTCTTGATCCCAAGTAGACCTACTGGGAACATCTTCCCCTCTTTGTGTTAATCTGTTCATGCTATTGATGCAAAGAGAATGCACTTCAAAGTTACTTGCCTTACTCTGAGCCAATGTTCCCACCTCCTTCAAGTGTGCCTGGCGAGCTGAAGAGAGATTCAGTTCTTCACAGTTCCAGGAGGTGGGGTGGTGGCGGCGGCCATGGGGAAGGGAGCCCAAGAAAACCTGGCAGACAGGGGCTGTTTCTCTCCCACTCGAAGCAGCCCACTCCCTTCAGGCAATAGACAGCTCTGACTTCAAACCCTAGCCAGGGACACTGCTGCATGAGTAATGCCCAGAAAGATTCTATATATGGTTTCTTTCATCTCCTATTGAAATGAAAGAACAAGAGAAGCAGAGAGTAGAAATGAATTGTATTCCTGCTGCAGAGAGTTCATTTGATAAATAATGTATATAGAGTTTGCAGTAATAACTGCTCTTTTCCGATTCAGCATGTGCGGGTGAGTTTTGACATATATTCTCTGTATTTCTAACAGACGGTGAATGACTGGTGTCTGCATTGGCATTATGAAAGGCAGGGCAGACTGTTAACATTTGCTGTAGTGTCAGAAAGGTTAATCTGGCTTTTCCCTTGAGCTGGGGGCAGGGCGCCTTTGCCTTGCGGTGCAGATGTGCCAAGGGAGGCAGGGGACAGATGAAGAACTTGCTGCGCCCTGGGATCATAGGAAGGGGTGGCAAGAAGATGCCATACACCACCAGGGCAGAGAGACCAAGGTATGGGCAGGCGGGGAAATGTGAGTCTTGAGAGCCTTGTTCTGCTGCCTTCTGGGAGCTTCTCATCTACTGAGATCACAGCAAGTCCAAGACACCCACTGGGTGCTGGAAAGAGTGCAGAGGAATGTACCCAAGCTTTTCTAGTGGACTGCCCAGGGGCCAGAGGAGGGCGCCTTGCTCCTACCCAGAAGGAAGAATCACCAGGATACGGGGAAACTTTCCAGATTCTTCCAGCCCCTGTGTGTCAAGGAGGCAGATGCTGAACTTGTGGTGAGGAATTAATAATTTGATCACCTGCTACCTTCTGTTTTGCCCCTAAACAAGGGACTTTTACGATGTGCTTTGGCTTACAAAGTGTCCTCCCAAATGATACCTCATTTGATCCTCAGGACAATGGGCAGGAGTTGTTATTCCCATTTTCTGGAAGAGGGACCTGAGGTTAAGAATGGTTTAGTAACTTGTCCATGGTGACAAGGTGGCTAAGAGGAAGAATTTACTCCAATATGCACCGAGGTAGGGCTTCTGACTCTAAGTTCAGTGCATTTACTACTCAAGGTTGCAGAGACATCTAGAGATACTTTTGTACATGTACACTTTGTTGGGGGGAATACACTCACACGCACACTCACGTACACACAGATACACACAATTGCACATGTGTACACATGGATGCTTGCTGACACAGGTGCACACACATGCACGCCTGTGCAGGAGGGCACACGTGTGTACACACACACCCACCCATGCAGGCAGGGGCACACACAGGCGTAGATATCTGGGCAGCTGAAGCCACAGGAGCTTCCCAGTAGGGAAGGGCTTCCGCTACTGACTTTGTTTTCCTTTACTTCAGTAAAAAATCACTCCAAGTCTCAAGAATCACTCCTCCTGGCCCCAGATGGATGGTGGGGAGCAGCCTACGAGCCCCAGGAAATGATTTCTACCCTGCAGGGGTCTGCAATTCTGGAGAATCATGATCCAAGGCCTCTTTTAGCCACTGACCTCCAATTGGGGTTCATAGCAGTCGGTGGCCACAGTTTGCTGGGACTGAGATTTGTAGTACTCAGTGTCCAGGAAGATGTAATTTACCTCACAGGAGGGACAACTTTTACTCCCAAGAAAATGTTTTCCTCCCCTGGCTCACCTTTAGATTTAAAGAATCACTCAGAGAGGTGAAAGTGTCTAAAATTTAAAATATTAGATTCACTTCCCCAAAGATTAGATAACATTAATGTCAGAGCTGAATTGTGTTTTTCTCAAAGGTTCTTTTCTTGATTCTCCACTCAAATAACCTACAAGGAACTTTCCATGAAATCATAGAAAATGAATTCTCTACATCGAATATTTTCCTCCCCAAACTCCTGTTTATTCCCATCTTTTACTCGGATTTCTTTCTGCAACATCTCCTGGGAAATCTTACTTCTTATTTTCAAGTGTTTACTGTTTTTGCTCATCCTTTTTTTTCCCCCTGTCAATTTTTAGTTTTCTTCTCAATGAGACCTTTTCCTTCCACCCCCACGAGTTCCTAATGGTTTCCTCCAGATAGTCCCTTATTTCTTTCAGTTCTTTTGCTTTCTCTTTCCTTGGGCTTGAGCTTTTCCTCCTCTTTGCTCTTGTGTTGGCCCTCCATCCTGTGCAGGGTGGTGTCCTAGGCAGAGTGAGGGCTTTGGGGTTAGGGTGGACATAGATTTGACTCTAGACTCTACCACTTCAGTAGCAACATGACCTTGGAAAACCACTTCTGCTCTCGGAGACTTGGTTTCTAGATTCAAAATATAGGGTAGTCATATCTAGTATGTAGAGCTGTCTTGAGAGTTCAATGAGAACCGAGGATACATAGCAGGTGCCCACAGAATGTCCAGCTGCCCTCATTGCTTTCTCTCTCTCTCTCTCTCTTTTTTTAAAGATTTTATTTATTTATTTGTCACAGAGAGAGAGAGATCACAAGTAGGCAGAGAGGCCGGCAAAGAGAGGGGGAAGCAGGCTCCCTGCTGAGCAGAGAGCCCGATGTGGGGCTCGATCCCAGGACCCTGAGATCATGACCTGAGCCGAAGGCAGAGGCTTAACCCACTGAGGCACCCAGACGCCCCTGCCTTCTCTTTTGACCAGGAAATGTATCCAGTTCTAGTCCTTTCTTGAGCCATCAACTTAACCCCGTTGAAGTCGCATGGGTAAATCAGGCTGCATAAAAGTAGACATATCCTGAATTTGGTGTATGTGGAGGATCCCAGACAAGACAGGTCTGATTTGATGCCAACTCAAATAAAAACACAGAAACAACTTAAGCAAGGGAAGAAACGATGAGTCTGAAACGTGCCGGCGGCTCAGTCCCCTCACACTGTGCGTGTGTACTGAAAACATTTTGATAAATGGGAAAGAAGAAAAATAAAAATGTGCTCCTTCGTTCAAACGAGCTGTCATGGCCTGCAAGATAAAGATGTACTCGTCCAGGGAAGTCAGCTTCCAGACACACACCATCATTATGCACAATTTAATAAAATACACAGGCATTCTCCCAAGTTCTTATTTGGCAACGGCCGACACTCCAAGAGCTGATCTTGCTAATTTTGTGTATTTGGATTCTGCAGGAAAATAAGCAGTCTCAATATTTGGGTTCACTGGGAACCATTTCTGAAATTGTAATGATGATTAAGTAGGGGAGCGTCCCTGTTGCCTTAAGACTTAGTTAATTCATGCTGACAGGGTAATCTTGATGCTTTGCCAATAATTCCATCCCCAGCCACTATACCAATACCCACCCAGCCCCCTCAAAAATTGTAACAACAGCAGCAAGACAAAGACATCTTGTTGGAGAACATGAGCGGTGGTTGAGAGGGCTATAGGGGAGGGGCAAAATTAGCACCCTGGAGCAGTAGAAGGTTTTGTTTGTTTGTTTGTTTGTTTGGCTAATAATGAGCATTGCCAACAAGACTGTTTTTATTCTTTTGATATAGTGATAGACCATGTTGATAAATTGCTTCTGTAGAATGTAGAATTGCGTTAAAGTACATCTAGTAGAAGAGGAAACAGGCCAATAGTAACATCCTAGAAGTCAGGGTCCATAGCAAAAGGGCAATTTTCTCCGAGTCACATTGGAGAAGCTCTGCCTTAAAAGACCATTTATCTGTTTTCATCCCTAGGGATCTTAGAGTCGGAAGGAAGAGTCCTAGAGACAGACCTGTGGGTAGGACTTCATTAGATTCACCGAAACGGTTTCAACGGGAGCTCCTAATTCCTCCACGTTTTCCATCGATTTCAGCCCTTTTCTGGTTTTATTTCATAAGCTCCTTTAATAAGCTCTTGTCAGCACCCTCAGTCTTTCTCTTTTTAACCATCCTTTTAAATGTTTACACTTGTCAAAATTTAAAGCATGGGCAAAGCCAGTTTATCTAGCAGCTTCATGCATCTTCAAGAAATTAAGTTATTTCTGTCTTCTTACACTGACATTCTCATTGCATTGGCTTTTGTTCTCAGGGTAGAATCCTCTTGGTCTCAAAATAGTTACCATAGCCCCGGCGAACGCATTCTTACTCAGCCATGTCCAAAGTTTGGAATTGGAGTAAGAGGAGCTTTCCCTTCTTTATAGCATTTTTAAAAGTGACTGGCCATAATTGTGCACGTACCCATTCCCACGACAATTCCTCGCAAGGGAGAACAGAGTTACCACCACTGGTTTAGATTGATCAGGAGATCCCTCTTCCCATCACAGGCTGGAGTGGGACCCAGCCTTTTCCTAAACTGATCACCATCAGATGCTTAAGCTACATTCGAATTCCACCACAGAGCAGAAGTGAAAGAAGGCTGTTGGCTAGACACCTGTAGGATACATATTTCTGGCAGAGCTGGTAACATAATCAGGAGCATGTAACACAGAAGGCTTCCAAGGAGTAATAGTCTTCTCCTCTCTGCTCTGACCTGTCTCAGGGTTCTTTAATGTGAAGCACGGGTGCTGCCAGAAACATTGTGCAATTATCACAATAGGCTTGTTAATTCTGAATAATAGGTCCCTTGATCCTCACATGACTAATCACTTCCCTTAATCCAAACCACAAATCTCTTCTCCCCAACACTTGATGGAAAGCTTTGAACTCAAAGAGGCATAATCAAAGAAAAGAATTATTTGATAATAAGGCAGATCTCAAATGTACTGAACTCAGGACTTTCTGAATGAGGGGCAAATCCATTTTGTCCACCAGGTTAAATAGACATGGGTTAACCTTTGTCTCAGGAGCCCCAGGGCGTCAGAAATCCAATATCCAGAATCATAGTATGGAGTAAAATGTGAACGTTCCTGAAGAAGAGTGATAAAGCCTGTGGAGGGCTCACAGCTGGAAGACACTGCCGGCTCCAGGGAGGGTGAGAAGGTGGCCAAAGGATTCTGAGTGAAGGAGCAGGGATTGGCAACGAGGTCAGGAGCTGCTGGAAAATCACACCTGGAACACAGACAGGCAAGTGCCTGGCTGCTTTCTGGATTGTACGTGGAACCGTCCCTTAGCAATAGGCCGAGCAAATAAATGTCACAAACACAAAGGTGTACGTGATCAACAGTTCGTGTAAACTGAGGTCATGTTCTAGAGCAGAAAAGCAGCCCTTTTGGAACCTTGCCTTGTCAAATTGCCTTAAAGATCACTAGAAAATGCTCATTATAATAGATAACATTTATTTTTCATTGTCTTCTACCCTATCGGTTGACTTGATTTCCTCCCCCACCCCCCGTTTCAATGGCATGGAAAGGGCCCTAAAAATGAACACAATTACTCCAGGGCAAGGCTTGAGAAATCCACCACCAGGTTGCTGCTGGAGAGTGGGCTTTGCCACCTGGGGGCTTTGTCTTTTCTGGAGGGCAGAGGGCAGAGGGCAGAGGGCAGAGGGCAGAGGGCAGAGGGCTGTTTAGCCTTGACCCACACCCATCCTGCCCTGCTTCTACTGACACCGACACTGACACGGGCACTGAGGCTGGGGGGCTGGAAAGCAAGTACGCAGATGAGGCCATCCGTTCCTGAGCTCTCAAAGACCGGTAGGACAAACATTGATGTACTTCAGGGCCCCGTGCTACGTGGTGGCCCAGCATCCTGGAGGAAGGAGCGGGAGTCCCTCAGGACCTCCATCCAGAGATGGAGGTCCTGTAACACATGGCTGTTCAAAGCCCGCTGGCCATGACTGCACGCCGGCTCTGTTGCTTACTCATTATAACCCCTCAGGAAATAATCCCTTTCCCTCTTCCAGCTTTAGCTTCCTGACTTAGAAACTGGGGGTGGTAACATTACTGATGCTCCTGGATGGGACGGTTAAAATGGCTAATCCAGGCAAACTTGCTAGCTCATGTTCTAAGAGTTCAATAAGTGCTAACTATTATTTTGTGTCAGTTAGTGGCATTAAATGAGACTTGATGACAAATGCTTAAGTAGATTTCAAAGCATATCGATCGTAAAGCAGCTAAGTGCCCTTATGTGCTTTTTATTTTATTTTTTTTTCTTATGAGCTCTTTCAAAAGTAAGAAGGTGCTTGCTTTCCCCCCTTGGAGACAATGCAACCTGCTTCCCACTCTCTGCTTTCCTGCAGGTTCAGCTCTGTCCATGTTCTTAAGGTCAAGCCTCCAATGCCTGGCACATTGTAAGGGACCTAGAATATATGTTGAAGGAAAGTAGGAAGGGATAGAGGGAGTAAGGAAGGACCCAAGGGGTCTGCTTCACACTTAGTCTGGTGCAGGCTTGCCCATGGCCTAGTCTGCCCTCTGAAACCAGCACTGACCCCCCCAAACCAGATGCCCAGCATGGCAAGGTGCCCACATCCGCCGGCCTTGGTCCCTTAGGTGTGCCACCCTCCCCCGCCACCACCGCAACCTGATTTTTGACCTACAATTGGTGGGGTTCCAAGGTGCTTTGCAGGGGCTTAAGGCAGCTCTCACTTGGTCCCCACCTTTTCATACACCAGCCCTGCTTTACTGATCTGGACCCCAGCTCTGCAACATTGACCTCAGTTCTGTGACGGGTCTCTTGAACGTGCTGTGTGGGAGGAGCCTTTCCACAGTTGCAATAACAAGAGAGTTTTCCTTATTTAAGCCCCCAGTTGTCACATGTGGGCATCGCACTGGGCATTAGTGTATCCTTTAACCCCTCAAACAACCCTGGGAATTAAACTTTGTGAACATCGTATTATAGATGGGGAAACTGAGGCTCAGAGGGGTCGTGTCTGGCTCAGGGCCACATAGCTAGGAATCAAATGCCAGTCTTTGGTTTCAAATCTCATGTTTTAGTCGTTCTTCAGCCTTGGCTTCTTTAGTGGCCTTCCACTTGCCTCTCAGAGCTCTCCGCAGCCTCAGGCAAAACCCACCCCCTCCCAATTTTAGATCTAGGGAAGCTGGTTTCCCCAGTTAGTCACTTGGCTGCTGTCTCAGCTAGACACCGTGTCGCTCCCAGGAGATCTGTATGCTACAGTCCCTATTGCTTTGGATTTGAACCACACCCTCCGAGGGAGTGAATCCTGCCCTGAGTTTCTGCCTGGTCACTGGGTCCTGCCATCATGGCTCTATTCAGTGCTCATTCATGGCTCATCATGCCATGCCTCTATTTTCCTGGGCCAGCCAGGGTGCCGACCAACTGTCCATGTGGGGCTCCCCATCATTGATCTGATGATGTCAGGAAACCCCATTTCTTCCCCCAGATCTCTGATGCCCACTCTCTGTTGGAATGACCACCTGGCATTGTCTAGAGACAGTGGGGAGCTCATTTGACTTGGCAGGTTGCATGTCTAGCTCCTGGGGCTGTGTCTGGATGTCACCATAGCCACCTGAATAGTCCACACCCAGCAGACAAATAGCCTGTTCAGGAATCTGGGGCCCTTCTCCCATCTAGGGCTCCCCAGCCATATGCAGGCTGCAGAGCCCCACATTCAGGGTAAGGCTCAGTCCCAGAGCTCCCTGGCTCCTGCTCTCTGGGGTCTAATTGAGTGGTGGCAGAGGTAGGAGAAATAGTCCCTAACCTCTGAATCCTCAAAAGAGGGAGGCTGAGATCCCAGGGCCTGGTGGATGATTAATAGGTCTGGCATATTAGATTCGACCTGTCAGGGCAACATTAAATGTGATTTATGACTTGGTTTTAATTGAGATTTTACTGAATTATTATTCGACACAGAGAGCAGACCTGGACCCATATTCTTAAGTGTCCCTGGAGTCCTGTGCTCAGAGCTGAGGGGATACGTCCTGCCTGAGCACGATGTCCACTCTCTCCCAGCACGAGGCCAGAGGCAGCCCCTTGCTCTGCCTGCCCGCCCCCCCACCACCCTGGCTCTCCTGCTCTGGGCCAGAGAGGGTCAGCATTGCAAGAACAGCAAACACAGAGCAGTTTGCCTTCTGCCCCTGGTTTTCCTTAACCCTTTCAAACTCAAGTTCAGACCGCAGGTTGGCCTGGTTTGCGAGACGCAGCAACGAATCTAAGGGGTAAATGACTTAATGGAGTATTTCCATCCTAAAAGAAAACAGAAGAATTTAGGCAATGCTTAACTCAGAGGAATGACATTTCTGACTTGGGATTTCAACCCACTGGGGAGATGCTTGAGGGGTCCATAGACAGGCATCCAGAAACCTCTGGAAGTTTTGGAGGGGGATGTGAAGTGACATGGTGAGTCTTGAGGCCCTTAACGAACGGGGCTGAGGTCACCACCGCCCTGCTGTGAGTGTGACCATACTGAGTGGGACAGTGTCTAAGGGCATGGTGGTGGCCAGGACAGGGAAGAGGACAAGGAGGTAGGTGGAAATTTTCCCCCCACCCCTCAGGGCTGCTCTCTGACCTACAAGTGGGAAAATTGGGCTTAAACGACATTTATTGAATTTTGAACTGCATTGGGCAAAGAAAATTACTCGTTAATATATAAAGCACTGCATTTCCCATAATGTGAATGCCAGTGAAAAATGGATTCGTGCCTGCTTCATAGAGAGAAGCTTGCCTTTAAAGTACTAACGCAAATGTGTCCTTAGGGAGAGAGGGAACGGCAAATTAGATGGAAGTTTGCAATACGATATGGCAGCAGAGAAAGCTCCCGCTCAGCCCTGCGCCCGAGGACACGCCGAGCTGGAAGAGGAGGCTTGCAGAGTTGTAGGAGCTGCTGCGCTGGGGTGGGGAGTCCTATCCCTAGGAACCTGGGCTGCTCGCCTTCCTTGCTGAAGACCTTCCAAGGGGGTGAGAGCTTGCCACCACTGGCCTAGTAAAGGAGGTTGCACACTGTGGAGGGAAGGGCATGGGTACAGAGGTGTAGACATGGGTTTGGGTCCCTCCTGGTCTGGGCTAGTTTCTTACTCTCTCTGAGTCTTGGCTTCCTCAGTCATACAGAGATGGAGGCAATACTTATCCGTGGAGTTCATGTGAGGTTTAACTGAGATACTACATAATAAGCTTGCAGCATGTATAGTAGCTCATTCTCTTTACCTGTAGACCTTCCTTTTTTTTTTTTTTTAAGATTTTATTTATTTATTTGACAGATCACAAGTAGGCAGAGAGGCAGGCTGAGGTGGGGGGATGCAGGCTCCCTGCTGAGAAGAAAGCCTGATGTGGGGCTTGATCCCAGGACCCTGAGATCATGACCTGAGCCGAAAGCAGAGGCTTTAACCCACTGAGCCACCCAGGCACCCCTAGACCTTCCTTTAACAAAATGTGTTCGTTTATTCCACAATGTTCAAGCTTCGATCATGTACAACATGGTTCCTGACCCCATGGAGATAGGATACTGGGGTAAGTGCAGAGGAAATCATGAAAATGCAGAGGAAGAGGAATTCATCCCATCTGAGGAAGAGGGGGCAAATCTGAGAAAGTTACCCACTGTTAGTGTTAAGTATGAGTGGGAGGAGCCAAGGGAGCAGAGGGGAGAGAAGGAGACCCAGTGAGAGTCTGCCTGGTGTGTTTAGAGCCAGAGCAGGAGGTGGGGTCTGGGGGTGGGAACAGATGAGGCCAAGCAGCCATCATCAGTTAAACTAAGGAGTGTTCATGCTGAGCGGGGTGAACTTCTTCTGAGTATTTTGGGCAGTAAAAGGAATCATGGTAGGTGGCAGTGGATCTCAGAGTTTGTTGAGACTGGCCTGGGGAGGCTAGGGCAGAGCAGCTGGTTGGGAGGCTCCTGCTGGACTAGTCCAGGCGACAGTGGAAGAAGGTCAGAGTGGGGATGGGGTCGAAGAGTTGGGCAGAGCTTCAAGACAGTTTTAGATAGTGAAGGGGACAGAGAATAAGTCTGAGGGAGGAGTCAAAATGGCCTTACTTTTGAAGAGTGACACCAACTGACAGCAAATCCAGGAAGAGGAGCATTTGATGAGGAAGTGACAGAGCTCAGCTTTGGGCTTGTCACGTCTGATGGACCTACAGGGCTGCTAGCTGGGGTGACCAGCGAGAGTGGGGCCATATAAAGAGCAGGACTGGAAATGTGTCTCTAGCTTTCTGTTAGGTGTGCTGGGGCTTCAACCATAAACAGCCATGGCCTTGGCCCTTGAATAGTTCATGGTCTTCCCAGGAGGCAGATAGAGGCCTTGCTGCCAAAAGAACACAACTCAAAGGGTGATTGATTATGTGTGTTGTTCAGAGAAGGTTCAGAGAGCAAAGGGGTTTGGAACTGGATCCTAACGGATGCCTAGAAACTCACCAAGCCAGGGCTGAGTTTGGTGCATGGGGTTTGGTGCACGGGGTTTGGTGCGTGGGGTTGTGCTTTCCTGCAGCTGGGAAAGACATGCAAAGCCACAGGACATTCGAAGGTCAGGCTTTGGGAGCATTGAATGACTTCTTGTGGCTGGACTGAGGACTGCCCTGATACCTGGAAGAGCAGGAGATTTGAGGTACTCGGAAAGCTGGCTAAGGAACTCCAGCACAGTACCCGCCGAAGTGGAGCCTAACGGTCTCAGAAATGGGAAGACTGGGTTTGGAACACATATGGAGTGAAGAGAGACTGAGTTTGCACCTGTGGAGACAAGCTGAGGACAACTGTACTGATCTAGGTTGGAGATGCAGAGGGTGTCTGCTCCTTTAGGGCAAGCGAGCAGGATGGAAAGGGCAAGGCAAGAACCCCTTGGAAGGAAAACATGCAGCAGCAGGCACTGGGTGGTGGGACCCCAGGCGAGAGGCAGGGATGCTTGGGAAGCTTCTCATCTGCACTGAGAGAAGGAGCAAACTGAGAAGAGGTGGGGGTGTAGAGAGTAGGTTTAGGTCTGGATATGCCACCCTTGAGGGGTTGGAGGAAAAATCTGCTGGGCAGCAGGTAATGTGGATCTGGAGGCAAGGAGAGAGGTTCAGATTTAAGAGCCACCAGTGTACATCCTTGAGAATGGATCAGATCATCCAAAGGGAATGTATAGAATGAAACAAAAAGGAAGAAAGATCAGGGGAGCACTGGCTTGCAAAGGGCCGGCCAAAGGAGGGCGGTCGGTAGAAAGAGGAGAGCCGTGGTGAGTAGGACTCGTAAGACAACTAGCCGAAAGAAATATCCGGGAAGTCGGAGAGGAGACACCAGTGTGCCTCCTTCAGTCTCACTCTGACACAGGGTGTATCTTGTGCTTTGTAACTGTTTATTCACTTGCTTATTCATCAGCCTCTGGGTTCCTGAACTCCAGCATCCCTTCTCCCCCACCACTGTTGGCTGAGAACCTGGCACAGGGCTGGCGCGGGGCTGGGCGCAAGGCGGGAACTCTATGCGTGTTTGCCAAATAATTGAATGCAGAGTCAGTGCTGCCAAACGTGGTGGGAAATCAGGTAAAATGAAGAGACGGGAGTAACTGGATACACTAGAAACTTTGGGATTTCTGTGTGATGGTGCTGGGCTGGTTGGACCCCTAGGGGGCGGAAGGGAGACGCAAGTCTGTGCTGTCAGGAACGGGTAGTCTGTCACTTTTGTTTGGCATGTCTGAACTGGGCAGTGGAGGGTGAAGAGCAGTAAACACACAGCAACTAGTGAAACAGGAGAACCGTCTTATGAGGCAGGACAGACGGAAGCAAACGCATCGGTGTGAGCGACGAACTCGCTGCTGTCCTTTCCCGTCCAGCTCTGTGCTTGTAGACCCAGTTTGTACATTTCTTGGAGGTCTTTGACAGACCAGTGGTCATGTCAGGCTGTACTTGTTGGAATGATGATTTCTGCTGATGCTGACTCGCCATGATTGGGGAGCCATTATGTTGGGAAAGGCTGATATCTTGTTTTCAAGGTCTCTTTGGGGTGCTTAAATCTCTGATTTCTAATATTGACTCCCATTGGCTTTGATGGTGAGTCAGGCCTCCCATCTCCCCTTCCGAACCAACACTGGGGGGAAGGGTCCCCATGGGGGGCTGTCTTGCAGCCCTTATTTGTGCTGGGGTTCAGGGATCTCTAGCTTTGGAAGGTTACACTGAGGTACAGGTTAAGGTGGGCTATAGGGACCGGAGGATTTGGAGCAGCGGTAGGGAACATAGCAGTGGTAGGAGAGGTGACTGTTTTAAAATAAGTGCTGGTCCTTAAAGAAAGTATTTTTCTGGCAGGATTAGCTGTTAGCGCTTAAACACCACTCACTCCGCTTGAATTGCTGTATTTCAGCAGACAGAGATCCTAGTGAGAATTGTCCAACTATCTTCAGACAAGCCCTGTCTCTACCTCAGGTTCTAGTAAACCCCAGACAAAAAATTTCTTTGTACCACTTCTTCCCCAGCTTCCAAATGCTTCTTGCTTCCCTCTCTGTTCAGCGCTTTGGCTTCTGTTGTTGTCAGTATGGTAACACACGGGCAGGCACGTGCACATGGTAAGCACCGGGAGACCTTCAAAGATATTCCCAGCCCTCATCTTGAATTAACCCTGCCCCCTTGAGGCAGAAATACCTGAGGAGAAACATCACCCCATACAGACTTCTAGCTGAGCTGTCATTCCTAGGACATGGACTAAGTTAGACCCTTTCCTGGGAGAGGGAGTTTGGAAACACCATCTGGTTAACCAGCAGTGACCTGCTAGTTGTGGAGGAAGGCCAGGTGGGTGGGCGGAGGAGAGAGCCAAGGTCCATGTACCCAAAAAACTATGGAATCAAGATTGGGTGTCTCCTGCCCCTTTGCCTGATCCTGCCCGCTCAGCCCCACTGGGTAGCCATAGTGACGTTGGAGGCATAAGGCTGAGGCACTTTACCTTTGATTCTTACTTCCCTTTTATGTGTGAATGGCTAACAGAGTGAAAAAGTACACTCTTTAATGTACAATCCAGCCGGAAAGATCAATGGCAGCTTAACATGCATTTCTGTCTAATATTCACTTTGGCAGGTCTTTGTAATAAAAATGCTGGTTTTAATGAAGTGCATTAAAATGAGAAGATTCATGGCTAGCCTGTATGCTTTTATCACTACTGCCTCCCCCTGAACTGTCAGAGCACAAGCTGCTCCTTAGGAGGGAAGCAGAGGAATGTCATTTTAGGGATTGTGTACATGCAAATTCCCCATATCTGGAAAGATCCATTTTATTGATGCATATGTTTCAGTTTAATTCACTGTATTTCCATAATATGTTATCTTTCCGAAGACATGCATTTGGGAGAAAGTTGAGCTAGGAGCTAGGTGGTGGAGGGGTGGGAGGTGAGTCCTGCTATGGGCTGAATTGTGACCCCCCGAATTTATATGGTGAAGTTCTAACCCTCAGTATTTCACAATGTGGTGACCACATTGGGAGATAAGGTCTTTGAAGAGGTGATTAAATTAAAATGAATCTGTTGCAACGGCCCTAATTTTGTCTGACTGGTGTCCTTACAAGAAAAGGAGATTGGGGGGCACCTGGGTGGCTCAGTTGGTAAACATCTGCCTTCTGCTCAGGTCATGATCCTGGGGTTCTGAGATCAAGCCCCAGCCACATCCGGCTCCCTGCTTGGGTGGGAAGCCTGCTTCTCCCTCTCCCACTCCCCCTGCTTGTGTTCCTTCTCTCACACTCTCTTTGTCAATTGAATAAATAAATAAAATCTTCAATAAAAAAAAAAAAAGAAAGAAAGAAAAAAAGGAGATCGGATGCATGGAGAGACCTCAGGAGGATGTAAGCACACAGAAAAGACCACATGAAGAAGCAGCAGGAGGATGGCCATTTGCAAGATCAGGAGAGAGGCCTCAGAAGAATGCAACCCTGCCAGTACCTTGATCTTGGACTTCCAGCCTCCAGAACTGGAAGAAAATAGATTTCTGCTATTTGAGCCAACCAGTCTGTGGTGTTTTGTTGTGGCAGCTCTAGCGGACTAATCGAAGATCCAAAGCTCGAGACCGGAGCAGTGGATCTGAGCTCACTCTTTGAGAGAAGCAAGTGATCTAAGGGCACAAGAGGACAGCCCATCGCCATGTATGCCCTGGAGGCCAGTGGGGGTATCTGGAAACTTCTGGAAAACAGAGAGTGAGGGTGTTGGTATCTGTGGCAACCACTGCCTTTGGAAACCTGAAATGCCGACCCTTGTAAGAAAGACTATACTTAGAAGAGGCCGCATGAGAGAATTGTGTTTGGAAGAGCTGGCAAAGAGTTTTCATAGATAAGTAGGTAGACAGTCACTCCATCACTATTTGTTGAATGTCACTGAGTGAACTGAGAGACAGCATAGCAAAGTTGCTAGAAGCACAGGCAACAGGACCCCGACGCCACCACCTACCAGCTACATGACCCCTTTGTGCCTCAACTTTTCCACCTGTGATGTGGGAGCCACAGGAGTACCTCCCTCACGGGCTGCTGTGAGAATAGGGTAGTGTTAGTTTTTAACACGCTTTGAGTGACGCTTGGTGCATGAGAATGTGCTATGTCCAAGAAAGTGAGTGGCTTGGGTTCAACACGAGGAAGTTCAGAGCAGCAGCTGCCCCATGCAAAAGCAGGGCAGAACACCGTAGGCAGCAAGCCCTCCATGGCCCAAATCCCGAGTCCTGTGTGCTGCCTTGGTGTCCCTCTGCTCCCCAGCGCTGCTGTCCCTCAGGTTCTCATGGACTCTCATCTAGACTCTCCCCAGCGTCTCCCATCTGATCTCTTTGCCCTCAGCATCTTCTCCCTGATTTCTTCCACCATTCTGCCAACGTAATAGTCAAAAGGTCATGGCATATTTCTGCTGATTACGCCACAACCTAAGGGCTTGGGGATCGCAGCCAGGGGGTTGCTGGTGAGTTGGTTAAGAAATCGCATGAAACAATATGCTAAGTGTTGTAGGTATGCTTGCTTTTTAGGAGTGGAAGGATTAAAATCAAGCTCTTCAGCACAAAAAGAGTCTTTAATAATCTGATCCTGTGTATACTTCCCTGGCTTTATTTCTATGACTCAGTTTATGAACACAAATGCAGAACGCATACAGTTATGGGAACACGTAGTTCTGGGTCGATGCTACCTTACCTTTGTGTGCATTCTCTGGGCCCTGGGAACACTCTTGTCCTTTTTATTCTTGATCTGATGGATTTGTGTTCACTTTCCAAAGTCCAGAAGGCCTCCCTGAGGCCTGTACAAATAGGATTCAGAGCTCCCAAATCATTCTGTTCGTACCCAGGCTAAGAAAACAAAACTTGTTCGTATCCAGCTTACTCTCTATCAATAAATAAAGAAGGAGAATCCAGAGAATCAGTAGGAATTTGAAATCATTGAAGGACTAAAACTTCAACAAGTCCTATAATAAAATGATATTTGAAGTAGCAAGCTAGCCCCAAAGGGGGCATTTGGGCCAACAGAGTAAAGAGCTCTGTGGTACAAAAGAGTGGCACAGGAAGACCACTCTCAGCCCAGATGGCAGAATCAAAGGAGGGCCATGTTGGGTTTAGCCCGCGGGCCTTAAAGCCATCAACTTTTCTGTGCAGGCTGGTCTGCCATCTCTTTCTTACTCCATTCCATCTTTGCACATCTGGGGCAACAGGCAAGAGCACTTGGTGACCACATCCCGGTGTCCCAAAGCCGAGAAGCAAGCTAGCATGTTCCCCAGTCACAGGACAGGGAGATCTCAGGAAAACTACTGTCTCTCTGAACATCCGTTTACACATCTATAAAATGGTCTGATTTATAAGATTACCCAGAGGACGAAGTAAGCAAAGAATGGCAAAAGGGCTTTTCTAACTCAGAACACTGCAGATTCAGGCTTTTCTTGGGGGGCAGAACTACTCTGTAAGAGGTTTTAGTGCTCATCACTCCACTTTGCTGCCCTGACGGCTCCTTTGAGCACCGAATGCGTAGTCCCCAGTGTCCTGCTGCTCAGTGACTTCCCAAGGCCTGCTTCCAGCTTGTACCCTCTGGGCTTCTCCTCTTTGGAGACATGGGAAACAACTCACATTCCACGCTCCCACCCCGGCTCCCCAAAGTCACATCTCCCAATCCAAGAACCCCTAGTCTACTTCAGGGCTTACCGGGAGGTAGACGAATTGTTCTGCATATATATATATATGTGTGTATACAGAAAATATGCAGAAAATATATATATTAAAAATATATTTAATTTTTTGGAAAAAGCATTAGCAAGTAATCATTGCTTTGTGTGCAACCCTGCCTCTGTAAAGCAGTAGAGACATACCATCTGACAGATTACTCCAACCCCCAAATGTTGGCCCTTTGGGAATTCAAACTCTGTGGAAGCTCAGGATGAGGGTTGGGGAAACACATTTGGGACTGCTGTAAGAGCACAAGGGAGGCCCCCACCATGCAAGCCCATGGAGAAACTGCAGGGCCCTATCATGGGGTTATAGCTCCTTCCCCTAACAGCATTTTAAGAAGAGGATAATGGAAAGGTGGGACTGCATGAAAAGAAAGTGCTAGAAGAATGGCTTTTAAGTGTTTCTGTATTTTGGCAACACATTAGCAAAAGATAAGTGAAAAAATCCGTAAGGATGCATGAGATGATGATCACCACAGATCATTTTTAGTTCCTGGGAAGCACAGCACCATATAGATTGGAGGTGTTATTATTATGCATCTAATATATAGAGAGTCATTGTATATTTATTCACAGCGAAGCTCACATATGTCATTCCTACTAATAACATTTTCTTTCCTAGCTTTGGCGTAAAAGGAGATATGCCATTTTCATATGTTCCACACATACTCAGAGGAACCTGCTTGGAATATTTTTTTTGATGATGGAATTTTCTGGGTTGTAACATGCATCTCTTTGAAGGGCTCGCTTCCTAGAATCCTGTGTGGAGGTCCGTGCTTTTACCTCTCATTGCGATGCCACGTACACGTGGATTTTTGTGTCAACTGCTTATCTCAGGCATTAGGCAATTTCTTGTCTGTTTGTGTTGTTTATAAAGTGCTGGACACACACGGTGCTTCGCTGATGCGAGCGGACCCGGCTCCCTGGCCTGTGGAGCGCACCATCTAATGAAAATAGACAAGCCCAGCACACTGGAAAACATACAAAAGCAAAATGAAAGATGCTGCTGGCTGGGACTAGGGGAAAGCCAGTCAGGAATTAGAGGATCTGGAGAACAGCAGGGAAGAGTTCAGAGGGAAAGGATGTTCTAAAATTGAGGCACACGGAGTACGTTCTTAGACACACACGCAGAGTTGGAAGGAACCTGTAGAAGTCGTGTGTTCACCTCATCTCCCAGTATGTTATTCTCTCCCCTCCCGCCATGTCCCCCAGCCTTGACCATCCCCAATGGTGGGGACAGCCATTTAAGTGCAGATCTTTGTAGAGCAAGGGTTTCTTCTCCCGCTGGCTTCCTCTGCCATCCAGGATGTTTCTGGATGGCTCACTGCCGACCTTGGTGATGGTGGGTACTCAAAGGATGCAAATACACTTGTGTATTAGTGATCACACGGTGCAATGGAGGAATTAAATGTGCTGCACATAGGGGAGCATGTCGTTCATCTTTACATTAAAAATAAACCATTTGGGGTTATATGTAGATGCTCTCTTGGATCCTTTACTTCACTGACAATTCTCTTTAGAGTGGATCATTGGAAATTCCCAGTTTAATTTATACACACAGCCCAACACAGCTTTTGGTGAGAAAACTTGCACCAACTTTCAATATGTATGCATACATTGTCCACATGGAGTGACATTCACACACGTGGAGGAGAAGGAGAGAAAGAAAGGGAATGACGCGGGCAGGATTCGGTTGCATGAATTTGAAAAAAAGCAAAGTGCCCGGAGAGCAGAAGTGGGCTCTCAAAGTGGGCTTCTCAAAGAAGTCAGTGTGAAAACTGACTCGGGATCTGACCTGTGCAGGTCACTTAACCTCTTTGTGCTTCCGTTTCTCCAACTAGTTATGTAGTTTGTGAACATTCAATTACCTTTCTGGTGTAGCTCAAGAGGTAGAGTAGATCCAACCCTTGGATTCAACTCTGTGTCTGGGAATGAATTCTGTCTAGCCCAGCATCCTTGGGCGACCGTTATCCACCCTCTGTTAAAAGTCTACCATCTGCGCTTTGCTTCAAGCATCTACCAGGTTGAAAGATATAAGAAAGGACAGGAGGACATTGATACCGAGCTCAAAGTTCCCCACTGCTGTGGAAGAGGATGTCAAGGGGCTTTGTTGGTACAAGATGATTTGGCTGCCTCCCTTTGATAGGACCTGCTCTTGCTTCACTGGGAGTGGTGCTTCAACTGTCAACATCCTCTATTAGGTTCTACTTATGATATGACCATTGGCAATTAGGCCACTAGGGTTCATATGGTACAAATGCAGCCAGTAAAAGGAATTAGGACTTCATCTTACGGTTATAAGCTAATAGGCTCTGGGGCTTATCGATTATATTAGCCTGTATACTATGAGCATTATTTGATGCTAAGCTTCTTCTGTACATGATTTCATCTTCACTGTAGCAGTTTGAAACAATTACCCCCATTTGACAGGTGGAAAAAAATTAAGGTTCATAAGAATTAAGAAGCCTGTTTAAGAATACACTCAGGTTGGGGCTCCTGGGTGGCTCAGTGGGTTGAGCCTCTGCCTTCAGCTCGGCTCATGGTCTCAGGGTCCTGAGATCAAGCCCCGCATCGGACTCACTGCTTAGCAGGGAGCCTGCTTCCTCCTCTCTCTCCACCTGCCTCTCTGCCTACTTGTAATCTCTCTCTGTCAAATAAATAAATAAAACCTTTTTTGTTTTTTTTTTTTTTTTTTAAAGAGTACACTCAGGGAGAGCTAGGATACAAAGTCCAGATAACGTTTTCTCTACCATTGGCAAGACTTTGTTTCATGATGACTTTAGAGGGGCTGTCAAGAGGAAGTCCAGCTGCCCTTCTTTGCTAGGAAGGACATGCTCTCCACCCATGGTGTAAATTTTTTGGTTTCCTTGAAAAAAATCAGGGTACCTGTTTTCCTAGCACTGGATTGGAATACATTCAGAAGGCCTCACCTGGGGTCTTCCTAAAGGTCTCCCTAAAAAAGACCCCAACCAACAAGTCAATATCCCCCAGAAAAGTCCTTCTTGCTTCAAGCCCTCTACGTTATGGTGATTGTGCTACTCATCTAGGGAGTCTCTAAGTGGGCAACGTAGTCTTTATCTTCCTCCTCTCCCTAAGAATTTTAATCCCAGTGACCCGATACCCCAAACTTGGCCCCCTGATTTCTCTAAGCTCCCCATGAGCCTGTCAGCTACTATGGCACATAGATCCAGCCAGGAGACTGGACTCGGCAACCAGAGTTCCTGAGGTTGGTATTCAGATTAGCCTCACATACCATTCTTGACACCACACTAAAGTAACAGTACAACTTGACTACTCATTGATTATTGACTCGCTGAGCTCTGAGCGTGAGATGCGGATTTCTAAGGATCTCATGGCATCCCTTTGATATGCTTTGTGGCTGGCCGGTTCCTTTGAAAACCCTCCCAGCTGCTGTGCGTAACTGCATTTTCCACTTATTTCTGAGCCAAGCTAATGAGGCATGCTAATTTTGGAAGATGCATAACCATCGACAAATCTACTTTAGATCTCCAGAAATAGGATTCTGGTGAGATTCTAGATAAATGTTAAAGTATTTGAGACCACCAGAAGTAGCTCTTGTCTTCATGTTCCTCTGAAGAACAAGGACGAACCAATAGGAACAGGTGCAGAGGGAGGAGAGGTCATGATGGCCATGGGGAATGATGTGCCCTCATGTGCTCAATTCTGGCAGTCTCCTCAGAGGCTTTCCCTTAGTTTCCTAATAGCAGTCCTGGGAGTGACTGGGACCCTTGGACTCCTCCCACAGGTCTCTGGACTGATTCTTGGCTCCATTCTCCAGCTGCAAGGTCAGGAGCTTGGACATGCCCCAGGGCTGTGCCCTTTGAAAGAGGTTGGTGTGAAAAATTAAGAAAGCAACACAAACAGCTGGCCTGGAGAATGTGATAAACAGAGAGGGGGGTGGATTTCATTGACACTGTGAGCAGTAGTTCGTCCACACTGCCTCCTGCAGACTCATTTTCCCTCAAAGCCACTAATTATACTGCCTTTTCTCTGGCTTCCCTCTTTTCTCCAGGTGATGAATGTCTCCAGTTCTTCTTTTAGCCCTTTGGGTCTCATTGCACTATCTTTTCCAGGGGCATATCTTGGACTACTTCTTAACCTTTTATTAATTCACACTTATATGATTCTGTGTTTATTCACCTAGGGATGCTTCTTTTTGGTAGAAATAAACTAATTTCTGCTAAAGTGTCAATGACTACCGAAGAGTGATATGTTATCTTAAACACAAGATTCTCTGCATTGTTGCAGTGGGTTACTGTGTCTTAACATCGAGGAGAGAGAAATTTGTAAATCCCAGGCTTTTTGTCTAGACCAGGGAGAAAATTTGAGGTTTGGGAAAGGGGAGTGGGCCATCCATCTTTGCACCCTTTGAATCACCTATCTTCTTAGCTTGACATGTAGTAAATGCTCAATAAATGTTTATTGAAAAAATGGATGGATGAATGAAGGAGTGAACGAACACATGAATGAATATGAAAATATCTAGACAAGATTTAAGTGTGTGGCAGTACTACATCTGGACAGTAGAGGCCACTGTTAACATTTTCCAACATCTGTGCCAGTCCTAATCAGTGCAGGGAAAGCCTGGGGCATGGAAAATTTTGTTACCCTAAAGGTTGATTGTGGGGATAAAATTCTGAGATGAATTTCAATATGCTGTCTCCTCTCACTAAGCCCTTCATCAGAAGGACGGACGAGGCATAGTTCTCTCTGTTGCATGGAGAGAAGGCAGGACCTTCCCTTCCCTAGAATGACTGATGCAGTTGGGGAGTCCATTTGAGACACAGTCTTCAAAGTACGATGACAGCAAAAACCTCCCCTAATAGACTCTGCACTTGGGGTGGCTCTGGGGTACAGGGTGGTGACTGCAGGGAGTGAGCAGTGGCTGAATGCTGGTCTCTGCTTTTTGGTATAACTTTCTGATTAGAGTACTATCAGAAGGCAGTGTTCTAGATAGTCTCCCAATTCAAACCTTCACCATGGTAACTCAGATAGGAACCAGATAGGACCCAGAACTTTTCTCTAAGAATAAGTGTAGTCTTTTGCCCAGAAAGCTCTGTCCCATGAGTCCTACTGGGAGGGGGGATAATAGCTGTTCTGCTTGGCATTCCTCCATACCAGAGCCATTTGAATAGGGTCTAGGTGTTATCCCATCTGCGAGGCCTCCCTGATAGCCTGTGCCTCCCCAACCACACACCTGTCCAAGGTGTTGTCACGTTCTGAACGGTCAGTTCATTGACATTTTCTGGGTACGTCACTGAGCATTCTTCAAGGGCAGAGAGAGTTTTTCTTTTTTCTTTCTTTCTTTCTTTTTAATCTTTGGGTGATAGAAGAATTCGTGATTGAAGTTCACTAGGCTGCACCATGATGGTCCATATCAGCTCCTCGGACGACCAAATTCAGCTACTGTCCTATTGTTTATGTTACGTGGATATAGGAAAGGGGAGGAAATGAAAACAGTACTTTCCCCACTTCGCCTTTGGCCCTCACTATGATGACTGGAGAGGATAAAACTTTTCTTGCTGAACATAATGAACCAGAGTTAATTTTATCCGTGTTTATTTTCATTTCTTCACGCACAACAGGAGACCCTTAATGACCATCCAACTTGTGTCTTATTAAATTTAAAAAGATGAAACGAATTGCATGAACCATAAGCTTATATGCTACCATAGGCTAATGAGGGAAATGCTGATTAAAGTTTACTCAGCAAAGAAGAGTAACACCGTGTACCCCAAGCAGAGCAAAATAAATGTACACTGAGGGGATACAATAGGAAGGGGAGTGTCTGGTCTGATACTCTACAACTATTAGTTGAATGTATGAATTAATTAACTGGCTAGGAACAATGCAATACATGAAGATGCTAAGATCCCTCTGTTCCCTTCTTAATAGATTACCGGAGTTGAACTCACTGAAACTTCTCTGACGTTCTGTGAACTGTGGAGCCATCACCAAGAGAGCCCAAATCCAAGTGTGCCATTCTCCCTAGGCTGTGTGTGCTCGCAGACCTCATCAGATGGAGACCTCACCTGGTGGTCTTTCACAGGGAAGTGCAAAATTCTGTTTTGCACATCAAAACTTGTTTTGTCTCATATGGAAAGAGAAGTTGACCAGTTGTTCCAAACTGAGCTAGTTGGTGTCTGCAAATTAATGCACTGGGCACTCATTTTAAGTCAGCTTACCAAGAATTTATTAAATACTGTGAGTAAGCAAGGAGTTATGCCCAGTGCTGGTGGCAAACAACAAATGAACAGGCTACCATCCCTGCCTTCGAAGTCCTCCCCATCTACTGGGGTGATAGACAAATCAAGAGATGAGTAAGATGTCCTGTGTGGTAACTGCTATGACGCAGATGGGGTGGGGGCCTAGAGGAGGAGACACCTGATCACACCTGCTCAGAGTGAGGGAGTGGAGGGAAAGGGCTCCTTGAGAGGAGGTGGAGCGTGGGCTGAGTCTGGGATGAGTTCAGAGATTATGTCCAGGGCTTTGGGACAATAGAAGGGGGCAGATACAGCAAAGAGGTCTTTACCGGTAAAACAGTGGAGGCCTGTGCCTGCACCTCTAAGAGTAGGAGCGGCAAGAACACAATGGGAGGATGGTGGAAGGGGTGAGAAGATGGGCAAAGGGTAAACACAGGCCAACTGAAGGAGGGAGGGCCTGGATGCTAAGAGTTTAGGTTTGACCTTGAAAGGAACAGTGAGCCATTGAAGGGCTTCCTAATGGCCAGAAGAGGGGGTGGTTACTGGATTTGATCCTCTGCCATCAGTTAAGAGATGAGTTGTCAGGATGCTGGATTTTGGAGGGGAAAAAGCCAGACCCCAGAGGCAGCTGAATGTAGGGGACTGGCAACCATGAGACTGGCCTTCCAGTTCAGGCTCCGTCCCTGAGCTCCTCTGAGGCTGGAGAGTTCTTGGTGGCTCACCTTTGTGCCTGCAGACACCCTGCCTGATACCATCAGCTATAGGGGCATCTTCTACAGGTCCCACAGCCTGTACACCCCCCTGACGCTCATCTCATGGTGCTGTCCTTGCCAGTTTCCTTGTCCATGTGCCCCCACTGGACCACGAGCTCCCAAAGGACAAGGACCTTTCTGCCTTGTTCAACATGACATCCCTAGTATGTAGCACAGGGCAGGGCATATAGAGGGTGCCCAACAAATTTTCTTTCAATGACTAAAGAAGGGAATAAATGGACAGAAGAATGGGTGGAAGGTCACTTAACCTCTCTGAGCCTCCTCTTCCTCTCTTCCCTGTGCTCCCACTGTCTCCTCTCTCCCTTGCTAGACTCCTGCTCCTATGTTACAAGCATAGACTTTCCTGGCTTTCCTGTTACAAGCATTCCCTCCCCTCACCTCTGCATTCTCTCCCTCTGCGGGCCACACTCCTTTACCCTTTCCTCGCATCCTGGTTCTCCCTTTGACTCCCCCTGCTTCTTCCCATGTGGTCCTGCTTTCCTTCCCCGATTGCTTTTGTCCTCATGAAATTTCTACTAACCTAATTTCCTGCTTGGCTTTTGCTCCTGGCACTTGGTTCTAACTGACCTCCAGACTCTTCTCTCCATTTACTCTGAACGGAACAAATTGGCAATGATAATAACACAGATGCTATTTCAGCAAAGAAAGGAATAAAGAAGTAGACGATGTTTTTGAAGGGACCAGCAGGTCAGCTGTGGAAGGAAGGACAGACACCACGAAGATCATCACTGAGAGTACTCTGTCCTTCCACAGAGCTTTGGAGGATTTACAAACATATGATGAGCATCTGGAACAGTTCCTTCCAGAAAATAATATATCAGAAGGCAGAAAAATAATTATGTTTCCCTCAATGATCCCAGCAAAGATGTTTGCTCTTCTAAAGGACCTCAAGGCACTCATAAAACTGGAAAAACTGAGTTAAGTGCTTTTTATTAAACCATTAAGAGATTTTATTCAGCTAAGACAAATGTCTTCACTGAAGGATACAGAGTTTGATAGTATGGAGATACCCAGATGAAAACTTATCTGAATAAATGAGACTGATGCATTTGGCATTTAGGCCTCCAAGTGTCTGATTCCCTCCTTCAGCCCTAATCTGCTAACCGAAGAATATTCTTGAGTGCTTGGCTCACTGAGTCTGGAGAAGGGATGGAGAGCAAGCCTGTGAGGTCTTAGCACCACTGGAAGTTTTCCGAAGCATAAAGGATTTTGTGGACTAAGATGGAAGGAACAAGGAATCTGTTTTCTTTCCTTGCTGGCTGGGGACCCCCAGCTCTCCCTGGCCTTGTCTGTTTCAGGGGCCTCTGGGAGGCTGGGCAATGTTCTGGGAACCGGGACTTTGGCACGGAGGCAGGGCAGTCAGGAATGGGAGATCCCCCTCCTACTTCAGAGCCCTCAAATCTCTGGCTGGCTATGAAATACACAAGAGGTGTGTTCTCAGAAAAGACACATTTAAAACTTTCCATTCCCTGCCTTCCCATAACACCTGCTGGATCCGTGATCGTCCTAGAGCAGATTCTTCTGGGGACATCGAAGCTCTTTCCTTTCCTCTTTCCCCACTTTTCCAAGATGGAACAAGAACCAGCTACAAGAATCTTGTGCACCAAGGGATTTAGTATAATAATGTTTATTTATAAGGAATAAAATTGAGCTAGGCACGGTGAGCTTGCAAGGGCTCAGACTTAATAATAGTAATAGCTAATATTAATTGGCTATTTACCATGTGCCGGGCACCACACCAAGCATTTTATATATAATTTCTCATTTCATCCTCACAACAGTTGTATAAAGAGGAAACGTGCTGTCATCACCATCGCAGGGGCTTTAACCTCCCCAAGGTCACTCTAAGGTGCCCTTGTTTGATGATCTTCCCAGCATCCTTTTCCTTGGGGAATGGACTGCCTTCCTTTTGGGGACAGCTCTTCCTCCTTCCCTCCACCCTACCCACATGGCTACTGTGGGAATGGCCCTGGATTTTTGTGACTTGCCCCAGCTGATGGTGGCCACCCCAGAGCATTTTTGAATCCTGAAAGAGAGAGAAAGCTCAGTCTGAAGCCCTACCATGATACCTGGAGTCTGATACTGGCCACATTTTCTGGCACATGACTCAGCAGGAGGAAAGTTGAAAGAATGACACAGGCCAGAGCATACTGGAGCCCTTGAAGTGCCCAATTAGTTACTCCTGAGGTCCAAGTCCTTCTCCTGGCCTCCACCAGCCACTCCAGGGCTTTCACGATGAAGATTCTCCTTTGCTTTAGTTCCTTAAATGGGCCCCAGGAAAGCAAGTGCCTTGTAGCAGATATGTGCCCAGGCTTTGGAGCCAGACAGACTAAGCCTAATCCGGACTCCACTAGCCCACGCTTTTGTGATCTCAAGCAGGTCACTCCCTGCCTTATGCCCCAAGTTCATCTCAACAATGGGGATAGTAACAGTACCCACCGTTGCAGGTTTTTCTGAGGGTTACAACTCAGGTCAAGTACTTAGTTCTGTGCCTGGTACAAGCTGATTTCCCCCCTCCAAAGTATTCCTTATTTCTTTTTTTCTTTTTTTTTTTTTTTTTAGATTTTATTTATTTGTCAGAGAGAGCGAGCGAGAGTGAACACAGGCAGACAGAGTGGAAGGCAGAGTCAGACGGAGAAGCAGGCTCCCTGCGGAGCAAGGAGCCCGATATGAGACTCGATCCCAGGACGCTGGGATCATGACCTGAGCCGAAGGCAGCTGCTTAACCAACTGAGCCACCCAGGCGTCCCAGTATTCCTTATTTCTAATACTAATTTTGATTGCCACTTTTGTTATGATCATTAATATTCTTTTCTCCTGATCAGTTGTAGAATAACAGGGTTCTAGTTAAAGCTCTCCGGTGGTACCTGGGATTTGAAGCTTTCTACCCACATTTCTGGAAATGTTCCTGGGGGAGAGGGCAGAGTTGAATGTGTGGATGGCCATGAAGGAGGTATCCATGTGCAGTTTGGCTGAGGGCATGGAGCTGGTGTTTCATTGCAGGCCTGGGGTATTTCAGAAATAAGAGCTAATAATATCTTTGAGAGACTTCTGCGAACAGACGGCCACTCTGTGCAAACTGTGAGGTGGGGTGCGGGAACGCGGAGAGCCAGATTGGTTTTTAAAAGGCTGAACTTCCAGGCTGTTATAAGAAGCAGCCAGCAAATGAGAGATCTATAAACCCTGGGAACACACAGTGCATCACGACGGACGGTGCCGGGAGATGGATTAAGTATTGAGAACAAGTACTTTGCAGAACAAAGAAGTTTTTATGTGATGTCAGAATTTGAAAACTCCCAGAACTGTTTTTTATGGGCCAAGTTGGGTGGGAAGAGAAGGGTGGAGAATGAAATTAAATTTCTTAAAAGGATCACCACTGAGGATTAAATGCCGGGTGGAAGAAAGCACTAGAAGCCAGATGTGATTTGGAAATGCAGTGAGGGGCGATGGAGGGGAATAGATTCAATACAACCCTGCCCCGTTTTTCTGCTGGGCTGGGAAATTGATTTAGCGGGAGCTGGGCAGGGGATCCTCAGAGACCCTGCACAGTTTTTGCTGGAAAGTGGGACAGATTTGTTATCGGGCGCAGCTTCCTATGCTTCCTGGGCATCATTTTTCAAGAAAGTCACTTGGGTTGGGGCACAGATTATTGATCCCCAGCTACTCCCCACATTCCAGCACGGGCCAGTGCTCATGGCAGTCAAGGAAACGCAAGAAGAAGAAACTCCCAGAATCCCTTGTCACCATGGAAAGCTGGTGGATGACATGCGGGACAGGGAGTGAGAAGGGAATGGGTCTGCTAGTCCCCAGAAGGATGGATGGGTCAGGTGGGGAGGGAAGGGTGCCAGCACTTCAAGGAAAGGCCAGAGAAGATGGAACATTTAGGATAAAGGAACAAGAATCCTAAGGGGTGTTTGGAGTTCATGAGATTTGAAGCTCTAAGTGAATGTGAAGTCACCGCAGGGAAGGGGAATCAAAGCCACCCGATGTAGAGGTCAATGTGTTGTGGACCTAGGACTTCAATTCATGGAGGACCTTAGTAGTTCATGTGTCAGTGTCTTTTTTTTTTTAAGATTTTATTTATTTATTTGACAGAGAGAGATCACATAGGCAGAGAGGCAGGCAGAGAGAGTGGGGAAAGCAGGCTCCCTGCTGAGCAGAGAGCCAAATGCGGAGCTCGATCCCAGGACCCTGAGATCATGACCCGAGCCAAAGGCAGAGGCTTTAACCCACTGAGCCACCCAGGGGCCCCCATGTGTCAGTGTCTTCATCCACACTGTAGACCCCTGTCAACACTCTGAGGGTGCAAGGAGGTGAGATGATTATCTCCGCCGAATACGTGGGCAAGTGCAGCTATTCCAGAAAGACAGAACAGCCCAGGTCACCCGGATGAGCCAGAGACAAGCCGGAAGTTCCCGAACGGCAGCACAGTGCCCTTCCCTCCCACCTTGCCAGGTCCATTTCTGGCCAGGTCCATGGCTGAGTAATTCATGTGCCATCCCATGCAAAGGATGACTATTGCACCCCGTGGATGGAGGTTCGCAGTGTCAGAGCTGCAGTCCTTGCTGGGAAAAAGCTGGGGACTCCTATAGTCATCTTCAGGGTTTGTGCAAACAATGTGCTTGTCCCAACCCCTAAGTAAAGCATGGTTGCTGAACCAAGCTGAACTGTGCGCTACCATTCATTGAGGAGGGACTAGGATGGCAGCGGAGATGGTGCCTTCCTGGGGAGACTGGGTAAGCTTCCCCCCAACCCCGTGTTCTCGTCATCCTGCAAGACCCGAAGGCATGATGCTCCAGGGAACTGGCTAATTATTTGATGTTTGACATGAATGAGGGCTGGCTGATGGCAAATTGAGTGCCTTTTGAGCTTGACCATGCTTAGTTTTTACTAACATTCACCATCCAGAATCTGGTCCTTGTTAAAGAACTTTATATCTACCATCACTTGCGTTTTTCAGAAAGTTGAAATGGTGTATCTATACATTTTTCTAACTTCAACCCAAAGGACTGCACACTTTCAATCCACAATATATGGGTTTCTTATCATAAATTCAAATAATAATTCATTTCCTATTTTGTCACAAAATCCTTCCAGCATGTCATCTCCTGACTTTGCCTGCTTACCGCTGGGGCGGGGGGTGGGGGACTGAACTGTGGGGATTTCCTCCCATTCCCATCTGGCAAACTAGAACCCCAGAGCAGGAACGAAAATGCCTCAGGATCACACACGTAGCAGACACATCCAGACTGCCTGAGTTTAAATACGGCACATCCTACCATGGCACGAGCATCCATGTAATTATGTCGAAACTTCTAGACCCAGACTTCTAAACTACATGGTTTCTGATAGTTGGTTCCACGAATTATTTAAAAGTTGCATAAAGGAAGGTCACTCATTGTGGGTCAAGGACCATTGACGACAACCCCATGAGGGGCCCAAATGTAAGCCTCCCAGTAACCGCTTGCAGAACTAAAATTGTTTTTCTGCTCAATGAACAAACAAACTGCATCACATTTTTTTCGGGGGTGGGGTGCGGAGTAGCCTTGCAAAAGCACTCATTTTTCTGTTTTTCTTTCTGGAGAAAGCCCAAGTTTGTTTTGTCTGTTGTTTTTGAATATTGCCTGTGATGGTATCATTTCCAAGAGTTACTTGGTGATCAGATTGCTTGTCTCCCATGTTTAGACAGTTTTGCAGATGGATCGACAGTTGCTTGCATACAGCTGTGCACATCTGGCACGCAGGTGTTTTCTGATAGGCCAACTTGCTTACGGAATGATCTCTTCTGGGAACGAAGGCAAGAAGTTGCCGAAGGCCTGAGACAAAGCTGTCCATGAGCTGGGGTACTGATTTGTTTCTGACAAAAATTCTCTGAGAACAGTTGGGCAAGACGAGGAGCTACACGTGTGGAGACAGGACGGGGTCACACAATTCCCATCCTCAAAGGCAGGTGTGTGCCAAGGCCTGAGGTGGTTTTGGGGGCCTGGGACAGTCTGGGTTAGTCAAACTGCTCCCATGAATGTTCATGGTTAAAATTGAATAGCCAATAGGAATTTATTTTAAAAAAAACAAAAAAACCCTGTGTGAGCGTATCTGTGTGTGGGGCTGTGGGGAGTGGGGGTTAGGGATGGAAAAGAAAGGTACAGAACTGATGATTTTTATAGCTGAGGGATTGGTCATGGGGTTGTACCAATCGACAACTCTACTTTTATGAATCGAAATAATTTTCTATAATAAGTTAAAAAACAAAATCTGTTCCTACATATGGGCACGCAGAAGGAAAGTTCGTATTTTTAGGCCTTTTATTAATTCCAGGTAGCGGATGGCTGTAGGCGTGCAGGCACGGACACAGGCCGTGGGCAGAGCAAGAGATGAGTGGAAGCTCGCTCTCAGAGCAGGGGTGGAAAGCAGGACAAGAGGGAGGCTGAGAGAAGGGGAAGATAAAGCAAAGCAGGAGAGAATGGACTTGGCACTCTTCCTTCCCCTGTGGCCCGTTATTCTCCCCTGTACCCGTCGGAAAGCAGGTGCCTTTTTCTCGTGCCCACGTCTGTCCGCACGTTCCTTCCCCAAACACTTGGCAGTCACTCCCGGGAAAGGGAACTTGCGGTTCCATGAAATATGCCCAGAAAAGCGGCTGGTAGAAATCAATGTGCGCTAAAGCCACATTCTCTCAGTGTTCCAGCCCTAAGCCAGGGGGTGACCAAGAAAGAGAATAGCCAAAGAGGGAAGGTGACCAAGGAAACAAAAAGCAAGGTGGTTTTGGGGGAAGCACCCAGCTTCAGGGGAGAGGCTTACCCAGGCCACTGACTTACTTATGCCGAGACGAGGTGGAACTTGGAACACGCCCGGCCCCTTCTCTGGCATCTGGCCAATGCCTGTCTGGGAGCGACTGGCCCTAGCCTGGCCCAGCAAGCAAAGGCCCCCTCTGGTTTGCTCTATCTCCAGTGGGAGAAGCGATGGCAGCCTTCGCGAGACTCCTTTCCAGACATTTCCAAAACCACCAGCACTCTGAACTAAGCTTGTGAATGACCCTTTCCATTCCCTGCGGCCACCCGGGTTCCAGGGTGAGCCCCCTTCTTTCCTACAGAAGACCTGCTCATGGTGAGGGCTCGGAAAGGAGGGGAGAGCATTTGCTGTGCTGCAGGGGGAGCATATGTCTGTGGGGCCCGCAGCTAGCAAGGGCGATTTGCAGGAGGTGCTCACAGCTCTGCAGCCTGGGCGGGGGAGGGGGCGGGCACAACTTCTTTTCTGGGGCCGGCTGGCCCGGATAACTTCAGCTTCCCTTTGTTCTGAGCACTGCACCCCGCTTTGTCTTGTGCCCTTTCAGTGGCTAGGTCTGAGCCGCCCCTCCCTACTCCTCCCTGTGCCTGGCCCCAGCGGTCCCTTGCCCCTCATCCCTCCCTGCAGCATCCCCCCCCCCCCGCCACCCCCCACAGCCCTCGCACAGCTGGCCTCTCCGGGGACGTGGCTGCTTGGGCTGTAGTTCTGTGGGCACAGGTGGCCCCGGCAGATGCAAGTTCTTTCCATTCATGTGGGTAAACAGTAAACATTATATTAAAATATTCATCACCGGGGCCTCTGCCTGAATGTTAATCTGGGGTGGGAGCTGATTCCTCGTCCCTGGCGGAGCGCACAGTGCCACTGTCACCGCAGCAGCCGCGCGGTCAGGAAAGGTCGGCCTAAGCGCAAAGGCATCGATTGTGCATTTGCTTCTTTGTGGGGGGTGAGCTGGGGGAGAGACTGTGGGGCTTTCTGGCCAGAGAGACAGCGCATCTACCCGGGGACGACGGCATCTTTAGGGCATGGCTGCTGCTGAGCCGGGGGACCTGTAGAACAAGCCAGAATCAGACGCAGGGCTCCTGGCTGCCTGTTTATCACCTTTGTATTTATAGGTCCAGCTGTGTCCTGAATGCTAAAAAGTCCTGTGGCTCTTCAGACACCAGCCAGTGATCCATTTGCTCTGTGCTGTTACAGACTCCATGCCTTGTAGCTGTTTGATCTTTGCCATTGAAACCTACAAATCCTGATGGAGTCTGGATAGGGCCTCAGCGATAGCAAGACAGAGGACTATCCAGCTTCTTTCTCAAGGAGAGATCATTGGAGGAAGGGGACACACTCTTCTCGGCATCCAAAACGTTTCAGTGTCAGGAAGTGCTTGCCTAGAGGTCTTACCAGGTGGTGCTTTCCTGCCTGCCCTTGAGAATTCCGAATCCAGGGCAGACAGAGATAAATTTACCGTGTGCTGGGCTAATGAGTCAGGTCAAAGAGCTATGGGAACCCCCAGGAGGGAGTGACGACACCACACAGAACAGAAGACCTTTGGAGTCATACTTAGTGGAAATAGAACTTCCTAGGTGGAGAGAAGTCATAAAACCAAATACTTTATCTAACACTTACTGAGTACAATGGACTACTTCTAAACACTCCCCAGACTTTACTGTGTATTTACCCTGCAAGGCAAGTCTGTGAGGTATTATTACCTCCATTTTATAAAGGAGAAAACGGAAGCATGGTAGGGGTCAAGGACTTGGTGAAGGATCACACTAGTAAGTATCAAGGCTTGGATTGGAACCTGGGCAGGCTGGCTCTTCACTGTTTGCCTGCATTGCCTTTAGATGAGCACAGGGTTTTGGGGGAGCCTGTGAAGAGCAGTGAGGCTGCGGCATGTGGGTCATATGCATGAGGAATGGGTATCAAGCTAGACTTGCAGAGTTGGGCCAGATCATGAAGGGCCTCCTGTGATTAGCTCTCATCCTACAGAAAACAGGGCCAATGGCAATTACCTTCTGCTAAAGAACCCTGGTCCTTCCCAACTCAGCATAGTTCTTACTGGTTACCCCTCAGTGGCTCTTGGCCAACTCCTCTCCAGACTTTGGATATCCTTCCTGGGGAAGGCCTCCATGCACATTCTCTGGAGAAGGGCTCTAGACGGTGCTGACCCAAGGGGGGATTCTTCTAGCTGCTGCTGAGTCTGCTCTTTTTGAGGTACCCAAGAATGGCACTCATCTCTGTAGTTGTCTGCTTGGGCCGCTGTAACAAAATACCACAGGTTGGCTGGCTTAAACCACCAGAATTTATTTTCTCACAGTTCTGGAGGCTGGGTGTCCAAGAGGAAGGTGCCAGCCGGGTTGCCTTCTGATGAGAGCTGTTGTAGACAGCTGCCTTCTTGCTGTGTGCTCATAGGACTTCTCTTTTTGTATATCCGCGGGGATGGGGTTGTGGGGTTGGGAATGGGAGCATGTTCCCCAGCTAGAGCAAGCTCTCTGCTGTCTCTTCTTATGATGGCACTAATCTCATCATGGGGACGCCACCCTCATGACCTCATCTAACCCTGATTACCTCCCAAAGGCCCTGTCTCCAAATACCAACACACTGGGGGATAGGGCCCCCATATGCATCTTGGGAAGACAAATATTCAGTCTGTTATACCTGTGGAGGACCTAGACCCATTACCTGCCCCATCTAGTTGAGGAAAAGCCCCAAGATGTGGAAGCAAGAGCAGGCAGACCCTCAAATAGGCTGAAATTTCCCAGCTTATCATGCCTCCCTTCTCCCCCTCCCCCTCCCCCTCTTCCCCTCTCCCTCCCTTTCCCCCTCCTCCTCTCCTCTCTGCCCTCCCTCCCTCCCTTTCTCACACACAGATAAACACTTTTGATTTTAAGTAAATAATCATACAGACACAGCCACTCACATTCCTTATGCAAGTCAAGGTAACCTCCTCATGGAGGTCATCCGGACCCCGTCTATGTGTACCCCGCAGCACCCACAAAACAGTTCTCCATGTTTGCCCACTGTCTGCTTCTGTGGCTGGGCCAGGAGCTCCTCAAGGGTGAGGAGCCCAGTACACCTGAAGTTTTAAATCTGGTGCCTGCGGCTCACAGTAAGCGCTGATGGAATGCTTATTGAGTGACTGAATCAAGATGGTCTAAGGACAGGAGGAAAAAGATGATCCCTTTGTTGTACTGGGAATGGAATCCAGGGAACAAAATATACTTGACGTCACTAGCGACAATGTTCCCCAGCTAGACTGAGGACCAAGCCCTGGGAACAGGGCAGCCTGTCGCCATCCCATGATGCTCTCCACGGTCGCTGCAGGCTGGCTGACTGCCCTCGTCCGTGGAGACGCTGTGATGATCATGACGTCATAAGTGCCCTTCATGCCTGCTGGGACCTGGGACCTGCATCAGGCATTTGACACGGACAGTCCCATTAATCCTCACGCACCCAAACCGTGTCTTCCCTGAACTCGCTCAGGGAAAGGAACAGAATTAAGAAATCTCTCTGCAGTCCTGGAGTACTCCGTGGTGTGGCTTCCCCAGGTCCCGTCAGTCCCGTCCTGGAGCCACGGGGGACCCTGGACTGTACTCCGGGGGAGCAAGCTGGCAGATTCCTCCTGGCAGATGTTTAACACCCCACCCTCCTTGAGGCATTCTGGAATTAATTTTTGGAAGTCTTTGCATTGTTTTTCCACGTAGAGGAGTTCACGTACTGGTGCGTTTTCCTGTTATTAAAATAGAAAGGCTCCCAGCTCGTTCTTTCTGAGTGCCTGACTCTCCCGGATTCTGAGTCTCTGCGCTATTTTTAGACTCCCGTCTATAGGTGCCTGAAGTCTGTGGGAGTTAATCCATCTTCCTTATTTAAATACCTTTCACCAGGTATTCCCTGCCTTCTCCTTGTCCCCCCTCCCCGCCCCCGCCAGTCTGCGTGGATGAGCTGCATACGTCTCTCTAATAGCCTGGGTGGGAGCTCGGCACACGCGTGGCTCCTTATTCTGTGCAATAAGTACAAATGGAAGTGTTGGCTGGCACGGGCTCCTCTCGGTGACTTGGGGCTGCCACACGCATGGCGCTTCCCTGGCACTGTTTACCGACATCCCTCATTTTCTGTCTTGCTGGGATCTGGGAATACTTTAAACATTCGGCTCGAGGTAGCACTTAGCATTTATTAACTGCCAGTTCTGTGCCAGCCACTGGGCGAGCACGCCCCTGCTCCCCGTCTCGCCCAGCTCACCACCCGTGAGAGTATTCTGGGCGTCTAGAAAAGGATCTGCATTTTGCCAACAAGAAACTGAGGCTCGGCATTGAAATAAACTGGATCGCGTTCTCCTAGCTGTTCAAAGGGAAAACAGGGGTTTTAATCCAGCTTTTTTCACCCCATTTTATACACATTTCTAAAGGAACTACTATGGTCTAGGTGCCCTCAAAACATGCTACAAATACTAATGCATCTAATCCTCATAATTCTACTTCAGGGTAGGTACTGACGCTAACAGGGAAACTGAGGCACAGAGCAGTGAAGCGACTCACCCACATTTAGCCTGCTGGTAGATGGTACAGCTGCACACTCAGTGGCCTCTCAGAGCTCCTGGGCCTCAAGTCTTGCTTGCCTAGGGAGGGATGACTCCCATGGAACAAAGCTTACCAGAAGCCCCCCCCCTTCTCAGAACTTCTTAATTATGACACTAATTGCTCTGGGCATTCTTTTCCTCCTTGGCTCCTTTCAAGAGTCTTTTGGGGGGAAAAATAGTACTTAAAATCTGATTTTCTAGTACGCACACTGTTGCTGCCTCCCACCTCCCCACATCCCCCATGGTACCTCCGTATCAGGCCCGTGGGAACAGAAGCCACCAAAGCCCGGGGAGTCGTGTGTTCCTCCACCTGCTCGACCACCCCCCCTCTCACTGTCAATATCAGCAAATGTCATTAATTTGGAAGGCAAGGGACCAGGAAGAATGGATTTTGAATTAACTAGTTCCAATAATCTGATATTTTTACTGGAGCATGACAGGGTGTCCAGTTAGCTTGGGAACAACAATTGCCTCCACGTGTGCATTCTCTTGGATAAACCAATATCTGCTTAACAAGTTTTGCTATAAAGGGTGATCAAACAGGTCTTTGTGTTTTGCGGAGGCTCCAGGCCTGGATCCCAATGCCTGGGGCAACTGCCTGTGGGGTGGGGTGGAGGAGTCCTGGGGAAAAATTGGCTTCTGCTTTCTGTAAGAATACATGCTTCTGGGGATCCCCGGGGCTCAATATGTGTTCTCCGCCCGAGTGCCACATCAGTACCATTAGCAGGTCTCCCGGTATCTTCAGTGCTTGTGTTAGGTAATAATCACTAGTGCTTAAGCCAGACAGGTGCCGCTAGGGTCTTGCAAAATGCTTTGTAGCAGAGATGGCTGACTGCTCACCCCAAAACCCGTGTGAACATTGCCGGCGCTGCTGGGACAGTCTGCAACCCCTTATACCCAGCAAGTCCTCACTGCGGGCACTTGAGCCTGTGGAATGAGGGTCCCTGCCAGGCTGGGGAGGATAGGTAGCTCTGTCTGTCCCCCTCTGTCCTCCATGTGCCATGGGGTGCCGGGAACTCCAAGGAGCTACAGACGGAGGAACGGACAGAGACTCTGGGTCCATGAGGAACCCCCACCCTGGGCTGCTGGGGCAGGGTGAAATCGACTTCTATTATGGGGTGTCTCTTTGTGTCGGTCTCTTCTATCACCCTGAGACATCCGCTCCAATCCTTCTATTCTTGTTTTTCCCCCTCATTAAGCCAGGGAAGCTCTGGGCCCTACTCTGAATCTCAGTGGAGAAGGGATGTGATAGGGAAGAAGTCTCCGCCACCAGGGGAGGTGGGGAAGCCAGGGAGCTCGCTCCGAGAGCGCAGGGAGCAGGGGATTTAAAACCCGACCATACAGAAGTCAGACTCTGAGTAGTAATTTAAGCGAACTCCCTGTCTGGTGTGGCCAATTACCACGCAGCCCAAATGACTGTTAGTATCATCATCTATCACTAATATGTACCATAAGAACGAGGTTGTAGGTTGCATTTGATTATAGCATTAAACTCTGTTTGCTCAACCTTCTGTTGCTGGTATTTGAGCCACAGTTTATGGAACAAGGTCACCTGATCATAATTAAAAAGAAAAACAACAACAACAGAGGAAACGTAAACCAGAAGCAAGACCTACACAGGCCAACACTCCACAGGGCGTGGGCCTTGCGTTCTGGCTCCCCTGAGGTTGAAATCTTGCAGGACCTCTCCAATTCTATCGCGTTTCATGTGTGTAGGGGGTTGGGGGAGTTATTTGTTTGTGTTTGTTGCTGGTTTTCCTTTTCCAAATATATAAGAAGAAGCAGGAAAATATTTCTTCGGAGTAGAAATTGGGAATGGCACCGTCCTCCCCTCCAATTAAAAATAACAAAGGAAAACATGCCTTATGGGTAATAATAATAATTATAGTAACAATAACTGACATTTCTGAGAATTTAATATGAGCCTAGCAGAGCTCTAAGAGCTACACTTGTCGGATGAGGGATGGTGGGGCCGGGATCTCCAGGCAGAGATGACAGTGGCCGGGGCGGGGGTGCTGACCCCTCTTCTCCCTGACACTCGACCGGCCACCTTTGTTTTCTCTGTACCCCCAGCTGAAATTAAAAGCTGGGGATGTTTTGTATTTACTGCCCTGTTCAATTCCCTGCCCATCCTCCCCCCGGAGCCCAGGCTCTGTGCCCCGGTCTCTGCAGGTGTAACAGGCTGCCTTTACGACTCTACCCTCCATGGGCCAAGGGTGTTCCTCTGTGCCAGGTTCTTCCTCCATGACAGACCCTTCCAGGGAGAAATGAGCTAACCCATTTAGGTATCCCTGGTAATTAATCAAGCAGTTCCCCCTCACAGGCTCCAGTGTCCTGGTGTAGGTGCCCTCCAAGTCCTTTTGGAGTGGCACAGAGATATAGATGCGCAGCTGGGTGAAGGAAGAGCCTCAATTTTTTAGCGATGTCCCAGCAAGAAGCCCACCTGTCTGTTCTTCTGTCTCCGCCCCTGCTCCCAGGCAATCCACTACACAGCCACTGTGACCATATTTTTAGAAATACAACTGAACTAGCTTGAAAAGTACTGATTATGACATAACACAACAGAAGAGTTGAGAGAGAAAGTGTCCCCCAAAATCCTATGCCCATGGTTGGGGTCCACGTGCAGGTACTGGCAGCCATTTCTACCACAAAAAGCAGTTCTGACGGCCCAAGAAACGGGCCACATGTCTCTCCTGCCCCCAACACGGTGACGACACCCATTGTGTGACAGCCTCAGTCTTGCTAAGACTTGAACCGAAATGGGAAGAGCAGCTCCAGTGGAGCTCAAAGGCTGTCTTCACATCCACCGTGCGTCATGAATGAGTCAGGACCTCCCGTGGGGCCCTGGGGGTGGGCTGGTTTAGCTTCTGTGACAGACCAGTCACTTTGGTTTCGGGATATTGAACGTTGAACCCAGAGAGCTGCAGGCAGGCTCTTTGCTTGCCAAAGGGAAAGCTAAAACTTGAAGCTCAGTCCTCCTCCCTTCTATTTTCCTCATATGGATGTAGAATTTCTGAGTGCCTTGGCGCTTGGGAGGGCCTCCGAAGCCCGGTGGCTCTGACCTCGCTGCGGATTCCATAACCCCAGGACCCTGTAATAAGCCCAGGTGAATAAAAGTTGCGTGTTGACAACAAAGGATGCTGGGAGGAGACACTGTGGGCAGAGAAGAACGAGGGCTGTGCTGTTGCTGGGTGACCTTGGGGACAAGCGTGCTTTTGACTTCTGTGCCTCTCTGCCCGACTCAGCCACAGCTTTGTTTTAAAAGCAGAACCAGATGCTGCCTCTGAGATCAGCTTCAGGGCTGAAAATAAATTAGGAAAAGAAGGTTCCGTGCAGGGAGGCAGCGGGGTAAGGAATGCAGCATGCCCTAGAAAAGCCTGATTAAGACCACGGCACAGAAGGGGAGTTGGCCAATTCAAAGAGTCTGGACAGAAGAGGTGTGGAGCAGAAGGCTGTCTCACCCTTTGCCTGGCTTTCCCCTTTTAGCTAGTGCTGCCAGCTAAATGGGATCTTGGCAAAGATATATTCATCCTGTCCTGATCGTCAAGGAAGAAAAGCAGGGCCAGGCAGAAGGACAACGCGCTTGTGTCCGGGGTTAACCGGGATTCCAAGATGGCCTCCAATATTCCTATTTCCTGGTGCAGTGAAATTTGGAACTCTGGTGGAGTGAATGCTAGGGCTGCTCTGCTCAGACACATCCAGCCCCCATGCTAGAATTTCGGCCACTGAAGGCTCACAGCTCTGTCCTTCCCTGACCATCGCCCTGGGCCACAGGGCATCTCCCTGCCCAGGCTCTACTTTCCAGCCCTTTGCAGGGATACAAAGGCCTGTCCTCTCGCCTCAATTTGGGGCAACTCAGTGGGTCATCCCAACTCCATGGTGCCCTATAGGATTGACTGAAGTTTCACTGAAAACCTCATTGTCACCTCTTCTCCCCATTCAGTCCTGCCTTCCTCACCACTGTAAAGATCTACCCCCACTCCCGCCAAGAATTCTTCCTGATAAACCTTGTGCATGGAACTCTCTGGCTCAAAGTCTGTTTCTAGAAAAACCAATCTAAAGCAATGAATAACAGTTATCAAGATAGGAGCTCAACATCACAGATCATCTGGGCATTGCACTTCCAAACCACACTGAGAGCTCACCTTAGAGCTGCCAACTCTCATTGAAAAGATAAGACATAACACGTGCCGGTGAAGATGTGGAGGGTTTGAGGGTGGCGTGGACGGCACAATCAGATATGCCCTTGATAAAGATTACCAAGACTGCAGGATGGAGTGGATCTATTGGACAAATCAAGGCTATTCTCCAATATTTTTGAGGAGTCCTACAACCATTCCTTAAATATTAGACCATGGCTTAAGTGTCAGTCACAGAGTCTTGAAATGCAACCAACACATGCTCAGGCAGCTCCCGGGCATGGCCACACTGGATGGTGAGAGAGACGATGCCCTGTCACGCTGTGTGTGGGTGCACGCCGTGTCCTTAGGACAGGCTCAGTGGCATTGCTCAGAATGGCTGGGAGACCAGAACCTTGGACAGAGACCCTGGGCCATGGCTGAAGGAAGGAAAGGCTCTCTGAGACGGGAAAGCCAAACTCAAGGGTCTTCTAGGAGGCTGTATTCCAGCAGTATAAGCACTAATGCAGGTCAGGGCTTACATCCTGCTGCTCCAAAACCTGACAGCCTGTGCTCTTCTCCTGTAACGGGTTATAATAGCGCTGTTCATATGGAAGGAATCAATACATCTTTAGAGTATTATATTATTATATGTTATCTGTAAATCAGGTAATGTAGATGAGAGGACTTGGTCAACGGAAAAAGAGCTGTATAGATAAAAGGTATTATGTCTTGTTCTATGGTATTTATGTAAATGAACTGATGGGGATAACTGAGTTCTGGAAAGTATAAATCCCTGCACATATGAGAAGCTGCTTGATTAGGGATTTCACAAGCTACCCAAAGCCTGGGACAGGCAGGTCCTGGCTCCCATCCTGCCAGGGCAGCTCCCTCCCAGCAGAGCAAGCACTGCACGCAGAGCGAGTAGGCTAAAAATCTCACAATGCTCCATTCACAGAGCTGTGGAATAACAGTATTCAAGCTGAGCAATTTGCAGAGTAAATTAAGGGGAATAAAATTCCTGTAACAGATTCTGGGAGGAGGGAAGAGATGAGGAGGAAGACGGAGGAGGCAGGCAAGAATTTTTAGCCTTTCTTTTTTCTTTTTTTTCTGTAGTCTGTAGCCTGATGAAAAGTGTGCCGGGAATCAGAACCAGGAAAACCATGCCCATGTGGAATGCTCTTCTGGATGGGATGGCAGGCTTCCGTATTAACACGGGCTTCTAGTCTCAAAAGGCTTATCACAAGCCCTAACAGTGGATGCTGTGAGGGTCTCGACAGTAGAGTGTCCCCAGAGCGCCCATGTCTGAAACGCTTTACACATTCCACACTGCTTTGCCCATAACGAGGCTGGTCCTAGAGAAAGCTGGTCTTGGCAGGTTAAGGTCCCTTAGCCTCTCTGGACTCAGTTTTTCCCATCTGTAAAGTTATAATTCCTGCCTAACAGGATTGTTGGGAAGAGTATGTAAGAAGCAGGACATGGATTATAGCCTGTAAACAATGGCTATGATGGGTATAGCAATGGTTCATGAGGGATGGTGGGGAGAGGAGAGGGGCTGGAAGCCATCCTTACTGGGGCCACGCCGCCCCGTGAGGATGAGCCTAGGAGGGAATACAGAGTTATAGAACTTTTCTGGATTTCAGAATAAATCTCAAAACTCCAAACACTCTTTAAAAAATAGCTGAGTCTAGAGGGTCCCTCTGTCCAAGGTGTTCTCTGTGTTCCTTCCAAATTGCTTGTGGTAATCGTGGGCCCTGTTGTGGCACTATACCCCAGGCAACATTCTAGACACTTACAGTAGCTCATTTAATCCTTGTTATGAGCTGAATTGTGTCCCCCAAACATATATATTGAAATTCTAACCCCTATTACCTCAGCATGTGCCTGACTATATCTGAAGGTAAAATCTTTAAAGAGGTAATTAAGTTAAAAATGGCTATTAGTATGCGTTGTAATCCAATCGGCCTGTCCTTAGGAGAAAAGGGGATTAGGACACACAGAGAGACCCCAGGAGTACACAGGCACAGACAAAAGAGCATGTGAAGACACAATGAGACACTAGCTGGGCCTCTGCAAGCCAAGGAGAGAGGCCTTGGGAAATTCATGCCGCCAACATCTTGACCTTGGACTTCCAGCCTGCAGGATGGAGAGGAAATAGTACCTGTTGTTTCAACTACCCAGGGTGCAGTCATTTGTTACAGAAGCCCTAAAAAACTAATTAACAGTGCTCACAATGAACAGTGAGGTGGGAAATATTACTAGCCCCACTGCTCTTCTGATATAGATTTGCTAGGTGCCTACTCCGAGCCCAGGACTGGGTTAAGTGCCAAGGATATAGTGGTGAACTAGATACAGCCTCCGAGTTTGCAGAGCTTAAAGACAGGAGGACTTGTCTGTGACAGAGACAGACCACCCAATTGACCATAACAATGCAGCAGCGTTGTTTGTCATGGTGGGGAACGTGGGCTCTGCAGGACCACGGTGATGCCAAGGGTAATGGAGCCAAGTCTGAATGGGATACATGGAAGGTCTCCACATAGGTCCACTCCTCCTTTGTAAGCAAAGACCTTGCCTTTGCTCCATGGCTAGGGAGAGCCAAGCTCTCTGAGCAGCTGCCTCCTCCTTGGTCCTCCCCTGGAAGTGAGCAGTGTGTGGAGATACAAGCCAATGAGGGTGGATATACTATGACACAACCCATATGTCACAAGAACTCCAGTGGTTGCTTGGAAATCTTGATCTCAAGGATTCTGAAAATTAGTTCACCTGCAGGCCAAATGAATGATGCTTCTCCCTCTTCTGCTTTCCCAGGTATGAAATCCTTCATATGGCCTTCAGTTTCTAAACTAGAACCAGAGCCAGTGGTAACTGAGCATTCCTCTGTGCCAGGAACGTGATGTGAGTTACCTGATACCAGATACCATCACCCGACAGAGTGTGAAAGTCTTCCTGCAGTATCTGAGGCCAATGGCAGCCTTTGTCTTCTTGTCTGTCCATCTCATGTCTGGCCCCCACTTTCTTCCCTTCCTGAGCCCTCGTGTTCCCCTACCTGACAGACATCTCATACCTCAGGCCTGTACAACCTCTACCCAGTTCCTGCCCTCTTGTGTCTCTAAAATATTCCTCAGCCTTCAATGTTTTCTTCACCTGTCCAGCAAAACAAACTCCTACCCATCTTTCAAGACCATTTTCCTTCCCATTGTCTTCCTCCAGTACCAGGCAGATAATTCTATTAAAATACCTATCACAATGCAAGGCCTCCAATGTATAATTATGTTTCTGTCCACCACCAGCCTGAGTGGTGAGAAGGAACTGTCTATCTTTGTCTGCAGGATCTAACACATCAACAACACATCAACATCAAGTGGACACTAAACAAATGTCTGTGTAGATCCTTCCTTCCTTTCTCTCATTCCTTCTTTCCCTTTCTTTCTTTCCTTCCTTCCAACCTTTCTTCTTTTACTTTTTTTTCTTTTTCAATTCTGGTGATTTGTTTGATTAAACAATCGACCATATCCTGATCACTTTTTTTTTTTTTTAAAGACTGTGTATCTTGAAATACGAAGGACCAAAACTATATATTGTTTCTCCATTGTCTTCTCAATTGCCTCGGAGCTTAGTGTTGCTCTTTGCAATTGTTCTTCTTGGGGAGATTAGGTTCATGTCTTCTGTTCTGTTCCAGACAGCCTGATCTTCTTATTTTCTCCCCCAAAGCCATGCCATTTCTCCCTACTTGGGAGGCCCTCTCCTCCCTTCCCAAGACCCTCTCATCCCTCAAGGTCTACAAACTTTGCCCCTCAAAGTGTGCTCTGCGGTCCAGCAACATCAGCGTCACCTGAGAGCTTATTAGAAATGCAGAGTTTCAGTCCTCATTCAGACCTACTGAATCAGAACCCACATTTTAAAGAGCTCCAGGCGACTCATATGCATATAAATTTTGAGAAGTACTGCTCTAGAGCAGGGCTCAGCAAAACGTTCCTGTAACATTTCCGGTAGTAAATACTTTAAGCTCTGAGGACCATAGGGTCTTTGGCACAGCTATTTAACTCTGCAGTTGCTAGTGCATAAGCAGCCACAGACGACAAGCAAATGGGTGTAGTTCTGGGCCAATATAACTTTATTCACAAAAGTCCTGTGTCAGGTCCCATACCTATAGTTTGCTGACCATCCTCCTTGAGTAACACCTTTGGTTACTATAATGGAAAGCCTTTAGGGTGGCCCCCCATGACCCCACCTCCTGGTACTCACACCCTTGTGTAATTCCCTCTGCTGAAATGTGCACTGGATTTCTTGACTCTTAACAAATGGAATATGGCAGAAATAATGGGAAGTCACTTCCAAGGTTAGGTTATAAAAAGATTGTGGCTTCTTTGGGGGGCACTCTCCCTTTCTCTCTCTTCCTCTCTCCAATTGCCGGCTCTGGCAGAAGTCAACTGTCAATTTGTTACGCACCCTGTGGAAGGGCCTACATGATGAGGGGCTGGGAACTTCCAACAACCATGTGAGTAGGCTTGGAAGCACAGCCCCGTCCAATCGACCCTTGTGATGACTGCAGCTGCGGCTGACCGCTGGATTGCAACCTCCCAAGTGACCCTGAACCTGAACCAAACAACTAAGTTGCATCCAGCGTCTCTCCTCACAGAAACTGAGAGACTAGATGATTAATACAGTTCCGTGTCCCCAGACTCCTCCCTCGTATCTCTCCATTTCTACAGCACTATTAGAACAGACACCATCTCATGCCATTCTCTAATGACGTGGGTCAGTTCTCTCTCCAGAAGTAGACTGTAGATTCTTTGAATGAAGATACAGGGATTATACCTCCTAAAGTAAACATATTTGTCACTGAGTATTTTCTGCATTAACTGAAAAGATAGGTTTTTTTTGTTGTTGGTTTGGTTTATTATTGGGCTGGGGTAATTGTTTCTGTTCAACAGCATCTTTTTTTTTTTTTTTTTTTTTTTTTTTCCTGAGCCTGCCTAGGAATGATGGTTTCTCTTACCAGTTGAATTTTCATCTGAAAAAAAAAATTAAAATTAAAAACAAACAGACACCTGAAAGCTTTACCTGCTGAGGTTACTTAAACCAAACTTTGTTGTAGAACTGTTCCTTTTCACTCTTTTTTTTTTTTTTTTTTTAATTCCTAGATGAGAGAGAAAATAGCCTTTTGGATGATAAAACCTGTTTTGGGGTTATCTTTGAAAAAAAGTGTAATCCACTGTATGCTGTTGCTTCCAGTTTTTCTCCTGCCTCTTGATTTTGTTGGTTCTTATCTTCTTTTTGTTATTTCACAGTTGCCTGGGTACCTGAAGAACTCCTCTCTTCACTCCCATTTTCAAGAGTTTCTTCATGGCAACTCCAAACTGCCCTGCTTCTAATGACTGACTCTGGGAGTGGGATAACAGTGGACACAGAGGACAGGATTTTAGAAGGGGATCTTTTCCAGTTCGCTCAATGGTGTGGCCCAACACTAACCCTGAAGAGTTAAAAGTGCACCCTGTTTGATGTTGGTTTGAAAGGGCTGTGTGCAAACTCTTTCAACCAGTGAAGAATGGATGCTTTGTTAAATGTAGAGATTTTTGAATCAGGGCCATCTTGTCCTGCATTTTAAAAATTTTCTTGTGAATGAAAAAATGGAGCATAACTTTTCCAAATGGTGGAGACAGGTTCTATGGTGTGTGTCTGTCTATGTGTGTGTGTGAAATTCCTTTTGAAAATGTATTTTAGTTTCCTCCCATAAGTCTGAAGTCGTTATTTGGCCTGTGTATTATAACCTTCATCTTCAAAATGTACCTGATCCTAATAGCTGTGGAGACATTTGCACATAAGTAAAGAAGACACCACAATTTGCTATCCACATGTATGAAAATTATGTTATTTTTGTCGTGACCCATGCCAGTTCATAGCATCCATCCTGTGACGGTCGTGATCTGTCCTTGGTGCTCACCAGCACCATTATTGTTGTTTCAGAACCCCTTTTGGGATAGAAGTCTTTGTGCCAGGTTAGTGGTTATGGAAAGCAAATAATAACCATCATCAAATATAGTTTCTATAACTATAAACTATTGGAAAACTCTTAATCAGATCCACTGGGAGGCTGGGGGAAATTGGATTAGTATCTTGGATTCCAAATCAAAACAAGTATTATTCGGTCTTTGCAAATCAAGTTTATTCTATAAATGCAGGGGTTAGCACATTTTTTCATAAAGGGCCAGAAGTAACTTACTAAACATATGCCTTAGTTTCTCCCCTTAACTGATAGAATAAGCATTCTAGCACTAGCAGATTGTTTTCTTAGAAAGTTTAGGAAAGCCTTGTGTTTATAATGCACACACACAAAATTGTTTTGCTTTTAATTTACATAGAATGCTCATTAGGACTGGTTTAGGATTACTAAAAGCAATTTAATATTTATATGGCAAAAATGTTACCAACATGGAAGTGAATATCACACTTTGAGTAGACATAATCATTTTGTTAAACAACTTCCTGCCCACATCTAGCCAATTTTTACTGCCAGTTGAACCTGAGTGTGGACCTGGGGGAACCTCAGAATTGGGTCCCCTTGGGTCCCTCAGCTTCTATTCTTCACTATGAGTCTCAAAGCCCGGTGCAGCCAATGCATGATAACACAGAGCTCGCCTGCCAGCAAAACGGCAGAGTATGCAGAGCAAATTAATTTAAATAAAGCATGTCAAATATTTGCCTCGGTGTAAATTCACAAAATGCCATTTCATTAAATTGTGTTTTCATTTATGTCATTTTAAAGCTATTTTTTTATTATTTTGTAAGTTATAACATGTAGAAAAATACATTTTTAGAATAAAACACTGTCATGATAAAGATATTTGAGCCCTGTCATATTGATTTTATAGCAGAATGATGGATTATGAAGTCTAAGGGTTTTTTTTCCTGTAATTAAACATTCATAAAGAATATCTCCACCCTCTCTCCCCATGCTGACCTATGACAGCTGCCATCTGACATCTCTGAAAAATAAAACTACTTGTTTTTAGCACACCTTGGTGTGAAGGATAGGGATTTAAACTAACTACTTCTCACACAGCCAGATCTCTGGAAGCTCCCCTTGCCTTCCCTAGACACCCAGGGGGGTGATCATGGACTCTCCTCTTAGAATGACACAGCAAATTTGAATTTGGGAACTTTTTTGTGGTATCACTTCCTGGTACATGTAGATGTCTCACTAAGCATGACATTATTACATCACTTTCTGAGGGACAATGACTCATTCATCCCCAAAGCCGTAAACCCACATTGAGTAGCCACTCTAAAGCCAGCTACTGTGATAGGCACTGTAGATAAATGAGTGAGATCTTGACCTTGGAAGATCCTATTTCCTGGTAGGTGGACACATCCACAAAAAATAGTTACCATGTAAGTGGATTTGGCAGTCACTCTTAGAAAATGTCTTCATGGAAGAGAACCCTCTTCACACCAGGAATAAGCTTGTAGAAGGTCCCTGAACGATCTGGGAAAGTGACCTCACTTAGAAGTAGGAGCGTCCTCTCCAAAGGAATTGAGTTCTCTGCTTCCAGTCTGAGGAGGCACCTTGAAGATTTCACTAGAACTGATATTTTAGTGACATTGATTCTAAATATAAATTAGAAATGTTTAACAAAGTTTTGTCAGACACTCAAAGTTACAAGGTTTTCCTTTTAATTTTTTTTATTATTATTGGGGGAAAGCAATTTTTGAAATATAGACATGAGACAGCAGCCTCTAATAGATACTCAATCTGTTGATTGAGTTCCTCAAGATCCATCCATTTTAATAAATATGTTCCCAGATACTACTACTGTCTGTCCAGCACTAAGTGCCAGCTCTTTCCTCTGCCAAGCGGGGAGCCTCTGGAATGGTGCTTCTCATACTCATTATGTGGTCACTTAATCCCCTGAAAGTTGGTGAAAATATAGATTTTAATTCCAAAGGTCTGGGCTGGGGCCTGTAGGTCTGCATTTCTATCAAGCTTATAGGTGACACCAATGCTGTTGATGGCTGGACCCACAAGGCTATGCAAAGGATGCCTTCCAGAGGTCCACAGACACACAAGTATGGTAAGATATATAATAAACCCCCAAAGATGTCCATGTCTTAATCCCCGGATCCTGTGAACGTGTTTTGTTACATGGAAAGTGGAAATTCAGATTGCAGATGGAGTGAAGGTTGCTAATTTGATGACCTTAAAATAGGGAGATTATCTTGGATTACCCAGATGGGCCCGATATAGTCACAAGGGTCCTTAGTAGTGCAAGAGGGAGAGAGAAGTGGAAGCCAGAGCAATAAGACATAAGAAGGACTCTAACAGCCACTGCAGGCTTTGCAACTGGAGGACGGGGGCACAAAACAAGGAATGTGGGTGACTTCCAGAGAGTGTAGAAAAGGTGAGAAAATGGGTTCTCCCATAGAAACTTTAGAAGGAATGCAGCCCTCCCTATCTTGATTTTAGCCCCATGAGATCCATGTCATCCTTCTGACCTACAGAACTCTGAGATATTAAAAATGTATTGTTTTAAGACACTAAGTTTGTGGTCATTTGTTATGGTGTCAATAGGAAACTGCTATGCAAACACTTCTTTCATAGCACTATGATCCCTAAGGCCAGGATATTTCCACCAGGGAGCCAGTCTACGAGATTCATGTATAAGGGGTTCTTTGTAAAAATGTACAGTGCCCCTTGATGAAATATTCTAGAGTTTTAAATGCCAAAACTACCAGACTGAGTGAATAGTACCAACTAATGCCCGAACGGGCTTGATTTTAAGTTAAGTGAGCATGACGAGCACGTTGTTAAAAACTCAAACCTGATTAAATCACTGATGAAGCACAGCATGATGAATGCCAGGCGACCACAGCTCTGTGAGAACCAAATGCCGTGTGCAGAGCTGGGGAGATTTCTCGTGGAGCTGGAAGCCTGGGCCCCAGGAAGGCAACAGTGTCACTGGGCAGTTTGTCCCATCAGTGGTTACCAGCCACAGGGGAACACCCTGTCCCTGCTGCAGAGTCTAGTTTGTTAGGTATTTACTAAGAAGAGGGAGAATGAAGACATGGTGGCGACATCATGAACTACAGGGAAATTTACTCATTCTGTACCAGGTCTTCATTGACCAAATTTCAGAGTATGAAAGTAAACTTTTCAAATGCTGCTGCTCAGAGTTAGGAAATGGAAGGGTGGCTGCAAGAATTGGCATAAACCGTGTCATTGGGTTCATTCATTTATTCAACCATGATTTCATTTATTCTACTACTGGTCCATTCATTCATTAAATACTTATGATGTATCTACCATATGTCCAGCATTGAAAATACCAGGTTAAACACTATCTAGTCTTATTCTCAGGTTGATGGCAGTCCAATTAAAGAGAGAAACTGATGCTCCACACATTGTAGTATTGAAAGCTAGGTTCAGGAATTGAGCTCTGCCTGCAGGTGCTAAGAAAGCATGGAGAAAAGGCCCCTGGCTCAGTGGAGGAATGGAGGTATGGAGGGGATCAGGGTAGGCGTCATTCAAGAGGAATTTTAAAAGATGAGAATGAGGTTGGCTTAGGTACTATACGGGAAAAAAATGTGGCAATTTGAAAAGCACAGAAGGTGAACAGATGTCAAGAGCCTGGGCACAGCTAGGATTCAGGATGTACTCCGTAAGGGCAAAAACCAGAGATGGGCTAGAAAGACAAGCTGGGACCCCACCACCAAGAATTTTGTGTGACATGTTAAAACGATGAGGACAGTGAAAGTGAATAGAGGGTGTTAAGCAGAGATGTGAATTGGTGACATCTGAGTTTGGGAAAGATCATCCCGGTGGCTGTGGGGAGAGCATCCTAGAGGGGAGGAAGGCTGAATTCAGGCAAGCCAAATGGGAGGCCAGAGAGATTTCAACTCTGAATGGGTCTGTGGATAAAGATGCTCTTTTGAATGAAAGTTTAGGCTTGGAGGTAAACTAAGGCTTATTTTAAATTGGGATGAGAGCTACAGAATTTATCCTGTTCACCTGAAAAAGCGTTAAGGAAATATTAGAAAAGCGGCAAATATGGAAGGCTGCTGGTGGCAGTTGCAATATGTTCTTTTGGCTCCAAAAGAGTTTGTGGACTGAGAATAGATGGAAGTGGGGACTGTGTTTAATATGCAATTTTGTATTGTTGTCATCTGCTGTGATTATAGGCTTGGCTCCTGGTTTTTCATTCAGAGCCATTTATTCAGAAAATCTCTTATTCAGAATTTGAGTTCATTCCTCATTAATTCAGTGGCTGCTTTCTGTAGCCCAGTGATTGAATTACCTAATAGCACCTGCCTGAAATGATTAACATAAGAGGAAGCCATGGGGTTGTATTTGATACAAATGATCTGTTTCCTGAAGTTGTAATTTTATTAGAGGGGGACCCAGTGAGCCACCTTTGCAAATGAAGGTGAGGTCCTGGCTTTCATGAGGTATCTGGGAGGTTAATGAATGATTAGCAGCTAACAAATGACAACATGGCTCAGGAGGAAGGTGACATTTCTCAAGTGGTAGGTCAGTATCCCTGTCATGAGGCATAGTTCTGAAAGGACTGTGGGGGTGCCTTTTCTCAAAACAGTGGTGACCAGGAAGGGTAAGAGAAGTGACCAGATGAGGAGAAGACCTACACTGTGCCCACGAGCTCACTTTCCATCACAGCCTCAATCGGATTGCTTGTTAATTAGTCCTAAGTGGATCAAGTAGGGCTTGAACTTCCCTATTCCTATAAGGGAACATGAGTAAATGCTCTGGGTTTCTGTCCCTGAGACAGATCTGGGCAAGCTGGTGCTAATGGACCTAAGTTTTTCTTCTGAAGAAAAGAGACCTGACTGTGGCTTTGTACTGCAATCTTTCAGGACATTCCTGGTCTCTCTAAGAGTTTGAGTTGAAGTATTCAACTCAATTAAAGTTGAAGTTGAAGTATTAAGACACAGGGTATTGAGGAATATTCTATCATTTTGTTCAGCAATTGAAAGAATGCATTTTCTTTGTAACAACTGTTTAGTATTCTTTCTTTCTTTCTCTTTCTTTCTTTCTTTCTTTCTTTCTTTCTTTCTTTCTTTCTGGGAGTGAGCACATGCATGAGTGGTATGTGGGGGGTGGTGAGTGGTAGAGGAAGAGGGAAAGAGAGAATCCTAAGCAGGCTACACACTTAGGGCAGAGCCCAGTTCTGAGCTGAATCTCATGGCCCTGAGATCATGACCTGAGTCAAAACCAAGAGTCATCAGACCCTTATCTGACAGAGCCATCCAGGCACCCCATACCCATTTTCTAATTTGGTTAATTCAGGTGTAGACATAGGTACATGTGCATGACTTATATACCATATAAGGACAGAAGCAATTTGTACTTCCCAAAGCATAAATTGAATATTTCCCAATATTAACATTTTTTAATCCCTGGAAATCCTAAAGAACAATATGGTACCTCTGAGGGCTGGACAGGAGAGATCTTCAAAAGACAACATGGTGGTGCCAACTCTCACCTCTATATCCATACCTGTTTCCATAACTAAAGGTACTTGAAACATATTTTCTGGCCTTTTCCCTCCCTCCTTGCCACTCCATTTCCTCCCCTACCACCACTTCCCCCCCCACACACACACACATTTCAGTTCCTACACTGCTTCATTCCTTCTATTCTAGAGGAAATAGGGTCCAGTTGCCCAATGCTACCTATTGCCATAGTGGCATTCTGGAGTCCCTTGCTGGGAGATGGCTTCAGTCAATTGTGCTTGTCTTCATCAAGGGAAAGGTAGACTTCATGTACAGTGGAGGGGTAGGTAGGGGGAAGGTAATTTTCTATTGAGAAGGAGAGGCTTCTGAGTGGTACTCAAATCTACTCAAAACGCTGGTTTGGCTTATGCCTATGAAATGTGCTTTCCACACATCCTGCCTAACACGCTCCTTCTAAGAGACACAAGTTGACACTTAGACAGTAGTTCCCACTGTAGATACCTGGGAACATTTCCAGGGGAGTTTTGAAAATACAGATTCACATGTTGTGCTCCTAATCAACAGAATCAGACTGTCCATGAGGAGAGACCCAGGAATCTGCATTTTTATAGAAGTTTTTCCAGTGATTTGAATAGAGTTGGCCTGAAAGGTGGCATCCAGGTACAGGATGGAGGCAGAGAACACCTGTGTCCCATGCTCAAGAATTCCTTGTACAGACAATGAGTCTATTTGGCCGTCTCTGCTCCCATCATAGGCTATACATTTTGCCTGTGTTTCCTGGATGCCTGATGTGCGTCTGGGATTATCTCTTTGTTCTTGGGTCTATGGTCTATACTCTGCGCACACCTCTATGTTGCTTGACGCAGAAACACAGTAGCACTAGGGACCCTTGTGAATGCCAGTTCCCCAGATCCCTTTACAGAGCCCACATCAGGGTCTTCCTGGCCAGACCAGGAGCACAGGCTGCCACCAACACTTTTGCCACCTTTTAAGGTCTTAGAAGTTAATCAGAGAACCATGGAGGATTTAGTTCCTACTTTCTCATTTGGAAGAGGCACTAATGGTTAAGTATATATATATATATAAAACCTTTATATACATTTATTTCTGCTGCAACTCATGCATTTCCCAGACATTTTGTTTACATATCTGCGCACAGAAGTGCTCTGTCTGAGCTAGTGTGTTGTCATGCCTAATTTAGGAACAAAATTTAGATTGTAAGCTTGAATTGTTGCCGCAGCCATGTCTGCTCATCTCAGACTTGCTTCATGCATGACAAATGCCTCGTACAAGCAGGAGCAGCTGCACTAAGACAAGTAACCCACAGGGACGAGTCTAGGGAACAGCCCTCACGAAACTCCACCATGAAATTTACAAGTATGTCCACATCGGTCCACCCTCCATCCCACTCCCATTTCTCCTCTCATCTCTCCCACTGAACAGGCACTTCTAAATACCATCACAAGGCTCCTGGTTTTCATGGAGGTCATCATCTTTTCCATTAACATCATTATCGTATTCCAGGGTCCATTAGAACTCCTGCTGTAATGAGAACTTTGGGGATAGCTGTTCATCACGTTCCCGGTCACCCACAGCTGCGGCCATCCTGACGCATGCTCTGCATACAATTCTCAACCTGTATCACAGAGTCCCTTTTGCTTCCATTAAGGTGATCATCTCCCCCCGCCCACTCTGTAGGCATCACCTCATTATAACTCCATTACCTTCCACATCATCTACATTATAAGTCCATTAGCTTTGGCATCACCACCATTACCTCCCTTATCAGCCCCTCCACATTCCAGTTGCCCTCACCTTCCCCTTTACAGCCACCGGCTTTTCATTACAGATCCATTATCTTCGTCATTACCTCTGTTATAGTCATAATTGTTCCCATAACAATTTCAGCGTCTTTATCCACCCCTCTAAGCTACAAGACCCTGCTCGGCTTTGATAAAGCTACAGGCGTCCCGGTGCCACAGTAGGCATGTACTCAACATCTCCATTAATGTTAGGGTTCCCCTTCCTTCTCCTCTATCAAACTGCCCATATTCAAGGGGACTACAAAAACTCAGCCTCTTGCCAAGGCGACCTCTCTACAGCCATCATCACCTATTTACATCTCACCGCTCCATCCTTGGGTCTTGCCCCATGAAGACCAGGCAGTGATAATCCTCATCTGAAGACGCCAATGTCTCATCTGCACGGCTCTCTGTTATGGTTGTCTCCCTGACTCCAGGAGTCCAAACTCAAATGCAATTTGAGACCGTATTCACATAACTGGCAACGCATACGTGTATTTCTCATATTTCTGGGAGGTGAGTTGTTTACTATCGCTCTGTTTTATCCAACCAGTGGGAATCTCATGGTGGACTAGACCTCATTCCCTTTCCAGCGCCTTCAGCAGTTGGCCCAGGTCAGCGTTCAGGAGGTGAGCTTGAGTGAGTGACTTGATGGATCATGGCTCTCCCTTTAGCTTCAGCCTCCCAGCCTATTGCTGTGGCATTGATCAGTATCAAAACCTCATCAAGGGGTGCCTGGCTTAGTTGGTTGGGACTCTGCCTTTGGCTCAGGTCGGGATCTCGGGGTCCTGGGATCAAGCCCCGCGTCCTCGGGCTCTCTGCTCGGCGGGGAGCCTGCTTCCTCTTCTCTCTCTTTGCCTGCCTCTCTGCCTACTTGTGATCTCTCTATGTCAAATAAAAAAATAATCTTAAAAAAAAAAAAAAACCTCATCAATACTCTAATCACAATTTCATTGCCTCAAGCTCCTCCTCTTCTAGGAAAGGGACATCTACTCCTCCATTTCTTGGCAATTCTCTCAATAATTATCAGCTTCTATTACAGTGGCTCCATTACCAATCAATCACCTCTACTTATTGGGGAGATAGCTGACTTACTGCCATGCCTGCTTCCCCTCCAGAACGGGCTTCAGCTCCCACAAGGAATCGCCAGGTGGCTTACAACCTCTCCCAGACAGGCCATCACTGTCCCACAAGTGATTCTTACATTCTGACCTCACTCGGCCAGGCCTCATGTTACAGGAAGCAGCTTTTCCTTGCTGGTGTCTGACTGTGCTCTCTGACAAATCTTTCAGGGCATGGCTTGTGTGGAGGACTTCTGGACTCACACTGTGTGGGTTCAAATCCATCCTCTGCCACTTACCATGTGGTTTGATGGGGGGCGGTTGTTTGGTTTTTCTCTACCTCAATTTCCTTCTCTATAGAATGGAGATAATAACAATACTGATTGTTATTGGTTATTGGGAGGAGTTGATACATAAAAACAATTGAAACAGCTCCTCACAGATAGAAAGCACTTAACAAATGCCGATTCTTCTGGGCTCCCCATCCCCCAGCTAGAAGATGAGGGTTGGACTAGACTAAACCCTAAAGTCCTAGACTGAACACTTGGTGTGTGTGTGTTTCTGGTATCAGATTATCGGAGTTCTCACAGTTTCCTCACCAAAGTTCTTAAATCATTTCCCAACATCTGCTGACTCAGCTGGGAATCATGGAGCTCCCTTGGCCCACAGCCACCATTGTTCAGCACTGGGGTGAGCGCTAGGTATTTCTTCTCTGCACCTCATGAAAGACGCGTTGTGGTTTTGCTGCAGCTGGACTTGACTTAGCTGTGGACCAATATCTAGATTCTGTACCTGGTAAAGCCTCCCAAGTAGCCCCCACTGCTGTCTTGTCCTTCCTCCTTCTGCTATCTTAGGCAGTGCTGAGTTCACAGGCAGCACGTGAAGATACCCAGGTTTGATGTGAGACCTATCCGTCCCAACAGTCAGGGCTGCTCCAGGCTACTCTACAGAGGGGAAAAAGTTTGATTCTAGCTTTGTTCCATCATGATTCATTCTCTCTCTCTCTCTCCTTTGCTTCCCCACTTCTGGTTCTATTTTTTACCCCTCCTTCTGTTCTTTAGCTATCCAGACCATCCATCACTTGCATTAGATACCCCCCTCAATCTTGTCTAACCTAGCAGGGTGCCATGTTCTAAAAAACCATCATTTCTCCTCCTCTTCTAAGCATTTTCCTCCTCCCATGGCCTTTAGACAGAAAATCATATAATAAAATCACAAGTGGATACACAGGTCTCTCTGGGGACACCTGCCTTTTCAAAAGGACATCCAGGAGAGACAACACCTCAACAAGAATGTATCTCCAATGACAGAATTTTAGACAATGTGGCAGAACCAGGTATGTTGTTTAATTTTATTTTCTTAAAATTTAAAAGGGAGTGAGGGTGGGGTGTGGGAGTAATTGTGGATGCAGGAAGCTTTCCCCGTGCTTGTCAAAATATGTTTTGTGGACAAGATCCCTCTCTCTTTACAAAATCCACTTGAAACACATCTAATAAATTATCCTTAATTTACCAATCTCTCCATTTCTCAGAGGCCACTGGAACCTTGAGCTAATGAAGCCATCTCATCTGTTGTGGAGTTTCTGTGGGTTCTTTACACTCAATTGTTAGTAATAAGAGAATTCAGTTGTCAAAGATCAGCCTGAAGTGTGTGGGGCTTTCAGTGTAAACAACATTCCTCTCGAGTAAACACGAGGAAAAATATGCTTCACTTTGTGATTGCAGAGACAACAAAAATTGGCTGGCACTGGTCCAAGTCTACAAGAGACTGCTGGGACCACGGAAGTACTTTCTGCCTCTGAATTATTGGTCTTTGGCCAAGGCAATCCAAGTATTGGCACAGGTGCCCAAAAGACTTGAGGCCCGTCTAACTTCACCATCATCAGCAACTTTTTCCTTCTCTGTTTTTTACTCCCTTTATTCTTACTGTTTTCCATAAGTCTGAGATGTCATGCTCCTTTTGTCTTGCTAGCTTTGGACCATCTCTCCTTTCCAGGCTCAGGCTCGATGCCCATGGCCTCTGCCATGACATCTGCCCTGTTCTTCTCCACTTCCCGGAACTAGTGACACTCACTCTATCTCGGTTCTCAGTAACAGCACGGCCAATGCCGGGATGGATTATTAGTACGTCATTATATATACGTACACACACACACACACACACACATAATATATATTTATATTTATACATTTTAGTACATCATTATATTGTCATGCACTGGTAAATCATTTGTTTTCTGGGTGTACAATTGTCCTCTTGACTAAATCCTAAGCTCCTTGGGTTCATGGACCACAATATGTATTGTTTTGTGTGGCCCATGGCTCATTACTTTTGAATTTGACACGTAAAAATTACTCCGTAAAGCCTCGCTAACTACGCCTTCCGCACCCTGCTCTCATTTCCCCCGCGCGGCCTGGTCTTCCCTTCTAACCACCTGCTTTGCTTCCTTCTCCTCCCTGCTGCTCGAGCGCCCGTGGCTAGCAGCACTCGCAGTCCCGCTTAAGCATGGTGGATGCAGTCTCGGTGGGGGATTTCTGCCTCCCGGTTTCTAGGAGCTGGGCGTCGTGTTGAACAGTGGCCGTTCGGGTACTACATCAGGGAGGACTGATCCTGGCCCATCAGGGTCCTTTGGTTTGGAATTAAAGAGGAAGAGAGGGAGGCCAAGCTCAGGGTTATGAAAAGAGGCCACTGTAAAGCTGTTCCGGGGCCGATCAGCCCCACACGACAAGATAATCACGAAACTAAATGCTGGCGGACTCCTTACAATGCATTCATTAACTACGCTGCAAGTTCTTTCGCTTTGGGGAAAAAAAAATCTGGACCATTTAAATTTGTTTTGGTGACATACCAAAGGGTACCTTTATATAAGCATTTTCGCTGTAAATATGGGTCCTGCTTATGATCAATTCTCATCAGTGTGTTGGAAAGCAATTTCAGTAAGTACTTAGCTTAATCAATTTGTATCTGCACATTGACCTTCGGGACTCGGCGCACGGGCCCCATCACGCCGTGTGCTCCACAATTTTCTGTCTCTGCAGACAGCGTATTTCTCAATATTTATACATGGCTTTCTTTTCCAATCAATGCGATCATCTGTTCCTTGCTCCCCTTGCCCTGGAGGTAAGAGGCAGACATGGCCTGCCTCTGCCACCTCCGTGGGTTACAGAATACTTGCTTACTATTTCCTTGAAATCCGGAAAACTGAGAAGACAATGGGGCATTCTGCGATGATCAAAATAATGGAGGAAAAAATTCTTATCAGCTTGTTTACACAATTATGTAAATGATAAGCACTTATACATGGCTGATTCCTCAATTATTCATGGTTTGAAGCTCTTGAAAATTCAGTTCAACTAAATAACCTTTTCTTCAGCTCTTACTAGGAACAAGGTGCTGTAATTTGAGGAAGGACAGACGAAATACAATTTGATGAGGAAAATCAGAGAAATACAGAAACGACTGTAATGTAAGGGGAGCAAGAACAAAATGAAAAGCATCACAGACGCTCCAGGTTTCAAGCAGGGAGAGAGCTTCTGTCCAGGTGGACGCACAACGAGATACGCGCTTAAGAGGGGAGATTGCGTGAGCATCTGGCATCCCCTGTCCTCATCCCAGGCCCCTCTTAGCTCAGGCCTCTTCCTCACCTCTTATCTGGACGATGAGAGTAGCTGCTTAGCAGAGCGCCCCCCTCTAAACGATGCTTCCCAGGGGACTTTGTAAAAGGAAATCTGATTACCACCCTCCCTGGCTTGGACCTCTCCAGTGTCTGCAAGAAAGAGTTGAAGTTTTTTTGGGATCTCATTCTTGAAGACTGTCTGTCACCCTCTGTGGCCTCCACGCCCCTCCTCTTGTCATGTACATAGTGCCGTCTACACGTTGTGGTGCCTCGGTGACCTTGGCCATTCTGCTCCTTCTACCTAGACTGTGCCCCTCCCTTACTATTCCCCCCTTCCTGGGTTCTCCATTCTCATGGAGAACTAGAACACTTCCCTTGCTGCCCCCTGCCCCTGCCCCCAAGACAGGGCTGATGACTCCCATTCTGCTTCTCTACGGTATGTGACCCCATCAGCTCACTAGCCCATCGCTCTGTAATTTGGGGAGGGAGCCGCAGGCTTGTCTGCCCTAAAAGAGCATCGTCCTTGAGGTGGGGATCCAGACTGCGCCGGGCACGTAGTACGGACTCCTTGCACGTTTGCAGAATTAAGTTGAGCCTGTGGCTTGGGCGGGCGGGACGTACCGTGATACACGGAGGAGTGGCTATATAGTGAGAAGTGAATCCAGGCTACTCCTTCACAGAATTCCAGATAAGGGGAGAGAGTCACAAAATCAAGGCAAAGCTGTTGTTGTCTGCTTGCTTTAATGGAGACCAAGGATTTGTTCGCAAGCAGAAGGGGAGGAAGTAACGGAAGTGAGAGGAGAGGTGAGTGAGGAAAGGGACATGCTGGCTATCACCCTGGAGAATGGGGCGGGGAAGGGACTGAGAGCGCGGGGGAGGAATGAGCCGTAGAAGGAGGAGGGACGCTTTCTCTCCAGAGAGACAAGGTCAGTACAGCAACCTGGGGAGGACGACCTTGCAGGGGCATTTTGAGAGGAGGAGCAATTCCTCTGGTCCTGGCCTTTGCACAGGGAGAGACGGATACCCAGTGTGAGCACATCTTTGCCACGTAAACTGCGAGATGTGAAGGGAAAACACGACCTCCACGTTTAACTATCCGTTCATGTTCACCTTTGGTTGGGTTCCCACCCCACCCCACGTTCCGTTTTGGACTTTTTCTAAAATGTGCAGAAGAGTATTACACTGGGAGGCAGTCACACCTAGATGGATTCCAAAGTACGTGTCCCCTTCCCGGCATTGAAGGCACCTGCAGGAGTCACAGAGGGGAGCTGACCGTATTCGCCAAGATGAAACCTTCTGACCATTTTATACTATTCTCGGCCTAAGTCGGGTATTAGAAACAGTAATACTGAATTAAATGACTACATAGCAGCTAGTGGTTCAATCAGCGTTTGTTGCCTGGAACCGAAAGTTGTCGGTGTGGGATCACAGACAGAAGTTTCCCCACAGAGTATCACACACAGATTATACCTTTGTCCTGTGCCCCTGTCCCTACCTGACCTTTCCTTAATAAAGCATCATCACGGAGACGCATCTTACGCAGGCTCCCAGACCTTTCGAGATAAAAGGGACCTGGCAGGTGCACGCAAGCCTGGTTTCAGGCCGCAGAAAAGCATGGGAGCAGTCGTGCTTCAGAACCTGTCTGCCGTCCAGAGCAGCCATGAAGCTGGGAGCTCAGCTCCCCAAATATCACATTTATCTCAATTTGGCAAGAGGCTGAAAGCCTATCTGGGGCCATTTAAATTCTAATGTTATTAAAGGCTCATCTAATCAGCTTTTAAAATAAGCTGCTTTCAAATGCATGGGGAATGAAGGTAGGATAGAAGCAGGCCAAGCGAGGCCCTTCAGACCAGCCTGGTGAGCCCCGCTCTGACCTGCCAAGGAGCCATGAGGCAGGCAACCTGCAGGCGGGACGGTGGGACGTCTGCGGTTTAACACCAGCCCAAGCGGGTGAAGAGCTCCTTGTCCATCCACCAGGGCAGAGGGCTAATCTGGACCATCCAATGCTCTCCTGCGAGGTCAATTGTACATATGTGACAAGTCTTGGCAGGGAAAGATGGACTGGCTTTGGGGTCAGGAGGTGGCTTTGGGATTTAATCAACAGCGCAGCTGATACTTCTGCGAACTCCTTCTGAATAGGCATCTTGGTGACTTGTGAGAGTTTCCACTGTGGGGAGGGCCAGCAGGATCGCACACCTCCACCTGTAGAGTTGTTCCCTGGCTTTGAGGTAGGCCCCTCGTGTCCAGCAGCGGTTCGACTATCCCTGGCCCCAAAACCTTTTGTCAGTCCTCTCCTGAAATGGAGCTTAAGCCTGATGTGTTTACAGCTCCGATGTGGTTTGGAATTCTGAAACCAATTCCAATGTGTGCCGCCCCCCTACCCCCTCCTCCACCCCATGGAGCAATTTTCTGATACCAGCTGTGTGTGCTGCGATTCAACTCAGTTCTGACACCTCCTACCTGGAGACAGTGTCAGAGTCCCCAGGCTGAGGCCTCGGACCCGCAGGATAGCCCGCACGTCAGATGCCTACTGCAAGTCCCCTTCCCATGGGCATCCAACTGGCTCTTAATCAGGGGGTCACACGTGCCCCTGCTTGGGTTCAATTAATTTGCTAGACCAGCTCACGCAACTCAGAGAAACTGTTTACTCGCTAGATTGTCCGTTTATTACCAAGGATATTAAAGGGCACAAATCAGCAGCCAGATGACGAGACACACAAGGGCGAGGTCCTGAACGAAGGCTCTTCATGCTGTAGAGAGTTTGTGGGCCCAGCATGGCAGCTCTTGGCAGCATTCTGGCACCCCCGCCCGGAAGCTTTCTGAACCCAGTCCTTCTGGGGTTTACGGAGGCTTCACTACACAGGTGTGATGTGTTAAATCATTAGCCTTTGGTTATTGAACTCAGTCTCCAAACCCCCTCCCCTCCCCAGAGAAGTGAAAGTTCCAACACCCCAGTCTGAACGTTGATTTCCAGCGCTCATTCTCAGGTGCGTTCCCAAAGTCCCCACATTGACATAACTGGGGTGTGGCCGAAAGGGGTTTGTTATGAATATCAAGATGCCTTTATAGCTCTTACTGATGAGGGAGTAGAAGCCAAGCTGAGGACAAAGCATAAGATGACCCTCCCAGCCCTCCTACCCCACACACACACTCCCAGATGGGACGTGTGTGACACTGCTCAGACACTCCTAGCTGCCCTAAAGCCAAGGGAAGAGAAAAACAAATGGTTAACTGATAGAGATCAGAGTCCTGAAAGACAGTGGCCTCCCTCAGTTTACAAATATCTTAGTGATTCACAAGAAAAAAGCATTCTTATTAACAGCCTAACTTCTGGAGACCCACAGACTCTATTTCCTGGAGCCCTAACATCACCCACCCAACCACAGAGATGTGGAAAACAAAGGTAGGAGGGCATATAAATAAGATAAAATTTCCTTATAACCTGCAGCCCATAGACAAGGACCTGAGATAGGCAGAATATAACGTCCCTCCAGGAAAGCTCCCAACTGTCTTATAATGCTTTGCTAAAGGGAAAAACCACCTTATTAACTTGACAGTGGCAAGGCCTCCATTATCTTACTGGTGGTCTTTAGCAAATGAAAGCTCTTTTGAAAACCTCCCTTTTCCAACACCCAAATACAAAGTCATTCACCCCCATGCCCAAGCATGGCCAGCTGGCCCGCCCACGGGTCCTGTCCCCATTCTGTAATAAAACCATCACTTTGTACTATAAAGACATCTCAAGAATTCTTTCTTGGCCATCAGCTCCAGACCTCACCCCACCGAACCTCACCTCCATTCCAAACTACACCATCATCACTTAGGACATTTGGAGGGTTTTAGGAGCTTTGTGCCAGAAACTGTGAAGACCAAATATGTATTTCTTATTATAAATTACAGATCATGAGGTCATCAGGCAGCCTGTTGAACCTACCTCATTCAGAACTCAGCTTAGAAACCAACCATGTTTATTTGAGCAAGTTTCTTTGGCCCGAGTGAGGGGTCTGGGGAAGGGGGGAAATGTTAATCTTGTAATGCAAGAAAGAGGCTGGTTGAATATTCCTTTAGGTACAAAGTACTTTCTCTCAGCAGAGCCCTAGTAAGTACAAATGTCTTCATCTCAATACATTTCCAGGGATGCTGTCCTGACAGCTACCCTCAGTTGCCACCCAGATGGTCCACCCTGTTCCAGCTCCACTTGGATGCAGAGGATTTGATCTCAACCAGCTGCTCGCCTAAAAGCACCAAATTAACCAAATTACTCTAAAATGTGAATGGCTGATAGCCAGCTTAATGTGCTGAAGTCTCTTGTGAGTTTCTAGGCTCAAAGTTGTCTTAAACAGCCTGGGGTACTTTGTAGCCAAATGTCGCCAAGTGAGGCAGAGTGTGGGCTGGGAGTGGCCTGAACTCCTTCAGATGGGGGGTTCCGCATAGACTCGTCTCTTGCTGCTGAGTGCTGGGACGGATAATGAGCACATTAAGAGTTCGAGGTTGGAAATGAGTTTTTCCTGAACACATTTTAGCAACTGTATAAACAGAGAGAAGCTGGTGGGTCTATTATCATTGTTTTGTGCAATAAAAAAGGGCCACACCTATTTGAAAAAGTTCCCAATTCTGTGTGTCAAATTCGAGTGCCTGGGAAAGTTATTAAGAGAGCACAATATTCACTGTGCCTGTCAATTCTGAATCCTGAGAGCCTTCTCCCATGGACCATTTTTCAGAAGGTTATTATTTCAACCTGAAAATTCTTTAGACATATATATGTGGTGTGGAAAAGGAATTAGGAAAGCTTTTAAATTAAAAGAAATAAAACGACAGGTTTTTCCTCTAGCCATATAAATGGTTATGGATAGAGATAAAGCGATGGATATTTTTTCATAATACTTTATTAGAGGTTTTGGAACTCCAGAAATTTGAGTCGGGCTGGTGAATAATGTAGCAATGATTCCTGCCGGCCCAGGGCAGGCGCAGTTGGGCTGGGAATAAAGCCTAGTCTCTTGGAGGGACAGAGAGTACTAATACATTTTTATTACTGACCCCATCATGAAATGCATTTCAGAAATATTTTATGAAAAGCCAAAACCTTGATGCCCAGTTTCCCTAGCTTTTTCTGAGATGCCATGAAGCCCAGGGGAGCTAATATATTTGAGCACCTCGTTTCACAGAGGCTGTCCCCCAGGCTGTTGTTGCAGTGACAAAAAGGCTTAGTCCCTGGTCACAAGCGAAAACCTTGAACTGGCCACTGCAGGGATGGACGGTGAAAGTTTCACAGGAATTACTACCTTTAGCAACCGGGTCTGCGATGTCTTCTGTTGCCCACACGCTCTTCACTCCTGACTCCAAGAGACCTGGCCTCTGTGCAGGTGTGATGCCAGGTCCACCTGAAACGGGAATAGGGAGGGAAGAATGATGTTGATGTTTGCAGAATAAGGAGCCTCAGTTTCCCTCTGTTTCCCTTTCATCCCAGCCACCATATCTCCCTTTCAGTAAACTTGGAGGTACACGTGTGGATGTCGAAAACGAAGAAAACTGGTATATAAAGTTATTTTGTTTCCTTTCCAGAGAGTTCTATTATTTTGCTAATTTCCTTTCATTCATTCTCATGGCTTTGCCATAAAGCTGTTAAGTATTTAAGGAAAAAGTTCTACACAAAGAGTATAAATCCAGAAATGTGTTTTATGTGATAAAACTGTTCTGAGATCTTTACAGGTGTCTATGGTAACATGCCTCGGCGATCTGATGATGACGGATGCCGGGCATTTCCGACAGGAAGCTGCCCATTGCCCCCAAACCGGGGCCCCTCTTCTGTGCCTAATGTCCGCATCACTCATGCGTTCCTGGGTCATAGAAGTTACCACTTACTATTAGCCTCCTCATCTGAGCTGTTCTCTCTCTGGACCCTCTGTCCTGCTGCCTGCTTTGTGTCTCCTCCCATGAATGATGCAGCACAGAGAAGTTCACCAAATACTCATTGAGGAAATGGATGTAGGGGGGCGGGGGCAGAGGGCGATCCTGTCATGCTAGAACCACCCCTTAAGGAAGCAGTGGCATCTACTGTGAGTGGGGAACGTCTGTGTCAGCCCATTGCCAATATGTCCAAGCATGGCTCCCATGCAGAACTTGGACCAGGGCTCCCCCTGCACAATTCCCAGGGACCATGGACACCATTCATTACAATGTGATTATGCCCTCTTAGGTTTCTTCCCACAAATCCTCAGAGCCTTCTCCAAAGGGGACACCGAGCCTTAGGGATCTCCTATGTAATTGTAAAAATCAGTTAGCTCTGGGGGGAGGAAAGGACAAGGCTTTGGCGACAGAGTAGGCTTGCTCATCTAAGTTCTTCCTAAATAAATTAACCTTCCCAGGGAAGACCCTCCTGGAACCTGAGGATTGGAAGAAGCGGAAGGATCATCCAGCTCTGGAAGGGCAAATAGATTTCATCAGTCTATTAGTTAGGGGCTTCTTGGAGAATGGGGTTCAGAAAGATTCTGAGGTTGCATCATCGGGAAGGGGAGTGTTTATTGGAGAACTGCTCAGTGCCCAGGAAGGGGAAGCATTGGAAATAACATAAATGCTGGGGGTTTTCTTCCTCCTGTTCTAATCCAACTGCTCACCAAATGGAATAATTGCACTTCCTCTGGTCAGTGTGATTTGCACAGTGGCTGCACAAATTTACAGCCCATTTTTCTGGCAGAGAACTCGGATATTAGAAATTTCCTTCTTCCGTGGAATGAAAACTCCCTCTCCTTTTTGCTTCTACCCATTGACCCTTTAATTTCTTACCCTAAGAGGTGATGACTTCACTCTCGGAAAGCTGGTTCAATCTCTTTTGAACCAATTAAGTCAAAAGTCACCAAACGAGTCAGCAAAATCCCCTTGAATGTCCTTGATTAAAAATCGATTCCTTCCATGTGCTGGTTTATTATCTACTTTTTCCAACTAGGTGTAAGCCTACTCACCCACTCTTTTAAGTAATGTATATTCATTTACCACATTTTAAACACCTTTGTTTGATAGTCTCAGGATTATAAAAGTGATAGGTGCTCACAGTACCAAGTAAAACAATACGAAAATGTACATGGAAAAAGCTAATCATTCCCCAGCAACCTCCGCCCCTCAATGTCACATTTTAATAGACCAGCCTGTATTTTTCCACATTGTCATGAGTCAAGTTCCCTGGAAACAGACTGGAATAGATTGCGTGCACTAAAGAGTCACAGGGCACACTCCTGCGGGGGAGTACAGGAAGCAGAATCGGCCAGAGGGAGCTGGGGAGCTGTCCTGCGTGGATGAGGGACAGACCTTTGGACCCCATCTGCCTTTGGCTGCCCCCATGGGGACAGCAGGCACAATGTTGGGCAAAGCAGCTTCCTGTGGCTGAGGGCAACTCGTGGACCGGAACCCAGCCTGTGAGCTGCCCACACTCCCAGCACCGGGCGGGTGAGCATCCTGTGGGCTAGTACCCTACGGCACCCACAACACACGCCCTCCCAGGAACCTAGTCATCGAAACCCAATCAGGCATAGGTACACAGATATAGGATGTTTTTGTTTATGTGTTTAACCCCAATTCTCTGCAACTTGTTTTGACTTAACGTATGAGCTTCATCCTTTTTTCGCTCATTTGCTTGTGCATACACACACATACTTTCACAAAAAGGACAGTATCAGCCATCGAGGCTTTTTTTGTGCCATGTCCTTATTTTTTTTCCTCTATCACTTGCCTCTCTCCACCTACTCCCCCTCCCGCACCGCCCGCATTCCCCTCAGCTCCCAGGTTGACAGCATGGGGTGTAGGCTTCGTCCTTTCCTTCACGCTCATCTAACCACATGTATTCCTCTGTGACTCTGGGTGGATGCTCTGGTTTGGTGTTTTGGTCATTAGCAGCAACCATTTGTTAAGACCTTCTGAGTAGCCGGGTCTGTGGCAGGCACTGCGGACACAAGAAGGGGACACAATCTCTGCCCTCAAAGAGCTCCTGCCCGTGAGGGAGAGAGAGCCTAGACGGGAGTTACAACAGTGGGGGTTCACTCGTGAGGACAGGTGCTAAACACAGTTATTTTGGGAATTAATACTAGAAAGTGAGGGCCCCTGCATTCTAGGTCTTCCCATGTAACTAGCTTTTACTTATTTACTTATTTATTTTATTTTTTAACTAGTTTTTTTTTTTTTTTTTTTTAAACAGGTTTCAAATTTATCCTTTAGGCTGAGCCCTGGCCACATTAAATCTGAGCAAGTGTGTGCTGGTCTTCTTGAAGTCGTGACCATATTTGCTGTGTTCTAGCTCATATTGAACCTGATACACCAGCCTTGCAGATACAACATTCATAACCTCACAGACAGACCCACTGGATGCGATGAGCAAGCCAGACAGCCCTGGAGAGACCACACGGAGGCACCGTCTTGGAGTAGATTTTCATATAACTGGCAACAAGGTGAATGATTGTTATAACGGAAATGGACGCTGGTGGGTCATGAGAGGAGCAATGGCTCCCTGTAAGGAGTTCCGAGGCAAAGCTGTTGGGTAAATACGTAGTGCAGGTAGGTCCGTTCAGCCTACACACTTTGTGAAGGACCGAGGGACCACAGGAGACACACACACAGCCAAGGAGCACGGCGATCGACTCCCCAGCAAATTGAGCAAATCGATGTGTTCTTTTGTTCATTCTCTCAACCCACTCAAATACCTGCCCTTCTGTCCTTTATGCACAACATTGCCTGGATAGCCATTTACTGGGGCCAGCTTGTAAGAGCTCATCTTTGAAAAAAATAGTTTTCCTATGAAATATGTCCAGAAAATGTGCACTATATTTTCTCTCCGCATCAAGAGCTGACCCCTCTTATTCTGAATGTGAGTCCAGCAACTGGAGAGTCTGGGCCCGGACTTTGTTGCTTAGGCTCCCTGCCTGTAACTGCCCAGGCAGGATCTGGGGACATGGGTCTTCTGGACAGTGCCACCCATGATGCCTGGTTGACCCCATGCATGGATTTCCTCCAAAGTCCTGTGTCTCCTTGCCCTTTGGCCTAGGTAAGTCATGTGTAGAAGAACAGCACTGCCAGGCCAGATGGACAGAGCAACGAAAACTTGCCAGGGTTTCAGATTTCATAAAAACAGTTTGTTTTGAACTCAGCATAACCCTTGGCACTTGGGTGGTGTGGATTTGTTTACTGCAAATTGCTGAAGATGTCCCAGAAATAGCCATGGGATTGCAAGGATGCCAGTCAGTTGTCGACAAGACCATCCAATAGGCTAAAGTATCACTAATTCATACTTTTTCTCTTACAGTGGTCAGTTGCTGAAAATGGATCAGATTTTCGGAAGAATGGCCAACAAATTGTACTTAGTCCTCCTAATGAGCAAATGGGAAGTTGAGGCAACTATGGGTGATCTGACCCATTTTCCACTCCTAAACTCACAAAGTCTCCTAGAAGAAGGAACCTTGAATGACGACCAGTTGAGGGTCCTAGTCTCAGGCCTACACACTGGAAGGTTTCTTAGAAGGATTTCTCCTACCCATTGGTATTGGCAAGACATTACAATTCAGAAGGATGTGAAAAGTTCATGAATGCATTATCCATCGCCGTATAAAGATTACTGCCAAACTCACTGGCTTAAGACAATAAACATTTATTATCTCATGGTTTCTGTGGGTCAGGAATTCCAAAGCGCTTTATCTGGGTGGTTCAAGCTCACGGTCTCATGAAGTCTCAGGTGAGATGTCAGTGAAGGCTGTAGTCCTGTGAAGACTTGCTAGGGAGAGGCCCTGGTTCCGTGGGGACTCACTCGGACGATGCTGGTTGCCGCCGGAGGTGTCCCCACGTGGGCCTCCACATGGCTATTTGTGTTCCTCCCAGCATGGCTGGCTCCCTCCAGAGTAAGGGATCCAAGAGAGAGCTGGGGGGTGGGGGAAGCTAGCACGTCTTGTACGACCCACCTTATCATTTCTGCAACACCCTAATGGTTACATAGCTTAGCGCCACTTAATGTGGGAAGAGATAACACAAGGGTGTAAACACCAGAACGTAAGGCAAAATTGGGGATCATCTTCAAAGCTGGCTACCATGATGCCTTTTTGCCTTTATCAGGAATGATAAAGACCTGAGAGGAAAAAAAAAAGAAAAAAGAAAAAAAGAAAGAAAGCATCTCTGTGTCTTATATCTCCATGGAAAAAGAAAGGGAAGAGGAGGGAATTTTGCTATGAGGATTAATTTAGACAATAAAGAGAAAAGGCTTAGCTCAGTGTGTGGCAGAAGGTAGGAACTCCAAACTTTTAAGGGGCTCTTTTGTCCTCCCTCTTTCTTTCCCTTCAGGGTAATGAGACACCCTCTGAATGACAGTTTAATGACCCCAGCTGGGAGTGGGCCTTCCGTTCTGCCTCCCCTCCCCCGCACTCCAGCCATAGTTTCCAAATCCAAGGAAGGGATTCAGCCTTGGCAGTTTAAGTTCGTTTCCCTGAGGAAGATTGGCTGAGGCTTAATAAAGTCAGGATGTGTGAGAGACACTGCAGTTCTTTCATATCTTAATTAGCAATTAATTAAGTCGAGGTGCGGGTGTCTGGGTATCTGACAGACAGGCTCAATAATTATCTTTTATCATTATTACTAATGGAAAATATGGTCAGGGTGGTTCAAGATTCCCCAGAATTTCAGCTTTAATTGAACAACCCGGTGGAGAATCAAAATGAGCAGTCTGCCCTTTCCACATTGTTTTATTAAAAACATTTTGAAATTTGGCGGTGTCTTGCACTCAGGAGTTTTGCCAGCCTGTTATCCTGGGCTGTGATATTTAGCTAAGGATGGACGAAGCGGGTGCGTCCCCTTGGGATGGCCGGTCCTTCCAGGAAAGCTCACGCCCATATTGTGAGGACTGTGGGGACAGCATTTCAAGAACACGCTTCTGCTCCCCCTCTCCTCACGGAAGGTCTCTGTTTGGAGGTCAGAAAGGGACATCACTCCAAGATCTGAGCTGGAGAAGGGAAGGGAGGAGCTTTTCAACCTTGTTCCAGTGAGGGTGGCCCCGGTCTCACGCAAGTTCCTTCTGGGAGGGGAAGAAAGGCCTTAAGTTGGTGGTCGACAGCTTCACAACCTTGCGTTGCCATAGGAAGCCAGGAAAGTCAAGAGCACGGATCCAGACCACTGCTCACATGACTCAGGGGAAGGAGGCTGGGGCTTGGCCTCCACCCTGTTCTGAGCTTACACACGGGGGTCCTCTGCAGGTGCTCACAGGGACCCCCACAAGCCGCTCCAAACCTTCAGTCTTCCAGAGGTGACCTTCGGCTGCTGAATCTATGTCAGAAGAGCTTTTCACCCCAGAGACAGCGGCACACTGTGGCCACAGGGGATCATGCAGGGCGACAGAAGGGTCCTTCTCTGTCCCCACATGCCTGGTGTCTGTATAGATCATGCAATACCTTCTAGGTGCTCGGCTACCTCATTATCATTATGCCCAACTGGATTTTTCAGATGAAAGCCCTCCTGCTTTGCCTACATGTATCAGGGATCTGATCTGAGCATCTGGCAAGTTTGGAGTCTAGTCAATATCCCTCACCAAGTGGGTAATTTTCATTATTCACAATTCATAGCTCCAATGTGAGATCATTCATCAGGTCTAATGCGAGCTTTGAGATCAGTGGGATAGCTCCTACGTGTGGGGCTGGAAGATTCCGGCGTGTCCCCCGGCTCTATTTCTTGACACTTGGCTCTGCCTTCTGGGGGGCTGGGCTGTACAGGGCAAGGCTCCTTTTCTAGGATGAGGCTGTCTATAGTTTCTGGCCTACATTCATGGTGCTTTGAGCTGGCTCTTTACTGAGCATTCACCGTTCCTTGACATCCTTCTGAGCAGCACTGCAGTTTAATAACTGGAGGAAGAGGCGATTCAGGGCATGAAAAAGGATTAACAATGAGCTCCGTGTCTTACAAATCAAACTGCTAGCTGCGGTTCTCGCCAGGTCATGTTGTTGTTTTGTTTGTTTGTTTGTTTGTTTGTTTTAATTTCCTTTGTCTTTTCCCACTTAATCTAAATTTCTTAACTTTCCTATTATGTTTCTATTTTGCTTTAATAGTGCGAAAGTAAGTGTGATTTTTAAAAATTTAGGGAGTACGGTTGTGACTTATTTTATCAAGTCTTATAGCAATGGTGCTTAGCAGGGAGTTCACAGAGAGTCCTTGAATTTAGATGAAGAAAAAGAAAATCATACCTGTCTTTTTACCAACCTCTAACAAAAATTTAAAAGTCCCTTTAATTTTAAATGTAGACAACAAGTCACGATAGTCTTAGCAGTAGGTGTAATTTTGTCTCCAATAGAAATCACAGATTTTTTTTATGTCTCATTACATTTGTTGCAGATAGGTTGAAATATTGTTTAAGCTTATTACTATTTTAAAATTATAGTACTTATTAGAGCTGCCAGCAAATCTGGTTATTTACTGTGTCAATAAAGAAGCACATATATTACACATATAATACAGCAAAATTGGTTTTTTAGTATTTTGATAACTGCATATCAATAAAATTGCAGTTTCCTCTAGAATTCCTATTCCTGTATATTTTATTTTATGCATTTATATAGTTATTCTGAGAAGGGGTTCAGAGACCTCAGTAGGTTAAAAGGTCCATGACGTGACAAGGGTTCAGTGGTCCTGGCTTAAGGGGGATGGGGGGGGGCACTGGATGTGTTGACACAGCCCCGATCCAGGCCCTGGGCTTTCTGTGCTTTGCCCTGCTGAATCCTTCCTAAAAGCCTACGAGAAAAGTGCTGCTACTCTCCCCATTTTAGAGTCAGGAGATGGAGACATAAAGAAGCTAAGTAACTCACCCAAGGTCATTCAGCCTCTAAGTGGCAGAGCTGATTAAGAGCTCAGGCAGGTGGAATGCAGATGGCCTCCTTTGTCCTTCCCTTGGTTCCCCAGATGGGTCAATACTGCATGTGCTACTTCATTTGCTTGTGTGTGGCCATGCCGGATAGAAGTGCGTTGCCTGGAAGTTTGATGGCATGTGCTTGACCTTTCCAGCTGGAATGCAAATACCGCAAGGACAGGGTCTGGGCCATTTTTCTTTATTTATCCCTCTGGGGTGCCCAAGGTAGTAGAATTAAGGGATTATATTTCCAGCACAAAGTTGACTGGTAAATATTATAGCATCTCAGCCATTGAAGTCCTCCCTGCCCCCCAACTTGTTATCTTCCAGCCTCTCCTGGGGGGGGCAGCATGTGTCTTTGGCCAACTGGCTGTTCTTATTTAGAATGTCCCTATTCCCGGCACCCACTCTGCTCTTTCCCTGCCCCATCAGCCTTTCCAACGTCTTTGCCCATGGCCTCCCGGGATCTAAAGGGAATGGAAAGTTCTGCAGACCAGGATCTAAAGGGAATGGAAAGTTCTGCAGACCAAAGCCCAACACAGATTACCAGGAGGCCTCGGGTGCACTGGGCTTAAGTGATCACAAAACTCCATACCACCCTAAAGGGTACCTCTTGGAGAGCACTAAGCTGGGCTGCATTGCATTTGCCAGACATCTATCACCAGGGTAATTTCCTGCCTGAGGAGGTGTGCTCGCCTCAGTGGAAGGAGCTGAAAATGAGTCCAAAAAAGGGAAAGAGAAAGCTTTGGATTTAGGGTGAGCCCTGGCCTTCTCTTCATCTGATAAACAACCCCATCTTGCTCATGTGGAGGGATGGGAGTATGTCTTCTTTCCCTTAACTGGCTCCTGCGGGCAGCTGATCAGCTAAGCCAGGACTTGGCTGGCAAAGGGGTCACCTTCAGGGCCAGAGGCTGAGTATATTTTCTCTGATGGCAGCTCTCTGGTCTTCCTCAGTGATAGCCAATTTCTCCTCAAAGGGCCTGACCCACAACTATAGGACTGGCCCAGGGTGTCTTGTCTCCTTGGAACAAGTTCTGTTTTAATTTGTTACATATCATTGTGTCCCTTGGATCCACAATTTAAGGAGGATCGATTGCTAGAGTGGCACAAGGTCAACCTCCCAGGCATTTGAGGATGAGCTCTTCTCTGGTTTCAGTTGGGTTGTGAGCCAAAGCTCCATGGCTTCCCCATTGGTCAACATGAGCAGGGAGGACACAGGACTTGAACTCTGAGCAGAAGACATAGCACCTGAGTCCTTCTCTTTCATCAGGGGCAGGCCAGGTACTTCTGTGGGCCAGGGCCTGCTCTTGGGGCCTGTGGCCCGAGGCAGCACATGGGAAGTCACCTAGTCAAACACGAAATGGATTAAACCAATGGTCTAAATCCAGTGAGAGCACTGTTGTCATCTTGAGTGGGATGACTCTTTTTTGGGTGACATTGTCCAAGATCAAAATCTGGAGAAGTAGCAAATATTTAACGTATCTGAACCAGGGCAAAATAGGATAGGCAAAGCCAGAGGTCAAGAGCTTCGTGCATGTAGAAGTAGACCAGGAAGTTGGGTATAAGGCCAGAACAAGGCAATCGGGACAATCAGGGCTGGAGTGTCCAAACTTACTCTGCTCAGATGCAGGACTTGGGGGAAATGGGAAAAGGAAGTACAGGATTGGAGCAGTGTGCCCCTGGCAGTGTGATGACCAGGCCACTGTCCCTGGGGCTACAGTGGCTTGAGTAGAAGCTCAGTCTCAGCGTGACCTGAGGAGGTGGGGGAGTTCATGCTAGTGCAGGGGAGTATGGACGGTAGTTTAGCATGAAGTAGGCCCTAGAAAATTAAGGTTTACTTTCTTTAATTGTTCTAAATGTTCAAAAAGTAAAATTTGATCTAAAACCTGTCCCGGTATGAGCCAAGGTTATCTAGCCTTCTGTTTTAGAGATTGGGGTGGGGTTGATTCTTTTGGGGAGATACTATCCAGGGGATTGCTGGGCAATCTCCATGACTCGCCTCAGTTCACCCTATGTTGGCATTTGGCCCACCGCACACACATTTCCAAATACTCCCGGGGTCAGAGGGAGGAGGGAAGTCAGGGCCACTTCTGATGCATGCAGCTTCTCTGGGCCTCCAGGGAAGTTAGTGATCTTAGCATGGGCTAGGAGGAAAACCACGCTTTCAACTCTCTCACTCTCTCATATCTACGTTTGAACTAACATGGTGAGTTCCTCAAAGGCACAAATTGTGACTTTTTCATTTCATCTCCCCAGGGAGGGCCTGGTCACTATAGACAAGTATGGCCTTGAGAAATTCTGGGAGGAGGCTCCCAAACAAAATCCCACCCCATTTTCCGAGTCACAATCATCCAACCTCAGCCCTCCCCAGGGAAAAGACAAGGAGAACAAACCCAAAAGGAACAACAGGAACAAAAACCATTTACTGATCCCTTATTTTCTGCCAGAACTGAAAATCACTGAAGATAAAGAGATAAATAAGAAATGATTCTGGCTCTCGAGAAAGATCACAGTCCTTAGGGAAGACACAGTCATGTGTATGGAAAGCTCTACTCGTGGGGCTTCTGTGTCAAGAGTTTAATGAAGATATGAGCCCTGGGAGGGCTCACAGCAGAGAGCAATTGGATGAATGGAGAAGTGCCAAGGCTCAGAAATGGGAGAGAACATTCAAGGCTGAGAGGGCCAGTTGAACGGAGACCTGGCAAATCCTGAATCCTTATTTGAAATCCATTTCCTTTTTTTTGTGTGTGTGTGTTGATAAGGATATTTATTTTTTTAATTTTTAATTTTTTATAAACATATATTTTTATCCCCCGGGGTACAGGTCTGTGAATCGCCAGGTTTACACACTTCACAGCACTCACCAAAGCACATACCCTCCCCAATGTCCATAATCCATTTCCTTGAGGCGAGGTTGTGAGTGAGATCCTTTCTGATTTGCATCATTGACATTCTAAAGAAACCTTCTGGGGATGGGTCAGAACCAAGAAGCCTCATCTTTAGGCCAGGGAGTTGCTTACATAGTATGATTGGAAGGTATTCATATACCCTCCAAGTCCCTGCTCCAAAACTTGAATTTAGATTTATACCTTTGTCTTACTATGTGCCCTTTCCAGAGAGATTTGCATTTTATTTATTTTTATAAAGATTTTAAAATGTATTTATTAGAGAGAGAGCGACAGACAGAGAGACAGAAGGAGAGGGAGAAGCAGACTCTCTGCTGAGCAGAGAGCCTGACGCTTAACCGAATGAGCCACCAGCTGCCCTGAGATTTGTATTTTAAAATAAAACATAAAGTCACTCACACCATAGTATGAATTAGTCTCCTCAGTTATTGGTCTGGGACACCAAGAGGAAAGGGGTACTTAATGACCACCATAATGAACATCAAAAGGAAAAAGGGAGTATGACAAGGCCATCAAAAATGAGTTAAGACAAATTAAACCTGCCTCATACTTTCTGTGCCTTGATAAATAAGAGCTAAGGAGGTGCCTGCTGGCAAATGGGTCTTACATGTAGAAGAGGGAGGGAGCTGGTACTGTCTTTGGTTTGTGTTTTTTGCTTTTGTACTCAGATCACAGTAGTACCACGGTGACCCCAGCATCATCTAGCCCTTCCGTTGCCCCCCTATCGAGCACCGTTCTGATAACAGAAGCTCCATGGGAGACAACGCACTCAGGAGCTGTGGACCCTTCCGCAGACAGGCTGTGGAAGAAGTCTCAGGCAGGCTTCCCCTCTTCTTCAGCTGAGCATGGGCCTCCCCTTCTGGAGGTATCACTGATCACATCTCCAGACAAAAAGAATCTGAAAGGTAACTAGATCATTCTAGATAATTCCTCTCCAGGTTTTGACTCGAATCTTTGAATGGTCATGCCGGACTCCCAGGAGGTCCAGAAACACCAGAACCTGAGGGTTCATCTCGCCGTGAGATGACACAAGATGGACCTCATTGCCCCAAGAGAGCTGGGGGCTCAGCGACAAGGTCACTCTCCTCCGCCTGCGGTGGCTGTCCACTCCCGCCGACAAGTAGCCCTGGCCTGGACCTGGAAACTTTGGTCTCTAAGACAGAAAACAAGTGTCCCCTTCTGGCCCACAAAGAGTGAGACTAGAAATTCCTCTTCTGCGCCCTTCCTCCAGCAGCCTGGGTCCAGGCCAGCCTTCACGTCCCACCATCCCCTCCTCCGCACCCGCAGCCACTCCTTCTCCCTGGGCTCTTCCTGCCTGTTCCATCACTGCTTCTTCCTCCTCCTCCCTGGGTTTCCTGCCTCCCTCTCAGCCCTTTCCAGGCATTCTCCACAAGGCCTCCAGAAGGCTGGTTCTAAAGTAAATCTACTCAAGTTTTTTCCCCTCGGAAACCTCTCAAGGCTTAAGATGTGACCCAGGTTCTTCGTGATCTGTTTGCTCTCACTGCCCTGAACCCACACTGTTCCAGCCTCCGCTGCCTCCTCTCTGCCCTCCAGCCTTGCTCCGTCCCCATTCCCTTTCTCTTGCTATCCGGGTCCTTGCATCTGCTGTTCCATCTGCCTAAAAACTTGTCCCTGCTCAAGATTGATTGTCCAGGATCCGGCTTCTCCGGGAATGATGGGCTGATCCCGACACTCCAGGGATGATGGGCTAAGTGCCACCCTCTCCACTGCCTCTCCCTTCCATCCTCATAATAACCTTCCGAGCGGGGCTACTGTTGCCTACATATAAATGACATGTCCTCAGCACCCGGCTCTGTGCTTGACCTGCAGAAGGTCAGTTAGCCTCAAACGCCAGCAAGACACGACCTTCTGTGGTCCCCACTGTGGCTTGGAGAACTCAACTCCGTCGGTCAAGCAAAAATGCCCACATTCTATACTCCTGTGTGCTGCTCGAAATCATGTGCAGAAGCAAAGCAAACAAGTGATTAAGTAATGGCAGGCAAGTATTTCACTAAGTGTCCTATCCAAATAAAATAACAGGAAAAGTGCCTTTCGGTACTGATTAACTGCAGCTGAGAATTAAAGATCATTTGTAACAAATCATTACAGTCAACTGATTAAAAATGAATGAGTTTGTAGAGAGAAACGTTGCTGAATCTAGGGCTGGGGGGGGAAAGAAGACAGTTGAAACACATTAACATGAGATTTCCATCCTATGCACAAGGGGCCACACAGATTTGCCATTTTCCACCACTGGGGTGTCCGACAGCGGGAACGGCATGAATCAGAGTGCAAGTTCGGCTTGGGGTCCAGACCCTGGGCCTGGCTCTGTGAGATTGCGAATGCTTCTCTAACCTTCCCTACCTATCTCTGAGAAAATAATAATGGGGGGAAGAGCACCACCACCGTTAGATTGAACAGTCTAAGAAATCGCTGACATTTGGCTGTATTTGACCTACAGAAATGGCAATTTCATAGGGTTTACGGAATGTGACCAAAAAAGGCTACTGTGGGGATAAAAATGAGATAATGATCGTAACTTGGAAGATGCTCTGTAAGTGCAAGGCTAGCGGGGAGTCTCTCCCAGCATTAGAGCAAGAGCTTGGTGCTCAGCTTGGGGCCAGTCCCTGGAAATAAGAGACTTGCTCGTTTGCATGAATTAATGTTAGGCGAGAGGAAGGATAAAAGAGAAAGACCAGAAGAGGTAAAAGAATTCTTCCGACTTGGAGGCCGGGTCTTCCCTTTCTCAGCCCTTTCTCCACCTGGAACACTTTGCACACCCCTGCGAGCATTTTATTTATAGGTGTGAGCTTTATGTCACTGTGAATTTTTTTAAGAATTATAAATGAGGCTATTTCACTCTGAATTTACAGTCAATTTGGGGGCGAGGGAGACTGTCTGATATCAGATAGGCTCAGCCCATCTCTGGCTCTGGGGCCAGCCCCAAATCTGATCTCTCACTCCCCTTGCTGTGCAAAAACCTCGGTGTCTGAGTACTAGCATGAAAATGAGTGCTCGGTAAATGTGTTCAGTGGAATAAATGGAAGATGGGACGAATGAGCTCTCAAAGGCTGCTCAGTCTGTAGCCTGTCCCTTTGTCATCCAACAGAGCCCAGATAGAGGATAAAGGTCTTCTATGCCCACACCCCCAAGTCATGGAATTAGCATCTCTCTACATCTCCTGATTTGATGCAAATGATGGCAAGCAATTTCCTCATAATCACAAAATGCTTCTAATGAGACCGCTTATTCTTACTTTTAAAATAACTTCTACATGGCATTAGTCCAAACCCTTTGCTTACCAAATACTCATATATATATATATATATATATATATATATATATATAACCATCTATGTAACACACACATAATTTTTTAAGCTCCCTTTCTGTCCGCATTAAAGACCTTATTGAGATTTAACTTATTTTACCAAATTCTCTTCAGTGCTTTTGTCCTCATTAGGCAAAAATGCATCCTCTCTTCAACCTAGCTAACTCATTTTCCTGAAGAGCTTAGTTTAACCTCACCGCTACTCCCCACACCTTCCCTCCCAACACTGCTCCCCCCTTCTCCCCATCCCTGGCACTATGTCTTCGTCTTGGAACTGGGAGACAGAGCAGAGGGCCAGCTTCATGAGCACAGAAGCATGTGTTCACACAGTAAATGCTTTCCATGGGGAACCACGTTTAACATTGCTGTGGCCATCTTGAAATTCATAGTAATGTTTGGACAAAGGACCCCACGTTTTCATTTTGCACTGGGCCCTGCAAAGCACAGAGCTGCCAGGGTTGGCAGAGATGGAGAGTGGAATCCAGGAGCAGAGGGCTTCAGGGGAGGGTCTGAGGAGGGCTATGCAGGTCAGCAGGGTATCTCCTAGGAAAGCTGAGAGTAGGGAGCACAACCTCAGAAGAGCCTTGCTGGGTGAGAGAAGGACTCTAGAAAAGGGAGGTTTGCTAAGGAATCTTGTGAGGCTAGAACTATCGGGCTCTCAGGGCTCCAGAGATCACTTGAACACGAAGGCAAGCACTTAGTCGTCCAACTTCTTCCCTCCCTAGGAAGGAGACTGTGTCTTCTAGAGCCAACAAGCAGCCGGAGAGTAAAACCAGTAACTGGAAAAATCTGACCGTTGTGTTAATGCGACACAGACTGGAACAGGCTGTTACTTATTCCTTTAATCAAGGCTTACTGAGTATCCGATGGGTATGTACTCTGTAGTTCGTGAGCAATTTCAAAGATGACAATAATTCAGTCTCTGGTCTGGGGTACTCCTCATCTCCAAAGAAGAGAAAGGCATGTGAGTGATCGTGGGATACAATGTTATAACAAAGGCACAGTGAGGTAATTAGATGGGGCCATAGGGAGGTTATTGGTGATCTGAGAGGGAATAGCTTTGTGGCCTGATGGAAGTTAAAGCCAGATTGCTATGGTGGGTGACGCAAATGGGAGGTGAGGAGGTGGAGATTATGAGTTTAGATTTCTCAGTTAATGGTGTTGACTGCAAACAAGGAAAGAGAGAGAGTGAAACAGCTTAAGGTGGAGATAGAGTAGGAGGGAAATTTATTAAGGAGAGAAGTGACTTACAGCTCTATGCAGACTGGGGAGGAAGATTTGCTGGAAATGGAGAGGTTGAAGGTGTAAAGTATTGAGGTTAAATGCTTGAAAATACGTGGATCTGTGATTCCCACATAGTATTAACAAAAACAATAGCAAACACTTCTAGAGTGTTCAAAAGCACCTAGCTTGACTTCGATTGCCTTGTGTGTATTAATTCAATCTTCAAAGCAGCCCTGTGAGGTAAGCATCATTATCATCATTCCCATTATATAGATGAGTAAACTGAGGCATGGGGAGTTTAATTAGCTCACCTAAGGTCACACAGCTAATAAGTGGCAGAGTCAGAATTCAAACTAAGGCCAGCTCCAGGAAGCCCCAGGGAGTAGGACTTTATCAACCACAACTTATGGCCTCTCCTGGAGGTACAGAAAGATTTTTGAGCCATAAACGACTGCCTGGGAAGCTGATGTGCTGGAGAGGGTCATATGCACGATGAGCGAGGGGTGTGGCAGGTAAGCAGAAAGGGAGTGTCCACGGAGGACAAAGTTCTGGTTGCTTCGAGAGTGGAATTGGAAAGCTATGAACACTGAGCCTTCCATTTGGGGTACCTGCCTGATTGTGTTGGGGCCAATTCCACGTTAAAACCTGTTAAACCCCTAGGACCTGCCTGGGCCTACTTAGCCATAGTGACTCCATGTTTCCTAGGTAGACATTTTGTTGCTTAATAAATGCCTCAGCAGTTACTGATATCAGTTCCAGGTAACTGTTGCTAAAACTCATACCTAAAACAAGGCCATTTTGTTGTATCAGTTCCGGGTATCGGTTACTAAAACACACAGGTAGGAGATATCCAATCAGCCAAAGCCACATATGTAGAGATCTGCGGTTGTGCCCTATAAAACTAGCCTGTAAGACCAAAGTGGGGGTCGCTCTCTTCGGAGGCGGCCCTGGCCGGTCAGTCTGACTTCTAATGCTTGGCCTAGAATAAAGCTTTACGTAACTTTCCCTTTGTCTCAGCCTTGTTCCCCTGGCCAGTCAGTCTAACTTCCAATGCTTGGCATAGAATAAGGGGCTTTGCATAACTTTCACTTTGTCTCAGTCTCATTCCTTTGATAACGGACCCAACAATTGTTTTAGTCTCCCTTCAGCTTTTGGCAATCTGACTGGGACTGGGAGGTGAAAAAGATGAGAAGGATAAGGAGTGGAGCATAGGCAGGATAATCCAAGGGGAGGAGAAGGGGAGGAAGCCATTTCTGGGGTGCCCTCACTACTCACTGGGTGCCTAACGCGGTGGGGGGGATTACAGCTTCCATGAGGAAGACCCAGCCATCTCTTGGAGGAGATCCCCAGGATAACAGGAAGACAAGCACAAGAGGCTGCTTTGAGTCTGGGGTACACGTGGTGTGCACGAAAGGCTAGTGGAAAGGAAGCCCAGAGAGAGAACCTGCCAGGGCAGAGTCCACCAAGCAAGAAACAGATCATCCGCACGTCTCATGTTACGGATGCCCCCTCTTCCACTCTCTTTGTGAAGATCAGGACACACAGCCAATGGGATGTGGAACTCCCCTCCAACCTGACTAAAGGCAGAAAGACCATGAGGGCAGAGTTGCTCTTCAGAGTTCAAAGTTTTAGGAAACTAAACTGATACCACACATCTAAGTCCCCAAGCTCGGTGTGCCTTTCAGGAGGCATTTCAAAGTGTGAGTGGCCTTTCATCATTACCGAGTCTGCAGGACGCGTTGTGACTTGTCAGGTCTTCCCATGTCACCTCCGTGTGTGGCGGACACTCTGAACTGGAAAGCATTCCTCTTGGACTCTGGGGAGGTCTGAAGACTTCCCTCTATTGTAGGAAAAGATATGGACACACCCGAAGAAGGGGATTTCCCAAGATGGCCCCAAGGATGGATGGTCCAAGGCTTGCTTCAAGTCGGCCCGTCTGTTTTCCTCCCGGATAAGGCTTGTTGCTGAGCTAGAGTGAAATGAACAATTGGGACTGCTCTGCGAAGTGCTTCTCTCTCTCTCTCTCTCTCTCTCTTCCTTCCTCTGCACTTTACTTTGTCTTCCCAATTCATCCTCTGACTCTCTTTTTAAGAGCAACAATTGTCCAAATAAACACACCACCAATATTAACTGGCTTATGTGTGCCAGGGGACCACTCTCTTCCAGGTAGCCTGGCCTACCTCCTGCAAATCTGCTTTGTGGCGTCCTGACCCCAGAGTACCGGGTATAGTTCTTGTGAGCATTTCTGATCCCACCACCTCCTACCCCAGTGCCCCCCTCATCAGACGGACATTTCCCACCTGTAGCACATTAAAGTCACGTGTCCCTGGATTTATTTTGCGCTTGACTGTAGCCGTCCTCTTCGGGAAATTCCATAACAATGTCAGTGCCTTCCCTGCACCTTGAGCCTACATAGCCTTCTCCTTAATTAGCAGCTAGCCCGCTGTGCAGATCCCTTAAAGTGGAAAAGATGAAGCAGAAGTTAGTGGTAAGGAAAGAACTTCAGAAAAAGTGAAATTGGGACTGGTACTTGGAGGATGGGTCATCCTTTCTGACATATAGACAAAGAAAGGAAGAGTGCTCTAGGCAGAAGAACAGCAGAGGCAAAGGCACCGAGGTGTGACAGGACAGAGTGAATTAAGGGAAAGGTACAGTCTTATGGGGTTAAATCTTACACCTATGTATTGACAAATGCAACCCCTGAAGTCATGTGAAGAGCACTGAATATCATGATTAGAAATTTAGCCTTAGGCGTGGCCCTCTAGACAACTGAGGTCCACGAAGAGTTTGTAAGACGATTTGGGTTTTAGAAATCTAAATGTGGCTGCGTGAAAGTTGAGCTGGTGGGCAAAGACCCGAGACAGAGAAGCCATTGAAATCCCACCCAGGCAAGAGCCAGGCTCTTGGCATTGCTTTTCCCCCATGGACCAGGCAGGCTATGGAATAGGCACAGGTAAGGCAGGCTTTCACCCAGAGGCTCTCAGCCCTGCCGTAGAGATGATTCTCGTGTCCTCCTGGGGGATTGTCTCAAAATCCTGCCTCTCCACCTCTTTTTTCGCAGGATAAAGTTGATTTTCTGAAAAATAAGCCCAGAGACCCTTGCTAGGAATGATGGCCGCACATGTACAGAGTAAGGTAGATGACCCCACCACGCCAACCTTAAGATGCGGCTCCTCTGTGAATTTCTTCCAATATCGCGCACATCGTATTGGTTTGCTGATACCCGGTTGGCTCTAATGAGAAATGCGCCCACACCAGAAAGATACTGAAATCAGCCTGTTTTCCCCCTTGTCAATCTTTCTCCGGACTCCTGCCTCTCTGCTTTCTCTCTTCTCTACCTGTTAGTCTAAGACCACATCTTGTGCAAACTTTTCCTCCCTTTAGCGCCCTCCTTCTGCTGGTTACCTGCCCCGTGAACCTCCCACCAGTTTTAGTCTAAGCTAAAATTTAACAACAGCCAACAGCAAATGTGAGATCAAGGACGGAGAGCTTCTCCACCAGGGAGCGCCTGACAGTGAAGGTTAGGAGACATGAGGCTAATGAACTAGGGAATATTGGTTACATCTCACTTGATTACACTCAGAAAATGTAAAACCATCTTTTAGTCATGACTGGTCATTTGTCTGCTGGAATGCTCTAGCAACACCCCACTCCCATTTATCTCCCCCTTCAGGTTCCAGTCAAGGTTTCTAGAAATTAGTGATTTATCACTGGATACAACAACCACCATTGGGATCTGCCAAGCCAGGAAAAATCAGCACATCCTTTTGGGCGTGTTATCTCTCGTTGGGTACGGTCTTCCTACAGCTGGGAACAGGCCCACACACCCATGCACGGGTACATGCACCCATGCACGGGTAGAACGGCAACCTTACACAATGGTGTGTCTGGACCACTAAGACCAGAACCACAGCTCTTCAGACAGGCCTGCAGGCTCCTAAGAGGCTCATGGTCCAGAGAGGATGTAGGAGTCCCCACACAGAGTCTTCTTTGGATTCTTTGGCATATAAGGCTCATTCATTGAGATGAGAGGTGAAAAGCGCTTTCTTCCCGAGCCATAACTAAAGAGAGCGGCATTCACATATGAAGAGTTGAAGGTCAAGTGTGCTGTTATGTCTACAGCACTGATGTTAACTACAATGCCCTATAACAGTAACATGTGTTAATGAGGGCATGAGAGACTTCTAATTAACATGTCGGTTATTTCTGCTCCGTCCTAAACAATCTCACCATGGTAGGCAGAATTCTAAGATGGCCCCAAAGATTTCTTACCCCTGGGTATACATGCCCTACCTAATCCCTGGGATGTGAACATGAGATTTCACTCCTATAACAAGGTCTGTGATATGGCACATTTGACCTTAAGATGGGGAAATTATCCAGGTGAGCTTGTCCTAGTCATGTGATCCCATTAAAAGTAAATATTTGTGGGGCGCCTGGATGACTTAGTGGGTTAAGCCTCTGCCTTCGGCTCGGGTCGTGATCCCAGGGTCTTGGGATCAAGCCCCTCATCGGGCTCTCTGCTTAGTGGGGAGCCTGCTTCCCCCCTCTCTTTGCCTGCTTCTCTGCCTACTTGTGATCTTTGTCTATCAAATAAATAAAATCCTAAAAAAAAAAAAAAAGTAGAGCTTTGTTTTGGCTGATTGTAGAAAGGCAAGTCCTAGAGATCTCTGAGGCCTGAGAAGGATTCAACATGCATGAGATTTTCTGTTGCTGAGGTAGAGGAGAGCTGTGGCCAGGTCCCGAGATGGGAAAAGAGCCAGCAAGATAATGGGGACCACTTTGCAAGGAAATGAACCGGAAGTTGATTGCAAGTGGGCTTTTCCCTCATTAAGTCTCCAGATGAGGGTGTATCTGGCCAACATCACTATTTCAGGGATCCTGAGCCAAGGACCCAACTAAAACATGCCACACTCCTGACCCACAAAAATGTGAGATAATAACTTTGTGTTGTTTTTAGCTACTGTATGTGTGGTGATTTTTAATACAGCAATAGAAAACTAATATACTCTTTAAAAGGAGTCAAGATTTAAATCCACAAAGAAGGCACTTACAGCAGAGGAGGAGTGGCAACAAAATTTTGAAAGTTGGGAAGCAAATGGACATGGGTCACCAATTTAGAAGAGCAGAGAAGGTACCTGCGGAAGGAGAAGTCCAAAAGTAGTAATCTGGGGGCGCCTGGGTCGCTCAGTCGGTTAAGCCTCTGCCTTCAGCTCAGGTCATGATCTCAGGGTCCTGGGATCCAGCCCCAAATTGGGCTTCCAGCTCAGTGGAGTGCCTGCTTCTTCCCTCTCCCTCTACCCTCCCTACCCCCCACTCATGCAGGTTCTCTCTCTTTCTCTATCCCAAATAAATAAAATCTTTTTTAAAAAAGTAGTGATCTGCCCTGGAGTGCAGGAAAGACTGAGGAACTAGATACCTGGGTACTTCAGAAGACTGGGGTGCCGCTGGCCACACAAACAGGAAGACTAGGTGAAGATCCACCCGAGGATCTGCTAGACACCCCTGGATTCCCCACCTTTCCCCACTCAGTGGGGAATCCAGGAATCCAGGGGTGTCCTACCCTCACCTCTACAGAAGGCAAGTTTACTCTCTAGAGACACTGAGTCAGATAGGCTGTGGACTTGACACCAGTCACAACTGAAAGCAGAGAAAAGCAGAGATGCTGAATGAGGTGTCGATCCTGGCCATGTAGATCCTAGGGTAGTAGCAGGCTCTACCCCTTCTTTTCCCCTCTCAGTTAGGTGTGTATTACTCACACCCCCGGGGAAGGAGCCTGGAAAAACGTCTCTGAAGAAATGAAATATCTCCTAATTAAGTGACTCGGACTGCAAGTGATTACCCTACTAATGACTCCGCAGTCATCCGAGCACCCACCCTGACAGTGTGTGTGTCCACGTGTATGTGTATGCACACAGATTCTAATTAGCTTTCTTAGTGGCTCGTTTGTATTTAAGATATGCATAGACAGAAAAGAATTACCAGGTATTTGAGGAAAGTCTCTAGCATAGAAAGGATAAAGACGAAGAAGGGAAGGAGATTCAGATGGAACAGAAAATTTGGGGAACAGAAAAAAACAGACAAAGCCATATTTCATCCATGAAACAACAAAATAGGATTCTCTTTACAAAGGAACATTCAGAAAACAAGAAAAATCTCTCGGATAGTAAAGATTAAGATAGCAGAAAAAAATGTAAAAATCGACAGAATGTGTAGAAGATAAAAGTGAGGCAATCTCCCAGGAAATAGTATACAGAGATAGAAAATAGGAATGAAGAGATAAGAAAATTAGGTGATTCATCCCTGGAGGTCCAACTTTCAACTAATAAGAGTCAGAGAGAACAAAGAAAATCAAGGAGCAAAAATTATTAAAGAAAGATATAATAACTTTTTCTTCTATTGAAAGACATGAGTTTCCAGAATGAATGGGCTTCGTAAAGGCCCAGCAAAATAAATGAAAATAAGAATCACATCAAGGCATGCCATCATAAAATCTCAGATCAGTGATAGAGAGGTTTTATGATCCCTTTGAAAAGCTACCAGAGGGAAAAGGCAGGTAGGACGCAGAATATCAGAAATCAGAATGGCATCAGCTCTGTTAGGGCAACACAGGATTCCAAAAGACATAGAGCCATTCTTTCCAGGTTCTGAGTGAAAGGAATTTTCCATCTACAATTTTGTACCCACATTACCATTTAGGAGTGAGGGAAAAATAATTTCATCTCCAGATGTCTAGATTCTCAGCCTAAAAAAATGTACCTCTGAGACATCCCTTCTCAGGAAGCTGGAAAAGGATGTCTACCACCAAATGAAGGAGTGTGCCACGCGGGAAGAGGGCATGGGGTGCAGGAGACAGGATTTTATCAAGGAGAGAAGGAAAGGCTATTCCTGAGACGCAAGTGAGGAAGCTCCCAGAGGACCAGCAGCCCCCGGGGAGTAGGAAGACTAAAGCCTCAGGAGTGATCTCCCAGGAAAACACAGAAGTGACACTTGGCTTGATGGGCCTCACTGTTCTTAGGTTTTGCGGGTCTGTCAAAGAGTCTCCTAAGAATTGTGATGAGTCACAAAGAAGGTGGAGGAGGAGGCGGAGGAGGGGGAGGAAGAGGAGGAAAGGTGAACTCTAGGGACGATTATAGAAGTTACACGCGAGATCAGTCCTGGCCATTGTACCCCACCCAACTTTGCTGGGAAAAATATTTATAAAGTCCAAAGAATATAAATCCTAAATATTGACTTAAACAATGATTGTGATCAACTATACTGAAGGATGGGTAGGGAAAATATCTGTGTGTGTGTGTCTGTGTGTCTGTGTGTGTGTGTGAGCATTCATTGTGTGTGTGTGTCTGTGTGTGTGTGTGTGGTAGGTGGCATGAAGCCGGGGTTGTAAGAGAACTAAATCTGTACCTTCCACAGGAGTAAATCGACATAGGATTTCTAAAATTTGGAAGAAAAAAAAAAACCTCAAGAAATAGTAGTCTAAATATATCATCTACATTTATTTAGGCAAATACTAAAATAAATGGCTAAAAGTGGTTGCCTGTAAAGAACAGCCCTCAGAGCTGGAAGGGATGAGCCAGAGAACTGTTGTGTGTTTTTTTTTTTTTTTTTTTTTTTTTTTCCATGATGAGCCTTATAGTATTGTTTGGCTTTTTAAACTCTTTGTCAGCCATCAAGAGGCCATAGAAAGCTATCTGCAATTTACATAGCACGTCGACAATAAGAATGCTCTTCTCTTATCCCATGGTTGGGGTGGCTGGTGGAAAAAGATGATTTCTGATCACTTTACCATGGCTTGAAAGCCAAGTTTTCGCATGCGAACATATGCCCCTGGTTCTCTCTACTAATCCTGAGTCTGGGGTGGCAAAGCCCATCTGTCTAGCGCCGCGGCACAAGTATGAGGGTGCCTTCCACGATCAGCATCAGTGCTGTTCAGTTTACAAAGCCCCTGCACGCACAGTCCCTTCTTGGATCCTCGTAGCAACCTTGTGAAGCGGTCAGGACGGGGAATAACATACAGACCAGGAACCTGGAATTCCGAAAGGTTGGGTGACTGATCCATGGTCACACAACCTCAACTCCCAACCCAGCCTCGACTCCCAGCGCTGCTTGACGAACCGACAGAAGCCATCTGTGTAAAGCAAAGGGAAATAAGGCCTACGTTTGGAACAAGTCATTTCTCTATCTCTGGCACATTGTCTATTTGGGGACGCCTCATTTGAGGACTTGAGTCATTTTATTCACCTCCCTTGTCTTTCCACCGTGCCGCTGTCTACCTTTTTCTTCTGCATTTCTAAATGACTCTCCTGGGACTCTCCTCCCTGCCTCTTTTCTCAGGCCTCCAGACTCCGTTGTCGGCTTGGAGAGTTGAAGCCTTGGAAACGCTGAGAGTGATCCGATCAGCCGTGATCACGGTGCTGTGGTTAAGGAAAGCACTGACTTGTGTCTCAGCCTTGGAATCTGGATCACGCCTTGGAGGCCACGCAAACAAAGCCACGAGCTCTCTGCTCATCTAGAAGTTCAGACTTCCAGAAACACAGGGGCCTTGCCATGTGGAATCACGGGGGCTTCTCCTTGCATTGTAATCTTTGGACTCATTCCTCAAGCACACACTCGATTTGGGTCTAAAGAACTGGTGGGAAAACAAGGAGCTGGGGAAAGCCAGGCAGGAAGAAGATGCGACATTCAGAATATCTGCAGGCGCGTCCGCCATCGTGTCTGCTGGGCTGAAATGGTTAGACGGGCCCCCAACCAAGCCCCCAATACTTTTCTCACCCTCAGTTTCCTTGGAGATCTCTTGATCCCATTTTGTGTTTGAGGCAGACAGGATCACAACATCCAGTATTATGGCCGCAGGCATAATTCCAACATCTGAGAACATTTTCCTCCCACATATTTAATTTCCCCTTCTAGCCGTTTTACCACTGGGGCCCTAAGCACACTTCACAACCCTATCTACCGCACCATCTTCCCCTCTTTTCGAGTCTTTTAATATCCATTGGAAAATAATGCCGTCTTTGATTCGGAGGCAAATCCCTAACACTGCCTCCCTTGTTTCTAATTAGTAATATTTCCGTGGTAATTAAGACGAGAGCAGCTCCACAGTTCTGCAACATTTTTGATTCAGAGAGAAAGAAAAAGACAACAATCACGTGAATTGGGTCTAAGATAGACTCTGTCGGCTGGCTGGGCAGGGTTTAAATAATCTCAGCACTTCAGGGCACACACACACGTCTGCTATACACGTGCCCACACATGCTTGTGCACACACGTACGGTGCATTTCTTGTGCACACATGCACACTCATGCATGCACACACACACACACCAGAACAGTCACCCATTTCTGAAAGAAACGAGACCCAAAATACATGAACGAATGAAAATATTGTCATCCTGTGAGCAGAACAGATGCGTCATCTTAAACCCTGGGCATCCCACACAGTGAAAGGTCTCAGTAAGCTGAGTGCCGATGAAAGACGCCCGGGGAGTGACTACCTCCTTCCTCTCCCTGGATGGCCAGAGAGACGGGCACATTTCCCCTCGGGTCAAACACCCAGGGATCTGGCATTTTAAAGGCTCTTCAGAGGCCTCCTGCAGATGCTCACCCTGCATCAGCTTTCTCTCCCGCGTGGTTGGCCAGTCAAAGCTCCACATTCCCCAACAAAATCTCATGCTGTAGGCTGAGCCCAGGGAGTTGGTAGAGCTGTGATTTCCATTTTAGAGATGGTACTCCAGTCTCGGAATTCTGGGTGTGTGGCTGTCTGTGCACACACACACTTATGTGTACTCCCAAGGGATTAACAAAAAAGGTGTTCAATGTCTCAAAAAAAATAGTAATGAAGATATCCTGTCTGCACTTATGATTTTTTAAAAACAAGGCGTATTTTGAGGCTGGCGCTCCTCAGAGTTCAGGCCAAGATCTCTTGTAATTTTGTGTGTGTGTGTGTGTGTGTGTGTGTGTGTGTGTGTGTATTTCAAGGAACTGACACATAGCATAGGGCTTTATTTGTTTGGAAACTATAATTATTTCAGGCAATTTGGTAATTATTTTTCCCGTGACGAGTTACTCTATGCCTCTTCAAGCAGAACTGAGTTTGCTAAGAAACAGAGCTGTGCGTGCTTTGACAACTAAGGCTGTGCGCATGTCCTTGGGGGCTCCTGACCCTACTGAGGACAGGCGCCTGGCTCCATGACACCTCCGGTTCCCACCCCAAACATGTTCATTTTTGGGAAGGCTGAGCTGCTGTGCACGTGCCTCTAACTGTATGGGCTATTTTCCTTTCACAGGGAAGTCCAGGATTTTCCCATTCCTGTGCCTGACAAATCATAAAGGTGGGGTAGGGGGTGCAATCAGAGTTGGTTGGGCCTTTGGGATCATCTTATTCAACATTCTCGTTTTATGAATAAAGGCTCTGAGGCTTGGAGTGGATAGTTATCCCAAGGTCGTCTGGCAGCCGGACACAGCTCGGGCTAACACACAGTCCTCTCTACTTGCAAGTCAGGGCTCCATCCTCCTCCTTGTGTTAATAATTCTTTTAAATTCAGCAACTATTACTGAATTCTTTGTGTGCATTAAGCATTCTGCTAAGTGCTGCAAGTTCAAAGGAGCCACAAAGCAGAGGGCACAGTAGATATCAAAGGAACCCATGTCGGAGGGAACCTTAAACAGCGCCCGGGGAGGCATCCACCGGCCCTGCTCTCATTGCCTCCGCCCTCTCCTTCCCCCACTAATATATAAGAAGGGGGAAACAGCTCAGATACCTGAATTGGTTAAGTTCTTGCAGGTGTCAGGAGAGGAACTAAGGGGCAAATAACAGTAGTAGTCAGGAGGGAGCTGAACAACAGTAACTCCTGTCACTTCTTCAAAATCCTGTTTTCTAGTTCTAGAATAACACCTTCAAGGCCAGGTGCAAGCCTAGGAGAATCCCCAGTATTCTGTGAAGATATCCGCTGCCTCTTGCTGTCCCTCTATTCCAGGGTATTGGACGAACGCTCGGCTCACCCACACTGTTCTGACTCATAGACGCATTAGTGCTGACTCATGGACACCTACACCGCAGAAAAAGCCACCTCCTCAGGTCTTGGCTGGAGATGCAGACACAAGATGCGGACATCAGCTCTACCGAGGAAAGGATCCTTGAGACCCACTGTGGGCTGATTGTCTGGGGGACAAACTGTCAAAGCGACTTGACCTGGAACTCGGGCTTCTGTACCCATTTCCCAAACTCATAGTAGGACTCGTCTCTTTCCAGAGTTTTAAAATTCTCCTTGATTTATTCTCACCCAAAAACCAGAGACATGAAATCATGAAGAATCTGAAGTAGCTGAGCCAAGTCATCCATGATTTCAGCTGTGCATGGTGGGATTCAACCAGAAGGTTTCTTCCAGCCCTGAGAAAGTGTGGCTCTGAGACCCTCCCGGTCACCACGCTGCTGGCTTTGCATGTATCTAGAATGCGTTGATTTGATTCTTTTCCCTTCCCCACCAGAAGGCCAAAGATCTGTGACATCAAGCTGGACACACCCAGGTCAGTGGCAGGCAGACGTCACCACATCCAATGCAAAGTAAGTCCCAAGGAGAAAGCAGTAGATGCAAATGGGCAGAAGGACTGGCATATGCTTGGTACGAAACCAAGCTAGATCTTTGCACACGTCTTTTCTCTTTTTCTAAATCCGTCTTGTACCCAAATCCATCTTTTTTTTTTTTTTGAAATTTTTTAGAAGATTTTATTTATTTGACAGAGATCACAAATAGGCAGAGAGAGAGAGAGAGAGAGAGAGAAGCAGATTCTCTGCTGAGCAGAGAGTCTGACGCGGGACTTGATCCCAGGACCCTGAGATCATGACCTGAGCTGAAGGCAGAGGCTTAACCACTGAGCCACCCAGGCGCCCCCCAAATGCATCTTGACAAAAGGTCTCTCCATGCTTTATGGAAACAGGGAATGTTTGGCAAGACTTCCAGGCACAGCTTGCCTTCCCACTAGGCAAGTCCCCATTAGCCATAATGGCTGTTGAGTCAGCCTGGGGTCCCCATCACACCACTTGCCTTCCCTGAGCTCTGCTGTGATGGTTAGTCAGCCTGGCAGCTTCCCTCATTCTCCTCTCCTGGTTCCTTACATACCTGTGTCTGACCCATTCTCGCCCCTGCCCCAGGATGAGGGGGGCACCTGTGCTTCTGCTTCCTCAAGCAGCTTCCTGCCTGTAGCAGAGAGATTTGAAAATGATCCCCATTACTCTTGCCTCCCAAAGTCACACCCTTGTGTAATCCCCTCCCCTTGATATGGGCAGGGTCTGTGACTTGCTTCTAACCCACAGAATGTGGCCAAAACGAGGGGGTGTCACTTCCACGATTACATTCATAGACTGTAATATCTTCTTGTTGGCGGACTCCCTCCCTTGCTGGTTTTGATGGAGCCGGCAGCCATGTTGTAAAGGCTCATGGGACAAGAAACTCAGAGTTTGGTACGAAACCAAGCTAGATCTTTGCACACGTCTTTTCTCTTTTTCTAAATCCATCTTGTACCCAAATCCATCTCTTTTTATTTTGAAATTTTTTAGAAGATTTTGTTTATTTATTTGACAGAGATCACAAGTAGGCAGAGAGAGAGAGAGAGGAGAAAGCAGATTCTCCGCTGAGCAGAGAGCACGATGCAGGCAGTCACTGGAATTGAGGCAGTTTCCAGCAGACAACTAGAATAAAATGAGGGCCACCAGCACATTACTCCGGAAGGGGCTGAACTCTGCTAACAGCCATGTGGGCCCAGGAGCAGAGCGAGCCTTGGAAAGAGACCAAAGAAATGGTCAGCATGTTGCTTGCAGTTTTCTGGTGAGATCCCGAGCCAAACGGTCCAACAAAGCCTGGACCTCAGAAACTAAGATAATAAATGTGTGCTGTTTTAAGCCACTAATTTTGTAGTAATATTGCTGAAATAGAGAACTAATACATTTTGTTCATAGATGCACCCAACAATGTGTTTCTTCAGTGCTTGAAGCAAAGACTTGTATTTATTTTTATTTTCTAAAGATTTTATTTTGTTTATTTAACAGAGAGAGACACAGCATCAGGGGGAGGAACACAAGCAGGGGGAGTGGAAGAGGGAGAAGCTGGTTTCCTGCCAAGCAAGGAGCCAGATGCGGGGCTCGATCCCAGGACTCTGGGATCAGCACCTGGGCTGAAGGCAGACGCTTAACAACTGAGCCACCCAGATGCCCAAAGGAAAGACTTTTTTATTTTATTTATTTATTTATTTTAATTTGTTTTTTTAAGATTTTATTTATTTGACAGAGAAAGAGAGAGAGAGAGAGAGATCACAAGTAGGCAGAGAGGCAGGCAGAGTGAGAGAGGGGAGGAAGCAGGCTCCCTGCGGAGCAGAGAACCCAACGCGGGGCTCTATCCCAGGACCCCGGGATCATGACCTGAGCCGAAGGCAGAGGCTTTAACCCACTGAGCCACCCAGGCGCCCCAAGGAAAGACTTTTTTAGATTCAACAACGTGTGAGGAGAACAATAGGGAATGTAGCCTCCCTTTAATAAAGACCGCTCCCTCTCCAGCACCTTGGAACTGTCCAAGCCTCCATCCAGCCTCGAATTTTGATAGCACTGGGAAGCTCAGGGTCTTATGAGATAGTCATTCTATCTATGGGCAGCTCTTCCTTTATTTTTTATATTTACGTAACACTGAATCTGTGCTATTCATGACACTATACGTCATTTAAATTATTCCTTACAATAATCCTATTCGGTTGATACTACTATCATCTACTTCGTAAACATGATATGAAGGTTCAGAGAAGTCAGGCAACTTTCCCAGGACTAATAAAGCATTCAGATTTCAACCTGACTCTGACTCGAAACCCATGTTCTGAACACCTGTGAAATACTGCTCCGATCTTGTTAGAAAGCTCTTCCTCGTGTTAAACCAAACTCTTCCTTCTTCCAATATCCACTCATGGATCCCTTGGGAGCTTTACAAGATTGAATTCTCTTTCACAGAAAAAATAAACTTAAATGTTTAAAGACAGTTATCATTATCCCCCTTTTCTTCTTTCTCATGAGTTTTTTTTTTTTTTTTAAGCACACTCCTTAAAAACATATTATAGAGAGAGATAAACAGATGGAACCGAGAGGATTTTTGTGGCCTGAAAATATGGTGTGATATTATAATGGCAGATACACGTCATTGCACATAGAATGCACCACACCAAGAATGAATCCTAAAGTAAACCATGGACTCTGGGTGACAATGATGAGTCAGTATGGGTTCATCAGTGGTCACAAAGCATCACTCTTGTGGGGGATGTTGATGAGGGAGGCTATGTGTGCATGAGGGGAAGGGATATATGAAAAATCTCTGTACCTTCTCAATTTTGCTGTGAACCTACAACTGCTTTTTAATTTTTTTTAAAAAGTTCTCACTATCCAAAGGAAAAATAAAATTTTTCACAGGGCGTTGGGGAGAAACTACTCAGTGGGGACAGAGTTTTACATGAAGTGACGGAAATATTTTGGAATTAGATAGAAGTGGTGGTAGACGATATTGTGAATGTACTAACCACCACCAGACGGTCCACTTTAAAATGGTTAATTTTAAGATTCACCTCAGTACATCTTTTGGAGTCTAAAAAAATGCATTTTGGATATTTTAAACAGAGAAAATGGTATAAAGATGAAAACAGCCTAGACCCATCCACGCAACTTGAAAAGGAAGCATTGGGAATAGAAGACTCTTGTTTTTCCACTGCCTCCTGCCTTGCCCTCCCTTTCCACTGAGAAGTAGGCACGACCCTGGCTTTGGTAAGTCTCACACCCTTGTATTTCTTTCCTGTTTACTTCATACATATGTATCACCCTACAGGAAATAGTATTATTGTGCACATTTTAGAATGTAAATAAATGCCCTCATAACTTATGTATTCTTATTCAACTTCCTTTTTCCATTTGAATTATGTCCGTGAATATACGAGGCTTTCTTTAGCCATTCTTCTGTTGATAGACATTTAGGTTACTTGCGTTCTTAACTATCACAATCGGTGCTGCTAAAAACATTCTGACATGTTTCCTCTTGTGCACGGGGCAAGAACTTCTCTAGGTTATAATACATCCCCGAGTTTCTTAAGCTCCACCAGCCTTTGCCAAGTTACTCTGACACGGTTGTGAGATGCCTCACTGTTGTGTTAGCCTTTCCTGAACAGCTCTAATTTGTCAGGGACATTTCTCCAGGACAATGAGATGGCTGCCTTCTTTGTCCTACACAGAGTATCTCTACAGTGGTCTGTGATTGCGGGAAATGGTTTAGGAGCCTTATATACTATAACTGCTACTTGCATTTTATTCACGTAATAACCCCTAAGTTATCTTCTCATACGAGTGATTCTTGAACCAGGTATTGCCAGTCTGGACCTGCATCGCTGATTGTTCTAAGCTCAAGAGCAGAACTTAATTCTAGCCCCAACGAATTTTACCGTGGTAGTTTTAATCATTCCTATAGTCTGTAGAGTTATTTTGAATCCTGGCCCTGCTATTCTATTAATAAATTTGATAAGCATGCTTTCTGCTTATATCTTCCATCTAAGTCCTTGATAAAATAGAAAGAACAGAGCCAAAGATGTAGCCCTTGAATATAGAAGATGTTCCCAGTCTGTTGATGGAATCCAGTGCTTGAGTATGACTGGCCAGCCACCTGTGATGCCAGCCAATGGTATTATGCAGACCTCAATTTCCTGTTCGAGCCATGAGAATACCAAGGCAAACTCTGACGAGAACCTTGGCATACCTGGAATGTTCAGCTTATTGACATAACCAGCAATCTGGTATAAAATGAATATAGGAGTCCACTTAAAATGCCTTGTTCTCAGTGAACCCATTCTAGTTTCTAGTGATCGCCACTTCCCTTCTAAGAGTATTCAGGCAAGCTGGACATTAATTAATCTTAGAATGTCTATGGTGATCAGTATCAAAGACACCAGGCTGTACCAATCTGGAACCTCATGTCCTTTCTATGAAAATCCAGACTTTTCCCATCTCTAAACTTCTGGTCTCAACCCTCAGTCATTTCCAAACTTTAATTTTATAAACATTTATAAAAGTTTCTTCAAAATCCTGGCAGGAAATAATGTCATGTGTGGAAACTTTCAAAGCCTCCAGGTGACCACTTACTTTTTGTTTGTCCAACTTGAGTTTCAAGATTATTTGAACAATATTGATTCTATTCTCTTCTGATGGAAGACCTTGCCTTTTGGTAAAGTAACAAAGTGTTTGAGTCGTTCTTTCTCTTCTCATCCTTAACCTTGCTCCAGTCCCCCAGGTAGTGAGCCTGTGCCTCTTAATTCTGAACATAGCTACTAAAAGCTTTTGTGTTGTCCTGGCATCTTTCTGAAACCTCTGCTCATTCTGAGCTTTCGTCTTGCTGGCATTATTCTTACAGGCCTGTGATACTCTTCCGTATTAGTCCTTGGTTGTGTGTTTCTCTTTCCACCTTTCATACATGACCTTTTAAAATACGAGTTAATCAAGAACTTCCCAGGCAGCCTCACTGTGGGCTCAGGATACTGCCTCATTCTCTCCCTCTTGCCTCAGAAACGGTGCTATTGCTTGTCTGTTTCTAAAGAGGTAAAAGGGGACCAACAGACAAGCCATTAGGAAATAGCATGGTCATTACCTCCATATATCTCCTTCCATATGGTTCCATTCCCCATGGTTGGTTTTTTCTTCTTCTTTTCAATTCCTTTAACCCTCATGGAGATAAAACTTTCTTAAAGAATCAGAAAGAAACCTTGGATGTATGAATACAAGGGACTTTTCAGCTTTCTTGAGCTTCTGGGTCTTATGGCTTGTAGGATTTTATAGGACTAGTAGTGCTCCCTGGATCCCAAAGGGAGAAACCATAGAAGCCATCAAACTGCTATATCGAGACCTTAAAGAGTTAATAAAATTTGGATTCCAAAATGTTAGGGGTGTGTCTAGGGAAAGAAGCTGGTCGGAATTACCCGTTATCCATTTCCTCCCACGTTAGAGCTGGGATTTTTCTGTAAGGGCTTGGTATTCAGTGGCACAGTCCAGAATCCTTCACTCTGTAGACCCTCATCCTGAGTGTCTGTCTTCTCTCTTCTTCAGGGACCATAATCCATTGACAAGAACATTAGAATAGATGAGCTAAGCTGGGGACTCCTCCCAGCATGCCACACACTCTCTCCCCTTCCTGAGCCACTCTTCCAACCCTGAAATATGGGAAAAATCATATGATCGCCATCATCAGTGGGAGGACAACAAGAGAGCTAAAGTGTAATATATTATAAATGTCCTTGATGGAGAAAAGTCTATATCACATTTCTGATGTGCGTTAGGATGTTTCTATCTACAGGCACTTGCAATCTGCTAGCTGCATCTTCACTACAAGGCTAGACTGTTATTTATTTCCCCACTCTCCATATAATACTTCTGGTCCATTTTCCCCCAGTCCTGAGGAAACCTGATTAAGGTTTTATAATATCAGCGGCTCCTAGGCTTTCCACCCAAGTCTGCTGCCTTCGCCGTCATTAAGAGGTGCCCAGCTCAGATACATTTATATGCCCAAGCCCCTCGCACAGCCAATGATCCCTAAGTGCTAAGCAGATTTGTCCTGGACTTGGAGCTTGAGCCCGTGGAGCGAGGCTCAGATAATTTAAGTGCCTCTTGTAACAGAAGGCAACTGGAATTCAATAGAGATAAATGTAAAATATTGAACTAGGGAGCCGAACCATCAGCAGGGCAGGATTCTAAATGGGAAGGTTATGGCTGAATGACTAAGCAGGGGAGAACACACAACACACCCAAGGAATTCTTGCAGAAATACAAGTCCCTGGTGGACCCCGCAGAGGAGAGAATGGATGCTACAGAACACCACAGTCAAAGGAGAGCTGCTTGGGCTCTGTGGAGGCTGATGCTGGGCTGTCTCCCTCCTGGAGCAGACTGGCTGACGAGGGATGGGGGAATTTGCCTGGCGATGGGAAGCTGCCAGATTTTAGCTGTTGTTGGGAAGAGTCAATATTGCTTTTTCTCTGCCAGGCCCCAAACACCAGAAGTAAAATGTCTAATGATAACCTGAGGCGTTGATTGTGTCTACTAGAAAAAACCGGCCACTCACATGGGTTAATTCAATCAAATGTCTGGCCAACTTCCACCAAGAGATCGATAGACGCCTTCATTTGACCAAATGGTCAGGGCCAGTCAGGGAGCATGATCAGTCCCATTGTCCCACAGAGCCTCAGCCAAATAAGGCATTATGTTAAAGCGTAAAGGGATCTCTTGGGAATCTCTCTCGCCTGTGAATTCTCCTTGCAAAGAGCCCAGGACACTGGCTTGAACCTCAAATACATCCAACATGGCTCCCGTTTTCCCTTCCTTTAAAGTCTGTTTTCCTGCAATTCACACAAGAACAGGAACTCACTCTCATTTAGGCTGATCACACTAGAGAAGAAAGACAGAATGGGGAAAGCCAGTAAAAAAAAACATGGGTGAGTATAAGCTGGGATTAAACAAGTTTTCTGATTAGCCAACACATTTCTTGGGACACAGAAATCACCTGCCAGGTTTTCTGTCCAAGATCCATCAACACAGCATTCCAGCAGCCCCCCCATGTGAGCCCTCCAGCCCTTACCTCATGATTGTCTATTTTAAGATCATCAGTAGCCTACCCACGAGTATTAAAAGACAAATCATTTATTAGTCTTAAGGACAAAAGAGACAACACGAGCATGGTTTCTGCTTTGCTAAACTCCTCAAGGCCTACTTTGAGGGCCCCCAGTCCCCAATGAAGAGAGTGTCTATGAGTTAAATGAGGGCAGCTTTACAAAGCTCTATCCAGTGTTGACATATATACTGAGCTCTTTTGGCCCAAGTTCCAAATTCATTGCTCAGTTTTGGCAGGAAACGAAATAGAGGCTTCTGCTGGGAAAATGCATTGCTGTCTGAATGCATGAGGAAGAGTCACGAGTGCTGGTTGTACCCACGAGGGCACAGCCCTGCTGAGTCACAGGAAGGGGAGCTGTTATTTTCTAATCAGCTATGAGCTAGTGTACCCTGTCTGACATTTTGGCTAGTGATAGAGGGTTTTCTCTTATACCCATGTGTTGGGCAAAGTGCTTCCTTTAACGCTCGTGTCTCCTTTTGCAAAATTCTCAAAACCCTCCCAAAGAACTCGGCTTGTTTACTTTCCTCCGTCCTTTCAGAGGCTGGTGTGTACCGAATTGTGCCTTAGATGAGAGTCACAGTGAGGCTTTCTAACCCGAAAAACAGTGGTTGATTTAGACAGAGATTAGCAAAGGCACAATTATTACCATTAAAAGTACCCTCAAAGGGACCTGTAAATAACAAGCCAAATAGCAGAAATCTGACTCCGCTCTCCACAGCTCTGACTTCTCCAAGGCACTCGGCAGTTTATGGCACTTGAGATATACCTGTGTCTTTCCCATCAAAGGCTCTTTGTCCTCCCTCCCGCCCCTTCTCCCTGTTCAGGGCACCTTCCCGCTGCAGGCAGGGGTGGGAGGCTGGGAAGTGGGCCACCGGGTTCAAACCTGGGCCCCACAGTCTCGCTCATTAGCATTCCGCTCTTATGCTTTCTGGGGCCCTTCTGCGGTTTACAGGACCGGAGAGAAACATCATATCAAGAGCCTTAGAAAAATCTCATGAGTAGTGGTTCTTTATTAATCCACTTAATCAGTAAATTACATAATTAATATATCAAATGGTACCTAGAGGCCTAGACTATGGAAGAGGAATTTTGGATTGGTTGCATGTTTTGGTGGTGATTCTAGATAACTCTCCGTGACGGCTACAGAATTTCCATAGAGGAGGGGCTTAAGGCTGCAATTTGATTGGAAGGAAGAAGGCTCAAGGAACATAATTAAGATTAATTATCTCAATCCACTTGGGATGACTTTGGGGAGGGCAGGCAGGAGGAGATGGGGCTGCTCTTCAACTCGGCGGAGCTCTGAGCCCTCTTGCATTCTTGCTGCTCTGAAGCAGACCCCACAAACCCAGACAACTTCGTGACTGCACCCCCCACTTTTCTCTCGCCCGCCCCACCTCCTGAGCTACCCCTGTCTCCTGCCTCCTTTATGGAGGGCTTTTCCCTTCAGCTGTACACCTCTCTACCTTTGCCTATTCCCTCATCACTGCCTTTGTTTCAAAATCTGTCTTGCCTCTATCTTGTTGTCATAATGACTGGCTTGAAGGCAGGAAGACCCAGGGGACTGCCATAAAACCAGAATTATGATATAAGATCCCAGGCTAAAAGCTGAGCTCTTTTCTATTTTGAGAACCATTGTTTTAGATGCTTCAGCCCATAAAGAATTCTGGATTAAAAGAATCCCACAAGTGTTCATTTCTTGTCCATTTTACAAACAGGAAGAAACAGGAGGATCCCAGGGAGCCGGCCGTTTTATTTCCGAGGGGGCTGTCTTTCTAAGAACAGCGAGGACACAACTCTTCTTTTGGGAGTATTGTCTTTTTAGTCTTACCCTCCTCACTCCTCAACCCCCAAACCCACCCAGGGGTGGAAATGGTGAGTCTACAAATGAAGTCAGACAAACCAGTGGAGGGTGAAAACAACAGACTGACCTTTGTAAATATACACTATTGGATTTGAAAGGGCTTAAACTAGGATGCCAGTTGCTGAGGGTAAAGGCATTGAATAATAATGTTACCCACCAGGAGCAATGCCATGTAAAGGAGTGACATCTCACTGGTCTTGCATGCCAGCAAATTTCCCCCTGGGAAACACCGAGTGAGGGTATGGAGATATGAGAACTCTCATATACTCTTGGCAAAATGCTTCTAAGGCATAGTTGGCAACATGAGTCAAAACCCTGAAAAACACGCATCCACTTTGACCCAGACGTTTTCTCCAGAACTTTATCCTCACAGAGTTATTAAGAAAGAGCACAAGGCTTATTTTTAAGGTACAGTAGGGATCCTGAAAAATAAAGAGTGGTCTAAGAGTCCATTAATGAGTCTGCTTAAATAAATTATGAAGCATCATAAAATGGAACACTACAAAACCACTCAAAATGAATTGTATTTGTTAACATGAAAAAATAGTGATAAATGTTGTTGAGTGAGGTTGTGGGGGCAGGAGGGATGTGAATTATAAATTAGATCCCAGACCTCAAAAATGCTCGCATTTTAATAGGGAATGGGTGGCAAGCAGAAGCTTGAAAAGGCTTTGAAAAGAAAATAAAATTAGACTACGGTCGGTTATTTTGTTTTGTTTCCACAAGAATCCTTGTTGTTTTACACAAGTTCCAAATTACTCAGCCTCAAGCAGAGCAAGAGGAAAATAAAGAAGACTACATTAGGTTGGGAGCATATCCCTGAATAATCGAGAGCTCATTATGGACTCTCAGTGCATCAAAATCCAATTAATTCATTAGCTCAGCACTTACATTTTCCTTCTTTCCCCCCGGCTGCCAGTCTTTTACCCTATGATGTAGTTTATTAGCGACCCTAAGATGGGGGGAGTAGGGGAAATAAAAAGGAGATAAAATACATATGAATCAATTTTGCTACTTGTTAACGATGGCTGGGGCTGGTGGTAGAGGCAGGGAGGAGCGAACGTGGTGTTGGGTGGCTTGGAGTGGAGGTCCCAGAAACAGTGTCTGACACATAGTAGGCCCGCTGTGATGAGCACTGCGTACATCCTGAGTGAGGGAATCTGCTCTTAGACCCCAAAGCCATAGGCCCCCAAGCCCCAAGCTGCACTGCAGATTTCCTGGGATTTCCAGTAAGAAAGAAAATTCAGCCAGAAGGGGATCTTCCTCTACTGGAGACCACTCCAGACTTTGCTTCGGGAACATGATCCGCCCTGTCCCTGGGAGGTCTTTAAGTGACACCAAGGCTACAGACAAATAACCTGATATAAGGCTGGAGAGCCTGACCCATGCTCCCTACTCATGTTCTGATTCCCAGACTCGTGCTCCCTACTCAAGTTCCCATTCCTGGGGACCCAGTCATCACTATAATTACTATCTATTACATTCTCCATCATCCTTTATGCATTTGAATATAAATCTACCTTTTTTTTTTTTTTTTTTTGATCCACAAGCAGAAAATGACTCTGATAACTGTGGTCTCTAAACTGTTATTTTCTAAGGTGTGCTTTAGAGAATAAAAACACGAAAAGAGACATCACCCATCACATCATGAAATTGTGTTTGCAACCTACTGCCCTTATTTCAAACGTGGTACATCTTCCCCACCATCAGAACCAATGGTCTTATTTTCTTTCCCACAAAGCTGTGACATCAGTTTTTATCTTTTGTCCTATTTCCCTCAGCCAAAGTTGCATTCTTCTCAAGATCTTTCAAGATCTTCAAGACCCTTGGCTATTCACCTCTCATTACTCTTCCTACTCAAGCAATAGCATGAAAAACTTAAAACCTCAGCTCGCCCAGAGATTGTGGGTGCATGTAATTATGTTTAGAAAAATAGTTAAGCTTAAATTCCTTAAGAGGAAAGAAGAGACTGAGATGTGTGGGCCAGAAAGGGGAAGGTGTCCTGGGGGAATCGTGTCCACTGTGTGATCCACGGAGCAGGCACCTGGGTGGTGACCACACTCCACGCTTGCAAGCTTGTGTGAGCACAGCCAAGGTCACTTAGCCACTGGGGAGGCCACATTGGACTGTGGCACCCGCCCAGGAGCTCCTCCTATAGTTTGCTTACAGGGGACTCTGAGCTGGCCCTCAAAGCTGCCAGGTCCCAGGCTCTTTTGAAAGCATCTCCAAGCCAAACAGTAGTTGGCCTCCATGGGTCTAATATAGCCATGTGCAAAATCTCTATGTGATATTTAAAGGATGTCATGAACTCTTCTATTTGGGGACAGAAAGTGTGATCTAGTGAAGGGAGCACGGCCGTGGTAAGCGGGGTCCTGGGACTAGACCCCCGTGTGTCTTGGACGAGCCCCTCACCACTCTGGGACTTGTTTGCCTCTGTCATAAATGGCGACAGGACAAGAGATTTCAAAGTCCTTCCCAGTGAGCATTCCAGAACTCTTCTGATATTTTCATCTAAATGGACTGAGATGAATGCTCTCTTTGGCTTTCTTCCAGTCGCCCAAATTCCTATAGTTGAACTAAAAAAAAAAAAATAAAAAAAAATCAAGGAATGCTATCAAGAAATACAGTGACTGGAGAAATTCATGATTTAAAGGTAAGTTTGGGTATTTCCTTATTTCAATTGTATCTCCATAAACCGGGAATACTAACAAGTTAGCAGGTATATTTGCAGTAACGTGAGCCTGCCAAAAAACTCTCAAGCTACTCCTGTGAACTTGCTGAAGGTGACCTGCGCACCTCCACCCAACATGTCCTTTCAAGGCTGAGCCCCTGTGGTCCCAGAGAAACATCCAACAAAACCCCCGCTGCACAGAGGCCCCTTCTCAGACCGCTCCCAGGTTCCCCTTCAAGGCTACTAATGCCCTCACTCAGTAAATATTTACTTAGCCGTCTGAAATATGATGATGAATCACTGCTGTTCTCTCTTTAAACAAACAAGCCTGACCTCTGGGTTTTCTTTTCCTTGTTAATAGCTACTTTCTACCTGTTTTGCGTAATTATTTAAAGAGCTTCGGGTCCACGGAACAAGCGTGGTAGGCACTGCTCAGCCATCAATGCCCACTTTTAATAGCTCTGGCTTTTCCCACAGAGATGATCCCTTCCTGTTCCAAAAGGTGCTCCAGTTTGAAATGGTCTCTGTCTCCCTCTGTCCATCAGCCTTGTTTCTACCCTTTATCTCTGCCTGTTTGTGGTACTCATCTCATTCTTCCTTCCCATTAGCGCTTTGGCTTTCATTTCACTAAGGGTCTGCACCCAGTTACCGGTTGTGTCCAGTCCTCTGCCAGTGCAGTCCTGGATCAATGGCTGGGCCCCCTCTAAGTTACCTCGTTTCTGTTCCCAGTCTCTACTGCACACCACAACACAGGGAAGAGCAACGTGCAGGCACTGGGGTTCACCACGGCAACACTCTTCTTGGGGATTGAGACTTTCGGAGGAAACCAGAAAAGGCTTCCCAGTAATGAAATGGAGAGAGAGCAGTTTCCCTTGCCTCGGTGCGGGCCTGGCGGAGAAGAAAGAGCTTGCCTTCATTTTGATGCTAGCAGTAAACAGAAGTTCCTTTGAAAGGTTCCCTTTCTCTTGCCTTGGATGTTCCCTTCGCTTGCTTTTTCTGCTACTTCCTAGCCAGGTAGTGCTGAGGAAGGGCTCTTGGCTGGTCAGAAGGAGAGGGAGCACTGCTCTTAAAAGGTTGATGAGAGAAATCACAGCCAGAACCCTGGTTAACCCTCTCAGGAGTTGGTAGAACATCACCTAAAAGGCTCAGAAGAAATGTGCAGCTTAATTTAACTTGCTTCACTCTTCTCTTCTTTCATTCTAGGCAAACTATGTCAAACATGAGCGATAAACGGATCTACAGGCATATTTGTGAGAATTTCCTCCTACTAGCCCTGCTTCCTCCAGACCCCTCTAGTGCAACCAGCTGATGGCCGTCCTCTGCACATGTGACACTCCCAGCAACCCCTGTTCCACCCATGGAAGATCCAAGATCCAAGCCTCAAATATTCACTGAGGTCAACTCATGTGGCTTGCTGATTATGGACGAGCTCTGTATGACCAGATCTTAGGACGTAATTGTGGAGACAAGACAGAGACAAATGAAACAAAGAAAACTACTATAAAGCCGTATATCACTCAGTGATGAAATTTGTGGTTTTTGCAGTTTTGTTTTGAGTGGTACTCAAAGGATTGTCATCGATCGATAAAATGCTTGCTAGTGATATCAATATGTCATCAAAATTAATAGCATGCCCCCACAGAGTTCCATTTATTCAGTCATTCAACAGGTGCTTATTATGCACTTACCTCTGGCCATGTTTTGCGTTTGTAAAGAACCTTACAGTTCGCAAAACACTGGCTCAAACACAGACTTATTTGATGCAGTCTGGTTTATAGCAGATGAACAGTGAGGCTCAGAAAGGGCAAGTGATTTTCCCCAAAGCACCTGGGTTATTAGGTCTGGGACCCAAGGCTGTTCCTGTATCATTGCGGGCCCTCTGCCAGCCCATCCTTCAAACTGATGAGTTAACGTGGTTTGCCAGGGGTGAGGGTACCAGTCCTGACCACTTTCCTGCCCCCCACTGCCTCCATGCCCACCTTCTGCAAAGGATAGAAAGGATCTCTTGCAAGTACTAGGAATAGGAACCTTAGGAATTCCCTTTGTAAATTTCATATAAATCTGCACATACAGTCTACTAGCTTCTTTCTTCCCTGACCCTCTTCTTGTGTGGGGAAGACCACGCTGCTGATTTATGATCTTGTGAAGGTCTCCAGAGGCCCAAGATGAGCTTTCATTGCCATTTGGAGAGGGTGTGTGTCTGCATGTGTGCAGGCATGAATATGTGCGTGTGTGCGTGTGCGTGTGTGCGTGTGCGTGGGGGGGGGGTGGCACACGGAAATGCATGAGTTTAAGACTTTATTCTGTGCTGTAGCTGACTATGCCCTAAAGGACTGGGTTACAAAGACTCATTAACGATCCCTCCTCCCACACCCAAATCAGAGAGTCTAATGTCAACACCACTTCAGCTGAGTGTCTTCCGAGGCCAAGTTGCAAACAGAATATCAAGCAGAAGATGGACCCTAAAAGGCAACCCTGCCATGTCAAAGGAGTCCAAGAGACAACATTGTGTCTGCTTGTCTGTCCTGCAGGCATATCCACGCCTCCCACCACAGAGCGCCAACAGTGACATGCGAACAAGACAACAAACTCCCTGAGGTGAATTCGGTAGAAAAGCTGACTATGCATGCAGTCCTAATATAGAAAGTGCCCCACCCCCGCAGTTAGTGTTGTGTTGGCACCGTCCATCCACACCCTGACTGGACAAGGACAAGCACTGTGGCAGTGGCTGCCCACGGCACTGATGCCGAGGGGTCCACAGCAAGGACAGCAAGATGAGACTAGCTTGCACCTCAGTTGCCTTATTTGAAATGAAGAGCAGCCACTGTCCATCCATCCATCCATCTATCCATCCACCCATTCAGCAAATATTTCCTGAGCCCTCCATGAAGCAATCAGGATGCTACAAAGAATATGACATTTGCATTGGGAAATATTTAAGCTCTTCAGGAACGGTGACTTCCTTCCTGTATTCACTACGAGAAAATCAAACGTGAAACCAGAGAGATTTGGGTACTCTGTGATAGAGAATGGATCCAAGGAGTGTGGCATGCTGTGTAGAACTGTCGAATCACTATGTCATTCACCTGAAACTAACATGACATTGTATGTCATCTATACTGCAATAATTTAAAAAATTAAATGAAGAAAAAACAATTCTTGGGACACCTGGGTGGCTCAGTCATTAGGTGTCTGCCTGCCTTCGGCGCAGGTCATGATCCCAGGGTCCTGGGATTGAGCCCCACATTGGGCTCCTTGCTTGGCAGGAAGCCTGCTTCTCCGCTCCCACTCCCCCTGCTTGTGTTCCCTCTTCGCTGTGTCTCTCTTTGTCAAATAAATAAATAAATAAAATCTTTAAAAAACAAAACAAAACAAAAACCAATTGTTACTCCAGTCTTATCAACAAGAAAACCTCAGACAATTTCTGAGGAGCACCCTTAACGTTGTCAGGGTCATCAAAACCAAAGAAAGGCACAGAAACTATTGCAGCTAAGAGGAGCTTCAAGGAAGACATGATGGCTTTTCAGTAGGTGGTAGTGTCAGGGGAACAGAAAAAGGACATTACTAAAAACTAAAGAAATCTAAATAAACTGTGGGTCTTAGTTAATAAAGTATCAGTGTTGTTTCATTAATTGTAACAAACATGGAGGGCCTGGGTGGCTCAGTCGGTTGGGTGTCTGCCTTTGGCTCAGGTCAAGATCTCAGGGTCTTGGGATCGAGCCCCACATTGGGCTCCCTGCTCAGTCGAGGGCCTGCTTCTCCCTCTCCCTCTGCTGTTCCCCCTGCTCATGCTCCCTTTCTCTCTCTCCCTCTCTCTGTCAAATAAATAAATATAATATTTTAAAAAATTGTGCAAAATGTATCATGGTAGTGTAAGATGGTAATAAGAGGGCAGGCTGGCTTCAAGTTACACAAGAACTGTATTATCATCACAATTTGTCTGTAAATTTAAAACTGTGCTAACAAAGTACATGTAAAAAAAAAAAAAAAAAGCCTGGAGGAAAAGTACACCAGTATTAAAGACTGGTACCACTAACTTGTAAAGTTAGAATAAAATAATGCTTACCCTGTGCTTAGCACATAAGCTAGCATAAAGTGTTCAATTAACATTACCTATTATTTTTGAAAAAAGAGAGAGAGAAAATAGGTCCAAGGAGAGGAAATGGGCAGATAACATGCTTCTAGATATTCCCTTGTCCTAGGAATGTATAGCAGGGGGCAAACAACTTTGATGTCAGTCACATTCATCAAAATTGGACAATCATAGTGAGCATTAGCACTATTCCAAGTGTTAAAAGGCACATTCATTGTTAGAAAACATAGAAGAATAACAAATTGGGAGATACATATATGTACATATATATTATGTAATAAATATATATATGTTTTTATTACATATGTCCCCAAATTTGGATATGACCTTTTTATCATTTTGCTATACAGCTTTCCAGTGTGTTTCACTTCATCTTTCCCCAGAATTTTTAAAAATTTTTAATTGATCAGTATAGACTATAGGTGTCATATGATCACAGTTCGGATCATTTCAGCCCACCTGTCTGTCCTTCCTCACCATAATTTAGAATTTCCCATTGGCCTCCTCTTGCAGCCAGGGAGACATGCCTTAAGAGAGGGAGACTTGATTTTAATGCTGGAATAGCTTACCTGAAGTTTATTTGGCTGTGAAAGACGCTGGGATTCATCCTGGAGCCAAATGCAATTATGTATCATTGTGTTTGCCTCTGCTGGAATTTTCCGAGGGTCCAAGCTGATCCTGTGATTAACACGCCCAAGCCAGGGTGGACCACAAAAGCATTTCGCACAACTTGTGTTTGCGTACAAGTGTGTCCAATCACCTTCCGGTCACACTCTACCCCCTCTCCCTCTGACACTGAGCAAGCAAGCAGCACGTTTGTGTTGCCTGGGAGCTGCTCTCTCTTTGTAGCTGTGAATCTGCCCTTAGGAGAGCTGTGAGCCCACGCCATCATCAGCACAGGGGTTAGGTATGGAGCTGCCCCTCCAGGATTAACGGGGGAGAACGGGTTATAAAGGGAGCTGGACAATAAAGATCTTGGCTGTGATTTTCTGGAGGAGGAGGGCCGGGCTCCCCGGAGTTTGGCCCCCGTAAAGTAAGATGGAAAGAAGTAACAGGAGAGCGGCTTGTCACACCCACCCAGCCTGACAGCCCGACAGGTGAGTTAGCAAATGCTACATTGTAAGGAATTACAAAAGCTATTTTCTACAAAGTGGGCGAAGACTCTGGGATTAATGACTGTACAACGTGATAGATGTTGTTAAAGGAGGCCATAAATTACCAGCCATAAACCTGGCAAAGCTTATCTGATTGCACGATGCAGTCTGGGGTGCTGGCAGTTCCCCAGCACAGGGTGGGGGGCAGCGGGCTGGGGGAGGGTTTAATGCAGGAGCTGGCAATGCACACCACGGGCCGGAGGGTACAGATGGTGAGCTTGGCAGACGTCCAGGGTTGGAAGCTGCTGGACCCGCTCTGCCTTCTCAGAGCTGCAGTCCTCCATCAGAGATGCTGGAAAAGCCCAAATGGGCTTGAACATGGCCGGTGGAAGACCCCAGCCGTCCTTGCTTTCCTGGCTGTGGCAGAAGTGGCCAAGGAGGCCCCTCCCTGCACCGGAGTCGTGGGATCAGGCCCCAGTCACATTTTACCCAAGCATCGAAGAGGAAGATGAGGGATGGAGGGGAGCGTTGGAGAGAGGACCTGGAATGATTTCTGCTCCCAGCTTCCTCTGCCAGGCCTCTCATCGGGTCGAGTAGATCTAAAACTGTGTCCACGACAGAGCACTCGGGCCATGACCGAGGCCTCAAATCTGCTCAATCTGCAGCCAGACCCAGTGCTGTTCTCATGCTCCTGACTCGGGGCATACCTTCACCCCATCCCCTCTGTGTACCTGCCGTTGTCATTTTAGAGAAAGGGACAAGGGGGAGAAAAAAAAGGAAGGAAGAGAGGACAGGATGGAGCGGAAGAAAAGATGGGAGTAGGAGTCACTCACAGCGGGAAAGCTGTAAAAGCTGCCAAAAGAAGACTGCACCACAGTCTCCCAGATCTTTTCACGCAACCCCCACAGCCAAGTCCTACATCAAACACAACACTGATTAACTACCACCGGGAGGTACACAGCCATAAAACAGGGAGCTACCTTCTGCCTTCCTTCCTTCCAATGTTCCCTGTTATACACACAAACACTCAGGGACCCACAAACCTTTTTATATATACTTTTCAAAGTCTCTGTTTACCCAATAATAACAAAGAGTCCCAACAGATAATGATGTCCCCTTTCCTGCCCATATGCCTAAGCGACATTGATCATCGTGGGGAAGGGCTACAGGCAGTGAAGGCACAGCTGCCTCCGACCAGGGGCTTATGGTCTGCAGAGGCCCAGAAGGCGGATTCAAGAACACATTGCTCAGTTCTGCGTCAAGATTCAAGGTCAGAGCCAAAGCTGGCCATCCACTTAAGTATTCATTGAGTCTTTGTTATGTACTAGGCACTGTGTCAGCCACCAGGGGTACAATGGTGACAAAATAGACACAGCCCATTTCTCCTGCAATTCAGTCACTAAGACTTCATTTACTGAGTATTCTCGCTCTCCGCCTTCTGGACACATGGTAGGATTGCACTTCTGGCCCTTTAGTTTGGTGGGTCATGTGGCTTGAGGGTGGAAGTGAGTTCTGCTGGAAGAAAGCTTTCTTTCGTTGCCAGTGGGAGGTCCTCCCTTGCAATGTTCAAGCCGGTGGCCGTTCCATCAGCCTGGGTCTGGGGGTGTCTACACTGAGCAGTCTGCTAGATGACCACAATGGACGTGTCGCATGAACAAGAAACGAATACTGGTTGTGTTAAGCCTCTGAGACTCAGGTGTCATTTATTGCTTTAACCTAACCAAGCCTCTCCCGGCGGATACCCTCCTACCAGCTACCAATGCATTTATTAAGGGTCTACTATGTGCTCGAAGTGACAGTTGGCTTCTTTGGCTGCATAGCTCAGCTGCCCAAGCAGGAGGGGAGCATCCAAAGAGTAGAGACTCTGCCCCATGCATGTTGGCATCGACCCCCAGTGCCTAGTACTGGGCCTGGCATGTGCTAGAAACCATAGTAGGAGGCGACCATCACTTTGGCTGATGAAAGGAGTAAATCAACTGAACAAAACTTAAAGGAGAGAGAGAGAGCCACAGGTTGAGTGGTTAGGAAAGGCTTCGTGAAGGTTTTGGACTTGGCTTGGTCTTTAGGGCTAGATGAAGTTCAGCGATGTGAACGGAAGTGCATAGAGCATCTGGTTGGAAGAGGGCATGCACCACAGTGCCCAGGCTGAGCTTCCGGAGCCAGAGCCTGTGTGCTCAGTGCTCAGTGTCTGTGGCATGGCTGGGGGCAATCCTTGTATCAGATGCCCCATGTAAGCAGTGAGAAGACTGGACGTCCCAGATGGTGCTGTTATATGGAGGGCACTGGGGGAATGCGACGCAGGCCGGGAGCCAGAGGAAGGAGGGGCCGGCCTGACCCGTCTGCACACTGCTGTAGGCCACTATGGGAGACATTCTGGCTTCAGGAGCCTTCTCTCCAGCCAGCAGCCGCTTTTCCCCCTCATTCCCTGCAGATGGTAATAACCTGTCACCAAAGCAAATAAAGTCTGATTTACATGAAATGTAATGCTAACCACTTCCCTTTATTCCCCGGCACTGCGGTGATGGTGGGAAGGCAGGGCTGGCCCGGCCGGCCTGCTGTGTTCTGCAGCACGATCTCACCCTGCAGAAGTTTAGAGATTACTTTTCTGTGACAGGGTCTCTCGTGCTGGGCAGGGGGTCCCAGGCAGCTCAGCTACACAACCCACCTGACTTTTCCTAAAGTCAGGTGGAGAGAGCTTGAGGAAGAAGAAGAAGAGAGGGAGGTGCAGAGAGAAATGCACTCGGCTTCCCAGTCTCTGGTTCTGGAAGCTCAGTCTCGCGGTGCAGGTGGCAGTGGCTGGAGTCTCATAACGCAGCACCGGTGTCCCCATGACACACGCCACTGGCAGCGTCATTACACTGCCGGTGATTAGAAACGCTCCTGGAGCACCAGCCGTGACCATGCTAGACACAGCAGCTACAAAGACACGGCCGCCGCGCGCCCCTGGAATTTACAGTTAGTGAAGTCAGACGCGCGCAGGGAGGCACCATCTTTCTCTACCCCCATCGCTACTCCCAGCTGGTCACCCCAAGCATGTAAACACTCCATGCACTTTCCTGTCCTTTGCTGATGATCATTTTCCCCGTCAAATGTCTGCAGAAACTCTACCTATGTTTCAAGACCTGCTTGAGATGCACCTTTCCCAGGATGCCTTGTTACCCTTCCATGTTAGGATGTTTGCCTTTTTCCTCTCTTTTCCCAACTCCTATTGACTCCCTTCTGTTCAGTGCTGATCACCTCCTACTGTGTAGGTAGCAACTGAGGGGCAGGTGGCCTCTAAAATCCTGAAGGACCAGTATAAACCCCTAATAGTGAGCCTTAGAAAGGGCATCCATTTTTTCTCACGCCTGCGCCCTGGGGGGTATCTCCCCACAGGCAAAGGTATGCGTGGAAATCCTCTGCTACTCTGATCTGGACTAGGAGGAAGGGTTGACAATGAGCCAGAGGTAGGTTATAGGGGGCCTTGCACACATGCTTGGAAGTTTTGGTTCAGCTCCAGCGGCAAGAGAACTCCAGGAATAATTCGAGGCCACTGCTTTCAGGGAGCTCAATATTTTTGTCCACATTTGCCTAAGGGGCTCTCTTTCCTTGTTGCTTTTCTCTGTCCTTGGGCTTCCAGGTTTACACGTTCTCTCCATCTGGGAGTATAGCTTTTTTTTTTTCTTTTTCCTTGACCAAGACGCCCAAGGACTCACTCTGTGTCCCTCCTATCCCATGGTGACACCATTGTAGGGGGTCCCCTGTTGCTAATCATGGGAGATACTCAGTTACCCACCATTACTGAACTCAGGCCATTTTGGAATCCTCATGTGGAGTTCCTTTGGTTTTCATTGGCACCTGACACCACCCCACTCAAACCTGGGCCCTTGCCGCTGCTCAGGGAAGAGAAATGGCTTCTGGGGCCGAGAAGAGGTTTAGAAGTGAGGGTCTGGGGCCAGGGATGGCAGTCGTAGGTCACATGGGCTCACCCCAGGGCAGGGGCCAATGCTCTGTGCACGTTATCTCTTTCGTGAAGAATCTCCGGGTCCGCAGAGTGACCTCTCCCTGCACTGCACTTGAACTATCAGCCACAGCAGAAGAGCCCCGGGAGGGAAATCTCCGGCTCCAAATGCAATATTCCAGAGCATATTTGAAATGAGGTCTACATTTTCCTGCAGGGGGAGATTATCCATGCTGTTGCTCATGCAGATAACTGAGAGTGGGTTGTCAATATTCCACGTGCTGGCTGTGTGAGCCGGTTACTTCACCTCCCCGAGCTGCCGCTTCCTCCTCTAATATATGGGGAAATTGCCTTGAAAAGTTGCAGTAAGCAGGAAATGAAGACCCAGCTCAGGGCTTGACTCATGCTAGACGCACCATAGACAGTGTTAGCTCCGCTTACTGCTAGAAAGTCCGGGAAGGGCAGCTAGGGGTGTGTGGCGGTGGCGGCAGTTAGGGGGGAGCCGGTCCTGCTGCGGGAGCTTTGTCCACAGGGGTGTTCTTTTGCAGGGGGCGCAGGAAGTGGGGATGGGAATGAGGCCGGCAGGCTCTCCAGGGGAACGTGGGGGAGATTCAGGCAAAAGTGGGAGACAGAGGGAGGGGCGAGACCATTGAACTTGAAACTAGATAGAAGTCCAGCTAACAGCAAGAGGAATAGCAATGGGAAAGGTGAACAAGATGGACAGAATAGATTGGAGGTTGGGGGGGCGTGGGGTGAGGATTAAAAATAGATCAGAATATCAACAGGCTGCATCTGTGGGTAGAAAGTGGCCATAAAACAGCACAGACAGAAAATATCAACAGTGAGGGGAGCTTGGTGAACAGAATATGAAAATGACCCAAAGGGATGGTGGGAAGCATGACCTCGCGAGCCACCCGGCAGGTGGGCGGGGATAACAGAGAGGACAGGGGGAAGGTGGCCAGGCAGGAGCTGGGGGGGCTGAGGGGAGACCCTGCCCTGCCCCGCCTCGCCTGGCCGCCTCCAGCTCCGCACTCTGGTCCCTAACAGCTCTGGAAATGTGGCTTAATGAGGAGATCCCTGGAGCTGAACCAGAATTAAAACAAATGGAAATCCTGTTGGGATTTTGTCACCTTTTTGTATTTGCCATTGAGAGGAATTTAAATGAGAGCCAGCCTGGCAATTAGTGTCATCCTGGGAGGACAAAGGACTTGTGAGGACTCTGATGCCAGGCCAGGTGGCGGGGCTGTGTCCACCCCCAAAAGAGTTGGGCTTCCTCGGGGGAGAATCCCCCCTCCTCTCCTCCAGGAATTGCTGCTCTCACCTGAGGCCCTGGCTCAGTTCCCCCCAAGGTCAGGTGCTGCTTGCCTTCATCATGGCGTCAGCACCAAGTGTCGAGAAATCGCCCCGACCAACACACACGCCGCTGAGCCTTATCCATAGCACCCTCTCAGCCAAGCAAAAACAAGCGACTCAGAGCCCTTCATCACTTCCTGCCGGAAGTCCTGTTCATTCAGAGTAAGGGATGAAGAGAATCTTCCTTCCCTCCCTCCATCCAGTCCTGCCTGCCTTCCTGCCTGCATCGAAGATTTAGGAGGCCTATAGCCATTATTCTGTAACACGAGGCATTCTATCAGGGCTATGGGAAGGCTCCAGGCTGGAGGGCTGATGGGAATTCAAACGCGGACAGGATGGGCTTCGAGGGGGTTTGACGGATGGGCAGGTTCAGGAAGGGGGTGGGATGAGAGGCGTGCCGGGCAGAGGTGAAGGCCTGAGCCGAGGAAACACACGGTGCATATGGGCAACGCCGAGTAGACCCGTCTGGTAGGAGCAGAGCATTCAGGGACAAGAGTGGTAGAAACTGGTTAGGCTTGATGCGGTGTCGAGGTCAGGAATGTAACTTTTACCAGCATTTGTGATAGCACAATGAGGTTTTTGAGGGGGAAGAGACAAAGTCAGAGTTTGGGGTGGTGATGGGTAAAATGATGGGGAGAACAGGGGTTTGGGGACACGGAGGCCACTGCGGGGCCTACCAGGAAACAAGGAGCATCAGGGGCAACACTGCTCATGCTTCCTTCTTGCCAACAGCATCCCCAAGTCCTTTTCTTTCTAACAGTTCTTTCTCCTTGGGATGCCCAAATTGTCTCCTTACTCCCCTGCAGGCCCTGCCTTTTATCCTTCCATTCCTCTCCCTCCCCTTCCCACTCCCCCTCCATGGGGCAGCTTCAGGTTTTAAGGAGTATTTTGGTGCTCGTGGCAACTCAGACACATCAAAGACCTCTTCAAAGCTGTTGAGGTCCCCACCACCTAAGGAAAGGAAAGGAAAATTGAGAGAAAACCCACCCTCGCCCCCCACCCCCGCATCAAGACATTCACCTGTAGAGTGACCCCTGGACCCCACCACCCTGACACATAGACAGTGATTCAGGGACACAGCTTCTGGGGTGGGGGGAAGCGGGAAGGTGGCTCTAAGCAGCTGACCCAAGAAAGCTTAATGCTTTTACACGAGGTGTGGCCAATCCTTTTGACACTTCTGTCTTGCCATGTCGGTTAAATGTTCTAATCTTCCCAATGTAACTTCTTCCCCAAAAGAGTAGAGGCTGGAGAACCAGGCCTGCCTTTTCTGTCTGCCCCTCAGCACCTGGCACCTTGCTGCACACAGGTGAGAGCACGGAAATGCCATTTGAATAAATGAATGAAGCCCAACACTGATACCTGGGGAGGGTATCTATTTGCATATGAAACAAGATTAACTTTTTACAGAGATCCAAGGGAAGGCTGTCATTCAAAGTAATGCCTTCACCGATTCTCCCACAGCTCAAAATATCCTTTGAACTTCTCTTAGAATTATCTTTAGGACTAGCTAACGAGCCACCCAAGAATAGCCGTCTTATTACATTATAATAACCCCTTGCACATGGAATAAACGTTCCGTTCTTCTGCAACTTTCAGCCAAAGGAAAGCTAGGGAGACTCCTTTTGCCCCCTTTCAAAGAGACCTTTTTGTCAATTATCTTTTGACCTTCAAGATCCTCTATGACGTTTACTTTCACTGGTTCTTATTTGCATAAAGGGAGGAGGGGAAGCACGCTCGTGTGAGTGTGTGTATATGTGTGTGTGTGTGCGCGTGTCGGCGTATGTGCGTGTGTGTGTGTGTGTGTCGGTGTCTGTGTGTTTGGGGGGCCAATACAAAGAGAGCTCATACTGTTCTGGCCCCCTCACTGTCCTGCGGCATGTGGATCTATTTGCCCCGATCGCTTTTTGAATTCTCGCCGCTGTCTTTCCATGGCGAGGTGGAAAGCTTCTGTATAGTGTCACAGAGAGGACTGTGTGTTTCAAGTCTTCAGGAGGTCTCTGCTTTGAAAACAAACACTGAGCAAAAAGGTTTACAGTCATGATTGACGGTAAGTTAAGTTCTCCTTCCAGGCTTCCAAGTCAGAACCCTGCCGGTCCAGCCATCGGGATAGAAAACTCAGCGGAGCAAGTGCATGCTGAGAACTGCTTTGTAAAAATCCACAGAAATGTGCGCGTGGGTCGTGGCTGACCCAGGCTGTGTTGCGTGTGCTGCTGCCACCGTGGTGTTACCTGGAACTGGAGACGGGGCCCCTCGTCCTCGCCATCTGGCTGTGTCTGCGTGGGGCTTCCTCTTGTGGACCAAGGGCTTTCTGATGGTGTGCTGTGGCCACATCAAGAGCATTCCCGCTGTCATTTCCACACCCCAGACCCAGATGGGGGTTCATCTGAGCAGAGAACGGATCTTTCCTTGGCAAGCTGACCGAAGGCAAAGTATCTTGGCAAAGACACAAAGTTCTAGCTCATCAGAAATGCTGTCTTCGGCAGCCATGAGCAGATGGATTGGGGCTTCTTGGGGTCAGGCATTTGCGCTTGTCCATCTCCACCTCCAAACTGGATATTTATAGTTGAAAAACAATGTGTAGGTTGGGAAGAGTGAGGAATCCTCCCGGCAGCATGGGGTGCTGGAAAGACCATGTGGGAGTGCCGCTCTCCACAGAGCTCATCTGCGCCCGGGGCTGCTCGTCTTGGCTTCACTGCGATGAAGATTTGGAATCTTTGGGGCAATTTTTCTTGCCTTTCTAGGGTTCTATTTCTACATGTGTAAAATGACAGAGATTGGATGAGGTGATCAGGGAATGGTGTTGGTGGCAGGAGGAAAGTGGCACATTTTCTGCTAATAAAGAAAAATGAAGCCAGTAACTCAGGGACGACTCACTATATTCCATCATGGTCTAGCTGTGGACAGTCCTAGGCTAATCTATCTGTATTCACATTTTGGCGACTGACAGCACATGTTTCGGCTGTGAGGAACCAGAATTCGAGCTCTCTTCTCCTGCCCTGGGCTAGAGGAAAAGCAATTCCTACAGGTCAGAACCTGGAACTCATGAAAAAGGAAGTTTTACCAACTAAACTTTCAAATTTGGGGCAAGTACCCAGGAATGTTTCTCCTCCTGACAGCAAAATCTCAAATCTAAAATAAAATTAGGGCAGTATTCTAAAATATTACCTCATAAATGTTCCTTTTTACCCTACAGCTCTTTCCCCTTTAGTGTCCACTCACACTAATTACTCAGGTCACCAAAGAACCTCTTGACGGCCAAGATTTGAATTCTTGACCTTGAGCTCCCGAAAGCCAAGGTTGCTACTAAAAGAGCTGGGGCTCATGGTCGCTACTGTTGCATTGTTGCTTTAATACCAACAGCCTAGTTGTGACTATCAAGAGCCAAGCCTGGAGGACTCCAGCACAGCTGATCACTGAGAAGGGGAGACAATCCAGAGAAGGGGAGAATGTCCAAGACAGTACAGGCAGTTTCCCTCTCCTACAGAAAGGAGGTAAGAACCTCTTCTGGGTGTTGAGGGGTGGTGCTGAAGATGGGATGGGAGGTATGAAGTTTCAGTGAGTGTGGACTGTGCTCTAGGCCTCACTTTGAGGTTGAAACTCTGGGAGAGGGGTGGTGGAGATCCCCACAGTATGGGCAGAAGCATACCATGCTTCCTGCCTGAGCCCACGAGACACATCAGCCCACACCATTGCGGGAGTGAGTGGTGTAGATGGAAGTGGGCAGGAGAGATGCGGGCAGGGAGCGGTCCTGAGGGAAGGCCCCTCCCACTACCCTCCCCTCCTCCTAGTGGGGCCGTAGTGACTCCTCAAGGAGGTCCCATGCACCTGAGTAGAACAGAGGAGGTGACAGCAGCTGGAGAGTCAGGAGGCCTGCCAGAGCAGCCAGAAGCAGGAAAGCCCAGCGGGGCGCTGAGCCAGCAGGGGAGCCTGGGACAGTGACACCGCCTGCAAGAGCAGGAGGCAGCTGGCGGAGCCTGCCAAGCCGGCCCAGAGCAGTAACAAACCCATCACCAGTGTGACATGACACCAAGTGGACAAGAGAATGCAGATCAGAAACGCCATGCCTGATGCCAAGAGGTTCCCAGCCCTGCCCACACCCAGGACCCTAGAGCACCGCATGAGGGGTGGATCCGAGGGGCTGTGTGGGTCAGGACACAAGGAGACTGCACCAGCTGGTCAGCTCAGAAGGCACAGCAAAGAAGCTACCTGATGCTCAGTGATCAGGAGGAACCAGCTTGTTTCTTTGTTTCCTTGTTCCCTTGCCTCATCTATGGCTGCACTCACTCCAGCTTCATTCCAGGGTGTGCTCTGGCTGTACCTGGGCTGCCACAGTGAGCATCAGCTACTGCTTGCTCATGGTCCAAAAAAGGAGAGGGACATCTCCAGTTGAGAGTTCATGCAGAGATGACAGAATTGATTAAGCAAATTCAACCAAATACATGCCCAAAGGAAATGTGGGATCAACCAGCATCTTAAGAAGTTCCAGCTCAACCTTCAGCACCATGACATGCCAACAAAGCTAGCACACAGAGACTGAAGGATGTGGGACAACTAGCCTGGTTCTGGAAGACATGGGCTTTCCCTAAATGACAGCTGTGTGACCTGACCACATTTCTTGTCCCCTTGAGGCTCAATGACCTTAGCTGTAAAACAAGATGATAATATAAACCTTAGAAGGTGATGGTATGGAAGTCCTAGGCCCCAGTATATTAGAATGTGGCTTTATTTAGAAATAAGGTCTTTATAGAGATAATCAAACTAAAAAATAAGGTCCTTCAGATGGACCCCCGTCCAATATGACTGGTCTCCTTGTGAAAAGGGAAAATTTGCCCACAAGCAAAGAATGCCAGGGATTGCTGAGAAAAATACCAGAAGCTAAAGTAAGCAAAGAAGGATTCTCCCCCAGAGAGCCTGGGGCTGTGTAGACACTCTGATGTTGAACTTCTGGCTTCCAGAACCATAGTTTCTGTTGTTTCAAGCCATCCATCTTTTGGTACTTTGCTATGGTAGCCCTAGGAAGCTAGGACAGACAGCTCTGCAAAGTTTGAGTGTGTGGTAAGTGGAGAACATTGCCACACAGCCAACTCTGAAAACCTGACAGAATAATAAACACGTACTCTCTTATGCTCAGATCCCTTTATGACCCTGGACAGAGGAACCCAGGGTCTTCAGGTTCACAGACCACCTCGGTCTCACTCTTAAAACGATTACAACAAGAGTAACCAAAACAAGTTGCCAACATCCTCTCTAGCCTACGGTCTTTTTTTTTTTTTTTTTTTTTTTTTTAAGATTGGCTTCATTTATTTTAGGCTTTGGGGCTTGTGCTAATTAGCACAGCTGAATATATATTAGTTGCAAATGAACTTCCCTCCTTCTCCCACTGAACCACTAGCACACGACCCCAGCGGCGGATACTTAGGAATCTCCTTGTTACCGCACAGCCCCACGCGGGATGGCAGTGCGCCTGCGCACGTCCTCAGCTCGCGGGCTCCGGTCTGCTCCTCCTACCAGGTAACATGGCCAAGAGCAAACAGAAACATGCGTGCTTGCGATGTGCAGGCATGGTCTGAGCACTTGACCCGTGCAACTCATTTCATCGTCTGAACAAAAACTCACAAAGTCGGTGCAGGTGTCCGCTTTTAGAGGCTAAACCGCAGGGGCACAGGAGTGGGGGAGGGTTAAGTAATTTTGCTGAGATACAACAAACTAGTAAATATGGAAGCAGGGCGGGAACTCAGCTCCCCCAACTGAAGCACAAAGCCACGGTAGCTGTCATTTATCGCAAAAGTGGTTCCTGAAGTGGTTCTGAATATCTTAAATGTTAGGAAAAGTATTGAGCGGCCATGTCACCAAGTTGTGCAACATTATCTCGTTAATTCTCATGACAGCCTAAAACCAAAATGGTTATTCCCCCCATTTCATGGATGAGAAAGCTGAGGTATAGCAAAATTAAATAATGTAAGTGAGATCCTACAGACCATCTCTCAGAGCTGGGATTCAAACTTCTGTCTTTCTGGATCAGAAGCCCTTGCCCTACGCACCAGTTCAGCCTGGCTCAAAAGACAGGGGAAATCTTAACTAGCACGCATTACTAGAACCTCCTACCACCCTAGACAAACAGTGCCTGCAGAACAGCATGGTACCTGGTGCTTCTCAAGTATCTCCAGTTGCTAAAACACCTGTTCCCACCTGGATAGCCTGTTTCTCTCTTCCTCCTTCCCTTCCCCCTTCCTTTCCTCTCTCCGAGCTAGTGAATTTTCAGCCTGCCATTCATGAAAAAGTCTAGAACAGCATCTCCTAATATTTTCTGTATCATGGCACATAAAAAATAGTTCTGCCACATATAGCCAGACAGGCTAAGCTGCTCAAGGCTCCCACAGTGAGGGTGACATAAGTGCTGGGGTGTACAGAAGCTTGGGCACACCTTGGAGTCCATAGTTAAGAGGCTTGGTCAGGGAGAGGGGATTTCTACGTGAAGAGTCAATGTTAAAAGAAGATTGTGTGTCCTTCAATGAGAAGTGACAGGGAGGTCATGAGAGGGATACTGACCCAATCTTAGGTGATCAGGGAAGCTCTTAAGGAAGAGGCACATTCTAGTTTAACATCTGAAGTGTGAATTGAGTTCAGTCAGGGATAGAGACGGCTTCTGGGTAGGAGGACATTTATGTCCAGAGGAGACCCATCTAGAGTTATTAGTGCTCCATACACAGCTTTCACTCTCACTTTTGTTATTTCTATCTCCTTCTCTTGTCTGCACCACTTTCCTTCTTCTTACTTTGTTATTCCTCCTTGGATGTACCTTTAGCCTGTAAATAGCCCCCCACAAATGGCCCTGCTCTGTCAAGCTAAGATGGAAACAGTGGTCAACATCTTTATTAGGGAATGTTCCAGAGGCTTTGGTGAGAACAGTCACAAAGTCACTGGTTGCTGGTCATGTCACTCTGCTGATCGGTTTGGTCTTAAACTTTGTGGCCAAGACAGGGGGAAGCCGCTCTGTAATCACTGCTGGCAATGAGACCAGAGCTCTGGGGATCAGTAACCGCTGGGATACAGCAGCTCCTTCCTCATGTACCAAATTTGCCTTAAATAATGAAACACCAGCAACAGTCCATCAGTATTCTACAGCTCCGTGGGAAGTGATTTCATATACAGCTCTTTATTTTCTCAAACATTTTATTCTGACATTTATTTTACAACCAAATACCAAAGACTTATTTCTCTACAAAGTCTGCATTACACTGACATGATTTTTCCTTCAAGAAAATGTACACATAAACAAATCATTGAATGAAAAAAGAAAATGTTCTATGTCCTGGCACCACTGGGCAGATTGCCATGAGAACCCCAGCTCACAAAAGTTGCTGGCCTAAAACATGTCTAGCATGTGGTAGGTACTGATTTTTCATAAGTAACTGTTAAATTCATTGAATTAGGAAGAGCATGATAACAAGAAAGCGGTCTCTGGGCTCAAATGGACTTGAGCTGGGGTCCCAATTCGGCCACTTGTCTATGTGGTTGAACTTGAGTGGATTGCTGAATTTCATTGAGTTACTTTTCTTCTTTGTAAAACTGGGCCCAAACCACCTGACTCATAGATGAAGATTAAATGGAATAATGTACCTAAATGTCTAGCCCAGACTTAGGGATGAAACGTACTCGAACAATAGTACTCTTCCCTTATTCCTTCAAATTCATCAACCAACCAAGGTGAGCCATACACTCCAATAGATTATTAGCCAATCAGAGCAAGAATCAAGGATGTTTGTACCTGATATTGAAAGCAGGGGTTCTTCATTCTGGCAGTACAAAAGAATTCCTCAGGCATACTTTTTTCAAAAATATCAGAGCCCAAACCCACCCCCAGAGTTTCTGACTTAATAGTTCAGAATGGAGCCTGGAAAACCATATTTTTTCAATAGCTGCCAGGTGTTTGCCATGGTGCGGCAGGATTGAAAAGCACTGAATTTGAACGAGCAACCTGTTCTGCTCTACTCTACTCTGATGCCATACGGGAGGTGACTCTCCATCCTGGTGAATTTCCAGTAAGAGAGGAAAGGGTGAGGATTGCTTGCACAGTGAAACCTATGCCAGAAAGACAAGAGCTCAAGGGCCAGGATGATTAGCTTGACCAATGAAGATGGTGTGTCTTCAATTATTTGAAGGGTTATTCTGTGAAGAGGGATTAGGATTGTTTTACATGGTCTGAAAATGTCAATTTCTATGAATCAGGGGTTCAAGTCAGATATGACCAAAGGTGGCGAGTTCGCAGTCACTGGAGGAATTCAGGAAGACAGTGCATAACCACTTGATGAGATTGGAAAGTGGGGGGGGGGGGGGGGATTCAAGCATTGAATAAGTCACTGGCCTAGATCTTAATGGCCTCTCTCAAATCTTTGTGGCAATAGCAGAGTAATTAATTTTGAGCAACTCTTGGGACAAAGACACTCGTAAAGCGAAAGGATGAAAAAATTCAAGCCATCATTCTCTGTGTGTGTCTATCTCGGGCCCTCCTAGTCCACAGGCTGAAGTGAACATATCCTTCGGACACAGCTAGAGCCCACTTGGCACCCTTCAAAGCTGCAGCCAACAGGTCATAGCTCATCACAAAGTGTACCTGGTAGGATTATTAAATCATCTAGACCAGCGATGTACATCATTTTTTTAGTAAGCAGTGGAAACTCTCCGCTCTTCTTAAACAATTCTTACCTGGGCTCTCTCTAGTGACTCAAGAAGAGGTCTCTGGATAAAGCAGGGGCTTTACAATTCTATCAGTGGTCCCTAAGAGAGCTTCTCATAGCCCTAGGGACCCATAGTATAGTGTTTGAAAACCGTAATCTTGGAAATTAACCCTCTCTTTTTGTGCATGAATAAGTTGAAGCTCAGAATGGCTATGTAGCATGGTAGGACCACACAGCCAGTGAGAGCAGAGCCTGGCCCAAACCCAAACTTTTCATCCTGGGCCCAGTGCCTTTTAAAATAACCCCACCCTGATGCCTTTATCTGAGGACAAGAGTGGTTCCAGACATGGCCGTATGGCCAGTTCTTAGGCATTTATCTGTTGACAACAGTGTCATGTAAAAGACCCCCAAAATTAATTTCAACCCAAAATGTCAACTTCCCCCCAGGGATATACATTCTGTGCTGCCGGTGGTAGAGATGGATTTGCTCTAACATCCAGTTTCTTACTCAGTGTCCCCAGTGACCGAGGACATCTGTTTCCAAAGTGACCAGCTGGGGTTGGGGATGGAGGTGGTTCGTGGTCTTTGCGCCCAGACCATCACCCTGGCCCACACAGATGGAGCTCGAGCCTCTGCCCCACTGCTGGGTGCTCCAACACCCCGAGCAAAATACATTTAATTGACTGGAGTTAGGCATTGTTTTGTGTGTCTTCCTTTTCTCTAAACTTGGGAAATGGTTATCATTGCACCAAAGGCAGAAAACAGAATGAGAAAGGACTTGGTAAGGACACAAGGGTAATTCTAACAGTAAATACTGAAACTTTAGGTAATTGGTGGTTCAATCTGCCAAGTTTTCCCAGCTATTCCCTTGCATACTCCCTCAGATAAAGACAAATCAGTATTTTTGATTTTTCCTTTCGCCTTAGGCTCCAGTATGAGTCGGCATGACACTGTTATTGATCCCGCCTTTATTTAAAATTTAAATGTTTTGTTCCTCTCAGGTTCTTTCGCACAAAGTTTGATTTTTAAACGTATTGCATTAAATATTATTTATTTTGATTACTGAGTTTTTTGGCACCTTAAGTTTCGCACCCCAGGCAAGCCCTTCATTCGTCTCCCACTCACTCATGCTGTCCAGGTGTTGGTACAGGCACAAGGGTACCAAAAATAAATAAAACATGTGTCTTTTCCCAAGTAGTTCTCAGCCCCATGGAAAAGACAGACGGGTAACAACTAATAGAAATAGGAAGATTTCTGCAATGGAACTACGTGCAAGGGACAGTGTTGGTATAAGGGATGGATCCAGTTCGCTGGGCCGGGTAGTGGGCGGCGGGGAGGAGAAGGGCGCTGCAGGCTGCAGCAAAGTGTGTGCTCACACAAGGAGGGATGCCATGGCAAGATGAGCCCTTCATGCTCCCGCAGTGTGAGAGCATAGGAAGCGTGGTGGCAGGTGGGCTCAGAGAGGCGAGCAGGAGCCAGAGCTGCCAACACCGACAGAATACCTTACACGTGCTCAGGGCTCTGAGTGTTTTCACAAAGCATGAGTCATAATCTGTGTTCAGAAAAACTCACCCTCATTGCAGCAGACGGGGCATGTCCTACGGAAAAAGAAACAATAACACCAGACAACTGGCAAAGGGTGCAGGGGCAGACTTCAGGAGGTCAGTGGTGTGGAGGAAGATGTCGTCAGTCCCTCCCTCTGGACTGGGAAGGGAGACCAAGAGGAAGCAACCCTTAGTTTTCACACTCAGGGAGTTATCAGAATCCCAAGACTCCACATTGTCCTCTCTGATGGGATGCGTATGTCTGCATCTCTGTGACATAGTGGCCTCCATTCACTCTTCTTGGTGAGTACAACCGAGACGCTGACCTAGAAGGAAGAGCCCTCTGCAGCCCCAGCTTGGAAGGCAGCCAGGGCTCTGTGTCCCTGGAACATAATCCCAGCTGACTGTCCTTGTTGGATGAGCACAGCGAAAGGTATAAATAACAGCAGCAATGAGCCCCTCCCAGGACTGCTGTGGGATTAATAAGCCCTTGAGACCCAGGCACTCCCAGCTCCGCAGAAGCTAGTGCTTCAATTGCTATTATGAGCAGGCTCCCAGCCACGGCTCCTTTAGCACATGCTGTTAGATAATCTCTCCAGACTATTGCTGGGAGCCATCAATCACCCCATGCCGGTCCCTTCGCCCAAGGCCTGGGAAGGGAGGGGAGGAGGCGCAGCTAGGACAATGAGGGGTAGGGCATGAAGGGGGGCAGGACATTGTCCCCGCTGACCAACTTTCTCTTCTAGAATAGTGTGGGAATAGAACATGAGCTCTGGAGTCAATCAACCTGTGTTTTTAAACTTGGTTTCCCCAGCTACTGTGTGGACTGGACACATGGTAAAACTGGACTTCTCCGACCCCTTTGGAGTTCGGTATGAACAAGTGGCTTGCTTTGGCTACGAGTAGGGGGAGTGATGTAGGAGAGGGGACTTTAAAATCTCCTGCAAAATTCACCACTTTCCCCTACCCGCCCCCCACTGGTCACCAGGACAATTAAAGACATTTGTGTCAATTTTGATTGAGCTTAGAACTCCAAGTGACCAGGATAACCAGAAATCCCTGCTGACCTGTCTTCAACAGGATTAATAAACAAACTTCTGTTTTTCTAAGCTACTGCCATTTGGGATATTTTTGGCACGCAGCATAACGCAGGTGATCCCCACTAGTTCAAGGCAAAGTACGTTTTTCAAATTGTGAAAGGCTCCGTTTCCTGATTTACAAAATGGGGGTAAGTAATCATATCTTCCTTATGGAGTTATTGTGAGATTTACAAGAAAAGAAATAATTCACATAAAATCATCGGCAAGTACTCAACCCACTAGGAGTACTCACTCACTGTTCGCTCTGATGCTGGTGATTATTGTTGCCATAGAATTGCTGCGTTCGCTGGGACCACCTCTCAGGCTTTACCTGCCCCAGGTTCTGCCGCCCTTCTCTCTCCCAGATGGAGGCACTTGTCCTCCACACTGCTCTCAGACGCTAAGACCACGTCCACCTGAAGTAGGTTTGAAGCTGCTCTGGTTTGACAGTCTCGGGTGGCCCCTCCCCGACAGAACTGTCCTTCTGTGTTTCGGTCCAGATGCTGTGCTTCGGTCCAGAACTGTCCTTCTGTGCTTCAATCCAGCCCTGCCCTCACCCATGCTGTGCCTTTGAAATGATCACTCGATTCTCATCTTACATGTTACATGTCCGGGGCCTGCTGTGGCAACCTTCCTCGTCACTTAAGTTCACGTGATGCTGTCCCATCCCTGTAGCTGGGGACCCTGGGCCTGAAGCCCACTGGGGCCATGCTGCTTTCTGGCCTGCCATCCTGCTCCCGGCCTCGTGGTCATGCTCCCAGGCAGTCTATGGCTGTGCCCTGACCCCCCGCGTCCTAGCGGCTGACCTCTTGACAAACTGTGGCTGGGGCCTCTTTGATTGGCTTCCCAGAGTGGCTTTCCTTTCGGCGGCTGCAGCTGTGTCTGTCACCCACTAACTTTTCCAGAGTACCTGAAACAGCTATGACTTGTTCCTACTCATGGTTCCCAAGCGTGGCACACAGTAGATACTCAGAAAACATTCACCAATGATGAATGAATGAATGAATGAATGAATGAATGAATGAATATCCTGGAGTCATTGGCCTTAATGCTTGGAAAGATTCTGAAGCTCATCTATTCTAAATCTGTTACCTTTTCTTAAAGTCCAGAACAAGATAAACCCCTTAGAGGCAAACTGGTACATACCACCAGGAGCCTGGCCCAACTGGCCCAGCCCAGGGAAGACAAAGAGAATCCACGTTCTGCCCCCACATTCCCCATGCCCGAGCAGCATAAAATCCCTTCGTGATCTCCAAGGCCAAGAGTAAATGTAATTTTCTAAGAAAAGACTACATGAGAAGTCTTTTCTTTTTTTTTTTTTTAAATGTAAAACAAAAAAATAGAAAAAGTAGAAAGTAAGGCGAACGGCAGAGAGAGAGACCTGTGCAAGGAAGTACTTTTCTTTTGTTTATTCTATTTTCCTCAACTCATTAAAGTATACAAATGGGAAATGTGTTTGAGTCAACAAGGTAGAAGAAGAGGAAAGTGCACCTTCATTTTCTTCCCATGGACCCTGCAAGGCCCTGGAGCTGTGGCTGATCGCCAGGCCTTTGCTCTGTCTGGGGTGCCCTCCTGGCCTGCCTTCTCCACCGCCCCAGGTCTCACCATGGGTAAAGAGTGTGGAAGTCTCACCTTCTCTGGGACACATCAACCACTCCCTCCGTGCTCATGGGCAGCTCCCCTGCTGAAGCGTGTGTAATGGCCCTGAGCACATACTGTGGGGACAGTGCGTGAGAATATCGCACGGAGCTATCTCACATTCTCTAGTCCTTCAGCGGCAAAGCCCCTCGACTCCAATCTCCCCATTCCCGGCCGCAGCTGCCCGTAGCATGAAGGCAGATTTTGTACTCCTACTTCCCTCTGCGTCCCTCAGTGCCAGCACAGTGCATTGTCCATCATAAATCCTGAGATTGGTTGAGAGAGAAAAATCCTCAGAAGCACAATTCCCTTGTCTCCCGAGAAGGAGGAGATGGGCAAGAAAGTGAGAGAGAGTCTGTTTGGTTGGGGGCTTTTCTAGCTTCCGCAGGGATGACGAGCTCAGGAAGCAGGCTGGAGCCCCGTGGAGCCTCTGGTCCCTCTGTGCCTCAGCCTGGGTGTACTCAAGGCCTGTCTACACCCCAGCTCTGGCCTCTGCCTGTTCCAAAACACCCAAAACACCTGCTGCGGTGCGACTGCTCTCCAGGCTCCACTCACCTGCCTGACTCAAGGAAGCCAGTATTTCCCTTCACCCGTCTGCAGTGACAGACAGCGAAGGAGTTCCCATATCTCAGGCTGTCTGGGCGGGGGCCAGTGTGTGTATATCGTCGGGGTGATTATTAACGGACCCCCTTAGATGACACTCCCTATAGAGAAGGCACCCCTGGGGGAACATGACAGAGGACACCTGACTGGAGGAGCGGGTGGCGCTCCCACTCTCCTGGCTGGGTCAGCGTGAGGTGGTCCTCCTGCTCCCTCTCTGCCCATCACTCATTGGGCAGCCCTTTCCCGAGGGCTGATCACTGTTGTCTTTTACCTCACTGTTTCATTCTGCTGTGAACCATCACTCAGTGCAGAGCCTCGTGTGTGTTACAGATGAGGCAGTTGAAGTTCACGGAGGTTAAGTGACTCTCTCAAGGTCCCAGCTCTGGGCTGGAGCCCAAGGAGAGCACACGGCCTCTCTCTCTGTCCGTGCTTCGTCTTCCAGAGTGAGGGGGGAACAATGCTGTTAGTTTCGGGTGGGGTGTGATTTTCAACCCTCAGCTTTTCCTCCCCTCCTGCTGGTCCTCATTAATGGTCAAATAAACAGGGAGAGAATTTACTCTTCTGGGAGTTTCTGGCTGATGTTAGTGGCCATCTGCATACGTGGTTCCGGGGAGATGGGACCACGTTGTCCTTGACTACAGCGGGAAGGACCCGTCTATTCCTTGTATCTTTCTTACCAGGGTTCTCCCTTGACTCCACCTGTTGAATTTCTGTTAAAGAGCACTGAGAGAGGCGGAATTTCTCTATGGGAAGGAATTAAAGATAGCAATGTGATCCCAAAGCAGGTGTGGCATCTCATCTTGAAGCTCAAAGTATCTGTGGAGAAATTTTCAGAGAAAGCATTTTATATTTTAACTTTCTACAGATTCTATTTATTTATTTTATTTTTAGAGAGCGAGAGAGAGGAAGAACAGAGGCAGAGAGAGGGGCAGAGGGAGAGAGAGAGAATCCCAAGCAGACTCCCTGCTGGGCACAGAGCCTGACACAGGGCTCTATCTCACGACCCTGAGATCATGAGCTGAGCCGAAACCAAAAGCCACGTGTTTAACCAAATAAGTCACCTGAGCCAGCATTTTACTTTCATTTAGTGGCTCTGTTTATGACAGCTGGGAGTGGGGCAGCGCTTCTAGAGGTCACAGCAGAGCTAGGGTCAGCCGCCCACCCTCCGCGTAGCCCTTCACACTGTTCACGGACACTGTGCACGCGGTCCTTGGCAACCGAGCCCCATATTGAAGCAGGAAATGGACAAACAGACAAGTCAGACAGTATCCACCAACCTAACCCAACCCCACGCCAACAGTTTGGCCTTCAAACTGCAATGAGAACATAGAGACCCTTCTACGTCGCGTCCTCCCCTCCTCCCCTTGTCCACCAAGCAATGTCATGGGCAATCTGCTCCTGCAAACAAGAAGAGACGCTAACCAAGGAAACTCCGCACCTCCATCGGCCCAGGCAAGTTTCCAGAACTGATATTGCTTCATTTGCTGTCAATCCCCTTATCACAGGGCTCCCTTTCCTGGTTGATCAGAAATCAGTAAAATTGCATCTGAGAGGAGCCAGTCCCTCACAGATCCTGTCCCTGGCAAGCCCGGGGTCTTCATTGTCCTTTGTCCTCTGCTCTTTCGCCCACACAGAGGAGACGTGTGGGCGTCTCCTACATGGCAGGTAGGGCCCAGGATCATTTGTTTCCTCTGTGATAGAGAAATGTTCCCTGAGCTTCCCTCTGCAGCGCCAAGTGTCGTCCCAAACAGGCAGAATATTTCACTTTCATGACTCCAGAACTCGGGACTGGCAGCAGAGCTGCATTTCTTTTATTAGAATTAATTTCAGTGGCAACTGTTCACCCCTAAAGCGACACAGTGATCTTGGGAGACGCTGGCGGAAGAGGGGGCTCTGGTTTTCTCATATACCTACTTATGACTTTAGTCTCTTTCTTGGGGGATTCCTGTTTCTTGATGTGAATATTCTTTTTTTTTTTTTTTTTTTTATCTTCCCCAAATTCCTTGAGCCCCATGACACCTTTTCTCAATGAACAGGGAGACGTGAGCATGTCAATTGTATCCTGTACTGGTCCAGCCCCTTGGTGGGAATTGGAAATATTATCCCAGGGACGGTAGGAATTATGGCTCTTTGACCTTTCCCCCCTGTACCCCTCTGCATTTATACAGCAGTGTGTATAGAGAAAAAGCAAAGTCTTCCTAGACATTTAAAATGCTCTCCTGGCTTTGCTCTTGGAATGCCCTCCCCACTCTTCATTTGTCCTGACCTTCGGAAATCTGCCCATTAGCATCCTTCCCCTTTTAACCAGTGCTCTAAGTCATGTTTCCTTTTCTACCTTCGCAAGCGTTTCTTCGTTAGCTGCTGGGTTCTTGTGTTGCTGTCTGTTTTAGGTATAGAATATTACTCTTCCAAGTAAGACACAAACTCTTTGGGGATAGAAATGATTATTGACAATGGGTATTTGATTGCCTTAGCCCTGGTAGGAAATGGGTCCCGTGGAAGAAGGGAAGACTCAGAAGCCAGAGAAGCCAAACTCAGAAAATTAAAGTAGAAATATCAGCTCCTTGAGGGCAGGGATTTTTTTTTTTTATGCACGACTTAAAAAGCAAGAAGACTGAATGAGACTCAGCGTTGTCTATGCCGATAGCTTCACTTTCTAAACGAGCCGCAAAAGTGAACACAAAAGAAAACCAAGTGCATGTCTAAATGGGAGCCCAGATGGAGGCCGTCTCGGAGCTCTCTCCCCAGCCCATCCCCGCCGCAGCAAAGATCACATTTTGGGAAACAGATGTGCACAGAAGCAAGAACGTCTCCGGTCCCTTTGAGAAGATGACTGTAAGCATGAAATTGAAGCACTCTTGCCCTGACAGCTGGATTTCCACCTATGTCCTCTCTTCCAGGTCCCGGGCTGGCTGGCCTTCCGAAATCTGTCCCGCCCTCTCTGTCTCAAGTCTGTAGTGAGCCCACAGAGTTTTCGGACTGGAATGGACTGAGGTGAATTAAGCAGTGGAAACCGTGTTGTAGACAAGGAGGACAGTGAGCTTGATTCCGGGGGTTTGGTCCCTCTCGTTAAAAAATGAAACAACAGGGGCACCTAGGTGGCTCAGTGGGTTAAGTATCAACGCTTGGTTTCAGCTCAGGTCATGATCTCAGGGTCATGAGAACAAGCCCCGAATCAGGCTCTGTGCTCAGTGGGGAGCCTGCTTGAGATTCTCTCTCTCCCTCTCCCACTGCCCCTCCTGTCTCAAATAAATAAGTCTAAAAAAATAAAAACAAAAAGTGAAACAATAATAAAGGAAAGGGTTAATTGAGTGCCCAGGGCATGGCAGGGGTCTGAGAATTTATATATATTCTCTCCTTTATTACTTACAACATCCCTATGAGGCAAGTGTTCTTATTACACTGATTTTATAAACAAGGAGACTGAGGCACAGAGAGAGAAATTAAACAGCCCACAGAGGAGGAAGGGAAACACCTTTAAGATGAAGACAGGGAAATGATCAGGATTCTCTGATTCTTCTGTTATCCTAAGAATCTATGGGTCTTATACAGAACCCTACCCACCCTCCACCCCCATCGACTGTAGTTGGAAAATTCACACGAGTTTAAATTAGAGGTTGAAAATAACATCCCATGGGCGAGATGTTTGGTTTGGCTACACAGTGTTAAAAAGAAGAAAAAAAAAATTTGTGAACAACATTTAAAATTGGAAGATGGTTTATAGAGTTATTGATTTTTGGTTTCCCTTGCAAAACTGGTAGGAATCTGCAACTACGTTTTGGCGCTGCGAGAGGCCACTGGAGCTGAGGAGTGGCAGGTGCTTCAGGCGGGTTCTCAAGTTCCCCAGAATGCCCTCCACTTTCTCCCTCGCCCCAGCATGGAGGTGAAGAGCTTCAGAATATCCCATACCAAAGTATGCCACGAGGATTATTTTAAACTGAATGCAGCTAAGAGGAAGAAAGCAGGCGACGGCTGAGCTCTCTGCTCTCCCTCCAGCTGCTTAAAAGCAGAATATAAATTCCCCTTGAGAAGGTGTCCCCTTGCACACTTCCCGTAGAAGGAAAGGGAGAAGAGCCTTATGTCCAGAGACAAGCTGACACCAGGAAATGGTCTACCCAAACACACCTTACTAACCAACCCTTCCTTTCCATTAGCTTCCCCCATATACTCACCTCCTTACAGTGTGCCACCCCTAAAAGCCAAAACCCCTTTTCTTTTGTCTTGTCACGTCCCTAAAAAATCATTGTTCTTCTTTAAGATGCTGTTGAAGCCCCCAGTTCGAAGCACCCCTGTGAGCTCTTCCTCACCAAATCCTCCCACGTACATGTGTCCTGGATGTATTAGTAAACTTTGGCTGGTTTTTCTCTTGTTAACCTGTCTTCTGTCAGTTTAGTTTGCAGGGGCCCAGTCAAGAACATTAAAGAGTATAAGGAAAAAGACGTTCCTCCCCTTTGGAGGCCACATGTGGTTGTTTTGATGCTGGGTTTGCTTCCCCCTGTTATATTGCCTGCCTCGGCCCCAGAATCGTTTCAGTTTGAGATACCTACAGTGTTTACCTACAGTGAGTTCTAGCATCTTCTCTGCTACTCGAGAACTGATTCTACATGAGACAAAGGACTTTAAAAGTCTCCTGAAAATCAAAGATCTCTGTAAATTGGAAGGATGAATTATTGTCAAAATAACAAACCTCATTTTCCAGTGTGGGAAAAACTGTTGGAATAATTTCTCTAGAAAGAAACACTTTCGTTATATGGAAAAATCGGCTTCTGTTCAGCAACCCGGGAATGCAGCTTCGAACATTTGAACCTTGCCAAACCAATTTTCCCCTTTCAGATTTAACACTGCTCCATTTATCTCAGAGGGGACTAAAGACCAGCTAAATTTGAAGTCATAAAGCTCAGGCTTTTTGAATGATTTTGGTCAAAACAGCTCTTTTGTAAGCAGGCAAAGTGTGCTTACTTAATGTTCTTCCTTCTCAAAGGAGAAATTTCTAAAATTTTCCCCAAACATTTTTACCTCTGAGCGGATTATAAAAGTGGAGAATTTCAGTTAGAAAAGGGAAGCACATTTCAGAATGTTATCAGCTCTCGGAAAGAGGAGATTATACGGAATCAGGGTTTCTCTTCTTCGTCTGGAACTAGAGTAAATGCTTCTGTGATCACTATAATAATGATGTTTTGCATTTCTATTGTACCATTTATTCTTCCGAGGAGCTCAAAAAGCTTTACAAACATTATCTCATTAAATCCTCTCAACCTCCGTGTGAGGCAGGTAATGACATGAGAGATTATCCCTGAGGTACAAGGTTCCCTTGGGCGGGGCAGGGATGAGCCAAGCTGCCCACAAACCCCAGGCCGAGTCCCCACCAGGCTGGAAATGGAGCTCTGGTCTCTAAAACACTGGATGGAGCTGTATGCGAGGAACAATGTTTCCAGGGGGATGTCAGCAGCGACTTTGTTCCCCACGTGTCCTTGCATGGCTTCCAGAGGCTCATGCAAAGGGAAACCATGTCTAGGTCCTCCCATCTGGAACGTATTTGGGGGTAGTGTGGACAGAGGAGGCATTCTGAGTACTACTGAATGCGTGAATGCTACTTCAGTCTCCAGACAGCCAGCTGCCCTTGGCTGTGCTAACGTTTCAATTATACCCAAGAGCTGAATTTTCAGAGGCTGTCCTTTCCTTTTAAGATACTGGAGCTCATTTTCCAATGTGGTGACAGAATCTTTCTATTTGGTGCTGGTTTTGGTGGGGGCAGAGCCTTGTTTGGGACACCAAGGTCAAAATCTTACTGAGGGGTGTGTTGGGAGGGTCTCTACAGGAAAGGGGGTCACTAACCAGACCAGTAATGTAAACTGAATGACCTCCAGATAAAACGGATCTCCAATAAAATGACCTCCAGAATGGGCCGACCCCAAAGGAAAGTAGACGGAGTATGTGTGTATGTGTGTGTAGGGGGAACGTCCGGGGGTGGGGAATGGCCGGGACAGGGCGGGGTGGGGGGGATGATGAATTTTGATAAGAATGGCAACTACTGACTTTCTCAGTAACAGTATTCCTCTAAGGCTCAGAATTCTCATTTCTAGAATAAGTGTCCTCCCGAAAGAACAGATAGAAAAGTCAGTAAAAACTGAGCAGACCATTGGGCTGGCTAGGGTCTTTACATCTAACTTTTTGAGGTGTTCTCAAGAAAACAGATCATCTCTGGTCATCCCTTCTGGACCTCATGTTTATCATCATCCAGTAGTTCTGACAGGTCTCTTTCACCCGGGCACAATAGAAGGCGGTATGGACATCCTTGCTTGGGATGAACAGGACAAGTAGTTAGGGACAACAGTAACAGTTTCCGGAGGCCACGTGTAGGAAGGCTTCTCAGAAAGTGACACCATGCAAAGGCAAGGCATTCTCTTACTGGTGATTTTACTGTAGACCTCATTTAGCGCAATTCCTTACCTCAGTTCAATTAAGCTATTATTCATAGAGTATCCATCAAAACTAAATGCCAAGCAGGGTTACGTGATTTGGTCAAGACCATTTCATTTGCTGCACCACTGAAAAAACAAGAACAAATCAACTCATGGGAATTACTGTTTCTATTTTTCATGGGAGGCAAATAAAGCACCACATGAATTCGTGCTAATGAATTACAGTTGTGGTTTTTAGTGAGCCTTGAACGCCTTAGGCATGAGCATAGAATGTGTGCTTTTCAAACAGAGAGGCACCGTACAGACGGCAGGCAGGCAGATATGAACCAGGGCGTGGTGACCACTCGAAATGAAATGTTAAAAGATTGTGAGGGTCAAAAACTCTGGGTCAAAATGAATAGAGATCCATTTTTTAAGAAGTACGGACTCTGCATTTAGTTCCCAAGTCTGTCATACAAGAGCAGATTATGGGTTCCCGTATGACATCAGTCCCAAGATTTTAGTAAAGTGTTGTCCACCCTAAGGGAAGACACTGGAATAGCCAAGTTCTGAATAAGACTTTAATCCAGGCAGCCAACCACTCATTGGCATGTGTGACTCAGTTTGTCACCCTGGGACAAATCTTTACATTTTCTAGAATGTTCTGAGGGACTGTAAGCTCCAGGTGGGCAGACAACCAGCATGGTAAATGTTGTTGGACAGAAAGGAGATGAGCCCTGAAACCGGATGTGCTCTGAGCTCTTTAATGTCTCCAACCTTACAGGAGCTAAAGGTCTTCCCCGAGGTCATACCTCCAGTAACTGCAGAGCCGTCTCCGACTCCACCCCAGTGGCCTCTCCTTTACCCAGAGGGAACCCTGAAGGGAGAGCTGCAGCTCCAGGAGTGATGTGAGGCTGGTCTGAGGATTCGTGCTGCAAAAGGGAGGAGGAGCCTGCACTGGCCACATTGCGGGTCTGGCTCAGAGGCTCAGGCAGAGTTTTCCTGAACTCCAATCGGGGCCAGGATCATTTCTCCTCCTGTTCGAGGCGCTCTGAGCTTTGTCTGGCAGAGACGTCACAACAACACCCCTGGGCCTGATCGCACAATGACCCTCGGAGGCAAACATGCCCCTTTTGCTTTCACCTCAAGTACTTAGAGGGCTCCGAGGAGCTGTTGGCGTTGCCATGGCAACGGAAGCAGGCCATTAGAGCTTTACAGGAAAACGTGAGGACTTGGGGGTCTGTAGTTCCCCGTGCGCATGTGGCTGAGGGGCTCTCTGGATTAATGGGGTCTCAGCCAGCTCGTGGCTGTGCACCTGCTGCACATGGGTGGTATGGGGCTGGCCCACCCTTGTGCCAGCAGGAATACATGCTGCTCCTCTTCCTTCCCCCACCCCTCCTCCAGGGACCAGGGTGCCATCCAGCTGGGGAAATGGGGTCTGCGGACAGCCCAGCCTTTTTCTAAGTCCCGATGGGCAGGGTCCCTGCCACCTGGGGCCATTCTCACAACTGTTGTCTGTCCTATTTGAAACCAGAAAACACGCTTCCCAGATAGCAAGGGCAGTTTGGATTCATGGCAAGAGGCTGCTACCATTCAGAAAGGAAGCAACCCCTTAGCCAGGATAGGGTGACCCAGGCTCGTGCGGGGAGGCTGCTTCGCCAGGAGGGTGGAGGGCTGGGCCAGGCAATACAGAATCCCCTGTAGGACTTTCGTTTGACTACATGCCTACCCATCCTGGCATCTTCCATGTTTCCGCATTTTACAGCGGTACCCTAGTGCTCATGAGCCCAGACTCTGGAGCCAGACTCCGGTTGTAATCCCAGCCTGCCACTTACTTGCTGTGACCTTGAGCAGGTGACTTACTTTTTCTGTGTTTCAGAGAACTCCTGCTTCTGTACAACAGGGATAATAATACCCACTACCTTCTAGAGATGTTGTGACAACTACATGAATTAATACATGTGGTATTTAGAATCATGATTGGCATATATAGTAAGCATTAAATGTTAGCTATTACTAGTAGAATCATTAGTATTATTAGTAGCAATCTGGACTTGCCTAATGAGATGTCTTATAAAATAAAAGGGCTGCAAAAAAGTGATCTTCCACTGAATGTGGGATAGTTCTGTAAACAGTCTTACATGTCGTCCTTGGCTTACCACTATCTATCTGATTTAAAGGCAATTTGGCTTAGCAGAGAGGAAGGCTTCTTTTTGTGCCCAGATCTGAGCTGCACTCCCAGATGCTGACCTTCTTGGACTGGACAGCTCCACAGCTGTAGTCCACACAGGGCTCGCCCATAAAGATATGGCTGCCATTTAGGACCAAGTCGGTCGTGTCCTATATAAGACTGGCCACCGGACAGGTGAATAGGAGTTGAAATTCAGCTCATGCTGCACTCTCTCAGGTATGCTCCCCAGTTGGGGCTGATCTGCCTGGAGAAAGGAGTGTCTTTTCTTAATTTTTACAGAAGCACCCTATGGGCTGCCAGCAGCCTTATGAAACTTTGAGAAGGTTACAGAAAGTGCTAACCTGTGCCAAAAACGGTCAGGGGGTGGGTGTTGGGAGACAAGACATTTCATTTCACTCAGATGCAGCTACTGGCTCAAAAACTTACATAACAAGGGAGCTTCTGAATCTGTGCTGTGATCTTGATTGAAATAATTTCTTGCATTTTCTTAATCTGACATTTCGTTGTCCTCTTTCTTCTACCTTATGCAGCGCTCGTTTAGGTTAATTCTGCTGATCAGATCAAATCACTAGGCCTGTATTAGAAATGACACGCAGTCTCTACATATTTATCCATATCTGTGTGTGTGCAGAAATATGTCTGCAGATGTGAACCATGAACATGCAGAAACGCCTTTCTCCCCTTTATCTTCAATTTGTGTTCAGCTGACTTGGATAGTCCAGTAGCTACAGCTCTCAGGGGAGTCTGATAAAAACCACCCGTTCCCAAATTCACTCTGCAGAAAGCTGAGCGGTGGCAAGGTTGTGCAGGCAATCTGGAGTCACTGAAGACACTGAGGCCCTTGCATTTGTCTCCTGGAGTTGGCCGGAGCTGACCGCTGTTCACATTCAGTTGGATGCGTGCTTATGTGTCTTGTGGGGGAGTGGAGAGAGCGTGTCCCCAGCCTGGGTGTAGCCATGATGGGGAGATGCCACATGGCACAGGGGAAAGGTAAGAGGACCGGAAGTCAAGAGGCTTGGACTCCAGTTTGGATCTGGAATATTAAAAGCTGTGAAGCCTCAGTAAACATCCAGCAACTCAAACTTGAGTTTCTTTGTCTGAAAATGGGGATAGTAATACTTCCTGAGTGTTCGTGGGGATCCAGTGTTATAAAACACGTGGAAACTATGAAGCTCGACGTAGCAGACAAGCAGACCTAGCTGCGAGTCACCAAGAACTCGTGGTGTGCCTCGTCGTTAGCTAAGCGATACACACGGAAATTGTTCCTGCCATCAACTCGCTTGTGATCTGTCAAATGGGGAGGTTGTTACACGTTATCTTAATAGTCCCTTTCAGCTTTAGGGCTCTTTCTCACTCTATTCCTATAAAATAGAATAATGATAAGCTTTTAGAGCTGGGGTGGGGCAGTGGGAAAGAAAGAACAAATGCACATCTAAAACACGTGAGAAGAGTTTGGAAGGAACGAGGGAGAAGCACAGAAGGCCGAGGGAAGCTGTCTTGGGAGGAGACACTCAGCCTCCCTGCTGGCCTTCCCGGGGCATCCTTCTGCACGGAGCAGGGAGGTCTGAGGACCTCTGGGGAGACACAGGGAGTAGGAGGGGGAGGAGGTCAAGCCGACTTTCCTCTGAGTGGTTCTGAAAGTTTATGGATTTGCTTTTAAGTAACAACCTAGTTAATTGCTCTTCAGGCTCTTGCCACAAAAATAAAATAAAATAAAATCCTCAAACTACATGCTGCCTAATTCTAATCAAAGGATCAGAGGCAAAAAGGAGGGTAACTGTTGAAAGGACATGCAGTCTAGTCCGCCCCTCCCCCCGCCTCACTAATCCTGGCACTACAGCAAGGTTTTTAAAACCCAGATTTCCGGGGGCACCTGGGTGGCCCAGTCAGTTAAGCCGCTGATGGCTTTTGGTTTGGTCTCAGGGTTGTAATCTCAGGGCCATGAGATGGAGCCCCAGCACGGATGGCACACTCAGCACGGAGTCTGCTTCGGCTCTCGCTCCCTCTCCCTCTAACCCCTCCCCCTTCTTCCTCCTCCTCCCCATCAAATAAATACATACATCTTTGAAAAAAAAAAAAAAAAAAAAACCAAAACCTTAGATTATCTGGCCACACCCCCAGTTTCTGCTTCAGTTTCTGATTCTGGGTGGAGCTCAAAAATTTGCATTTCTAGGGATGTCTGGGTGGCTCAGTGGGTTAAAGCCTCTATCTTCCACTCAGGTCATGATCCTGGGTCCTGGGATCGAGCCCTGCATTGGGCTCTCTGCTCAGTCCTCTCTCTCTACCTGCCTCTCTGCCTGCTTGTGATCTCTGTCAAATAAATAAAATCTTTAAAAAAATTTCTTTGCATTTCTAGTAAGTTCCCAGGTGAAACTGATGCTGTAGGCTCAGAGCTACGTTGAAAAGGACTCGTATCAAGAACGTCAGGTGATAGGTATTAAGGCGGGCACGGATGGCATGGAACAGTGGGTGTTACACGCAAACAATGAAACTTGGAACACTACATCAAAAAACTAATGATGTACTGTATGGTGACTAACATAACATAATAAAAAATTAATTTAAAAAAAAGAATGTCAAGTTCATCAAGTCTAGCCTAAAGCAGAACAATACACACTCCTGGCACATTGTTTTGACTTTTGATCTAAGGGCATCTTTCCCTGAGCCCTTGCTAGGCTACCCCTGCTGACCCCATGTCCTCCTGCTGCAATGAGAAATAATACAAGTCACAGTCTGTAGATGTGGAGGGTGTCAGCAGCTGCATCTCTCAGTGCTTTTATTAGGACCCAAGAAAGAAATCTCTGTTACTTCTCAGAAGCAGGAAAAAAAAAACAAAAAAAAAAAACCCAAAACAGTTTTTTTCAGAATGATTGGGTTGTTTTTCCCTTCCAGGTCACATGACTTCATTTGGCCACTGGAAAGTTCTGCGACTAACACACAACCTATTTCTAATAAAAAGAACCTTATAGTTTAAGGGACCAATCTTCCCTGTCATATATTTTTCATTCAACCTCTTCTTCCTTTTTCTGTGTGTGTGTTTTTTTTTTTCCTTTTGTCAGCTTTCTCAAAGCCTTCCTGGAATGAGGGAAGGATAAACGAATACATAAATAATGAAATAAAGAAATGGTGAAAATAATGTGCCCTAGCCCCGAGAAGACAAGAAATAGCGCAGTAATAGAAGTTGGTGTCAGTAAACTGGGGTTGTTTGTCTGTTTTAGTGCGGTAGGTAACCAGAATGATTTACCCAGGATCCACCAACTCTTTGCTGAGACCTGGCACTACAAGTATAAATCTCTTGCTGCGGCGACAGAGACCTTTTTTCTAGTCTTTCCTGCTTCCTGTACATAAAGCATCGAGATAACCGGGCTCCTGCCTTGGTGTTCGGTGTCAAGTTATCTAACCTGAGAAATCAATAAAATGAGTTTGCTTCGAGCCCAGACACTCCTTCTCCCAAAGGAAATATGAAGGGGTCAGTACAAATTTATAAAAACTTGAAAAGACAGCCTAATCATTAACAAAAGATTTTTTTTTTTTTTTGAGTTGGGAGATGGTTTCTAATTCCTCCCACTTCTTGGCAATCACTGTAGCAATTAATAAACTGACACCAGCAGGGGCGAGAAGGGTTAGAATTCTACAGAATTCTAAGATGATGCTTCAAAGAATTCAAACAACAACAAAAATCCCAGGGTAACAACGAAGAGTGATTCCAACGGTTACATAACAGTCACTGTTCACAGAGCTCACATCCCGGGGGTTAAATCAGGGGGCGGGAGAGGCTTGGCAGCCTTCATGGACCACTCTAGATTTAGTACCTGGGAGTGGTGAGGGGTGGGGCACCCTCCAAGCAGCCCAGCACCTGTTTGCTCCTTCCACGAGGCCTGGGCAGGGAAGGTAAACCCTTCCTCTGGCTTCCCAGCATGCTTTGGGCTCTGCACTCAGCACACCGCACTGAAAAGTTCCCTGCTCCAGTGTCCATGTGGCTAGACGGCAGACTCGCTAATGGGACAGCCTAGGAGGTTATTCCAGCAGGGTCAATGCAGAGGACCAAGCCCCTTTTTATTTTCATTATTTTATTTTCAAGTGAATAGATTAAAGGAGCATTGAAAAGTTTTCAACCTTGCTAAGTGGTTTGGGAGTGGTACACCAGGGCTGATTATCACTTGTGCCCACCGCGGGGACCTATCGGACCCTGAGCAGCCTTGACCATCTTGGTTAAGGAAGCCGAACTGGAGGAGTGAGGGAGGGTTTGGGTTAGGAGGGCTCAGCCCCCCTCCTTCCCTGCTGCCCCTCTCCTAATGAATTCTTCAAACTGTATCCAGAGGAGGAGATGGGCAGAGGCAGACCAGCCCTCTAAGCAGCTGCTTTAATCATGCTCTGGCCCTTCAGCCCAGTGAGATGGATGGCCCTTCAGCAGGCCGGTGTTTGGGTGCAATGCTGCTAATAAGCTTCATTCAGCCCTTCTCAATCTTCACAGGAGCCCCGGACCCCAGCAACTGACCAACCCCGTGAGGTAACAGGTGCATCAAAGACTGGCATGGGGTTCCCAGGAGCTCTGGGTTAGAAAATTGGGCTGACCTCAGCACTCCTTTTGCAGTTGGGAAGTCTCAGGCTGGGAAAGGTCACCCGAGATTACAGGAGGAAGGCAGGACTCTTCTGTGCCGATGCTATCTGGTTGCCCAGACAGGAGAGGGAGTTAGAGACAGACTGGCTGACTCCACTGTGCTCCAGTTTTTTGAGAATCTATGTTCTATGTTTATGCCATGCTCCCCTCTCCTCTCTCCCTCTATATCCATCCCACTTGCCCTTTGAGAACAAGTCTGTTTTGTGTTCAACTGATGGAGTGACTCTTTTGGGGGTGGGGCTTTCAAAGGCAGTTGCTGGGTACCTCCCATGTATGCGCCACAGCCCCCTGAGTTCCTGGTGCCCTCATTCTGTCACCCTCCACTGTGACGCCAACCATGGCGACACGACCGCCTATGACCCAAATCATGCCTATAAGTGCCTGAGGGAGGAGTAGTCAGAGATGCACAAAATGTGGCTTTCGCCCCCAAGGAGTTTACAGCCTATTGTGGTGGAGAAAGCATACACGAATGAAACACCCAGAGAGAAGAGCTTGACAAGGTATAATTAATGGGTTGGCATGGATTTCGTCTTTTTTCTTTCTCCAGTGCGCCACATGGAGGAAGTGGAGGCGAAGAGTGGAATGACAAAATGGCGGGCAGCCCAGGGAGGGAGGATAATAGCTCATCCTCCGGTTGGGCAGTCAGACCCCACATCATAAAGAATTGTCTGGAAATAAATAGTAAATCCAATGTAAACCGTGGACTTTAGAGTCAGAATAGACCTTACTTTTTTTTTTTTTTTTTTTTTTTAAGACTCTGAATCCCAAATCTTCCATTTATTTGCTGTCTTGCCCCAAGAAAGTTGTTTAACCTCTCTGGATTTCCATTTTCTTATCTGCAAAATGACCACGATAAAATCAGTCTCATTGTTGAGAGATTGATATGACTCAAGGGGGTCAAATGTCCAGCATTGTGCCTTGGTCAACATCGGCCCTTGAAAAACGCCATTTCATTTATTTTTGTTCTTTGTCATTCAACAAACATATAATGAGGATCTGCTATGTCCTAGGCATTATGCTAGGCCTGGCACGTATCCAGGGTGAACGAAAAAGACAGAGTCCTTTTCACCAGGAACATGTCATTTGTGGCCAGGGAAACAGATAAACAAATGGAAAACTACTGTCTGTTAAATGCGAGGATGAAGGAAGATTGTGCCATGGCAGACCACGGAAGACATCTTCAAATTTCCTTTCCCGTCCCCTTAGTCACTTGCATCATTTTTTTCCTCCTTCCTTCTTTTAAGATTATCTGACCAATTGATCCCCCCCCCCTTTGTTGATAAATCTTTAGTGCTCTAAGGAATTGCTGGTCACTTCGTCTGCCCAACCAGCAGCAAGATGACAGCTTTCTCATCTTTCGGAGTTTCTTTCCTCCTGCCGGGTTGTTCTTACAATTCTTCAAAAGCAAGCTTAACCCCTGATTGTTCTCTGCTCTCTGGGCTGGCGACCTATCAGGGGAGTTGGCAGGAGAGATATGGGGTTGGGAAGGGTTAGGCGAAGCCCTGGATGGGAAAGTCCCTGATATGCAGCCCAGGGAAGGGAGAGCACATTGTACACTCTTCGCTTCATCCACCCATTCGTTCTTAAACAGACGATCATTTATTTGACGTGGGCTGAGATTTATTTCATGACTTACGGGACTGGAGATTTGGGGGCAATAAAAATTTGTCAGGCTATTCAGACCTGTCATCTTCTGAGTGCCTTCTTCAGGCGCCAAGTTCTCCTTAACTACCCAGATAAGTCTTCCAGATGACGGCTGGGTCCGCTGTCAAGGGGATCAGTCTGTTTTCTATTGGGCTGCTCTATAGACCAGGAGGGGCCACAAGTATGGATGCTGGGCTTAAAAGAAGCCAAATTCTAGCAGAGAGTTATGTACCTGCATTAAAAAAACATATGACCTGTTGTGTTGGCAAGCACTCCTCCGAACTTAAGGGTAAGGAAGCGAGATGGTGAGATGCAGTTGAAAGAGTTCTGGACTTGAATCTAGGAACCCCAAATTATAATTCTGTTACAAATTAGTTTACGTAGCTCTGGGCAAATGCATTAGCCAATCCGTGCCTCAGTTTCCTCTCCTGTAAACTGAGGAGGGACTCCTAGGTTCCCTAGGAATGGTTACAAGCTGACAGAATTTCTGAACTTGACTTACAGATGTAGGGCAGACCCTTGTTCACAGGGGCACTGTTGATGCTCTGCTCAGGCTCCATCCCTCCCTCAGCTTCCACGAGCCTCTACTTCTGCATGCTTGACTCCGTTTTGAGGACAGCCCACCAACCAAGGGGGCTGCCTTGGAGCTTACCTTCCACAACCTCATCTCCCCCTGGCCCTTAACCAATGCCAGATGTATGCAGGAGCATGAAAGCAACATTGTTTCAAGTCTGAACAAACTCTTGAGATGCTGACACTCTAGAGCTCCAGGGAAGAACAAGGCTGAGACTGGTTTGAGATATCATCTTGCTTTGCTTCCTCCCCCTTCCTGTCCTGCTTCCCTCTCTCATACTAGTTTCTCCTGGGCCACTTTCACATGAATCCTTGTCCTGGCATCAGCCTCTGGGTGTCCCAATCTATGGCACCTTTCAAATCTGAAAAGTTAATATAGATTTCATTCTATTAATAAAATATCTGCCTATCACTTTTCTTCCTGTTCCTTCTTTTCTATGTCTCCAGCATTTCTGGCCTCCACGTAAACTTTCTTCTCATGAGTGCTGGAAAATTATTGAGACTGAATGCCCTTGGGATTGTAGGCAAAATGTCAGCCTTACAAGTGGCTTGAGAGAAACATTTCAGGCATGATGGACGCTCTCTCCTTTAATTCCTAAAAGCCTGGAAGGACTACGTTTTTGCTAAGCCTTTATGCAATCCAAGAGTCAACATTCAAACTTGTGACTACAACATACATGAAAATTGAGTGGGATGGGTACTTCTCAGAAGGAGGTAGGTTGGAAACATTCTACCCAATTCTGAGCAACTATAGAACTTACTGGTCCTCTAAGGAACCTCTGCTTTTCTAAGCTATATTGTACTTATAGATACATCTTATCTTCCAAACTAGACTGGAAGTCCCTTATGGACAGAATTCTTATTTAATGAATCACCAAGCACCTAGCCCACAAAGCACAATGTTCTATAGCAGTTAGAACTCAGTGAACATTGAAAGAATTAAAAGAGATACAAAGAGCAGAATGATGGAGTAGAAGGGTCCTCAGTAGTGGAGTTAAGCACACTAGGGTCAAATTGAGCCCCGGACAGACTGGTGTGAGTTATCTTAGCCCTTCCCTCTCTCCACTTCCTCCACTGTAAAATTGAGATGATACTAAGTACTTGATGAGGGCTTCCCAAGGCGTGGAAGCTATTATCCTTAGAGGGTTTATGAAAGTTTCAACCACACTGCAGCCGACGGACTAATACTAGCTCCTGCTGAGGCCCGTCGGCTCTATATTCAGAGGAAGGACAGCAGAGGTTCTCAGATCTGAAGCCACTGTGCCTTGCTAGGAAGTAGTAAGACAACAGTAAGGAAATAGTAAGGAAAGTGCACCTGGAAGCACCACGGGATTTGTTGTTTCTTCTTCAAAGAGATCTTCTGATGTCTTATTATTCTCTTGCAAGCGGATCTAATCAGGAAAACTCCTGATAGTACGCATTGTTGTGGAAATGTGGTATAGAATAAAGGTGGCACTAGAAATGAACATGGGAGAAGACAGATTGTCTACAAGGTGGTGTCATTTTGTGGACTTAGTTTACTTAACCATTTGATGCAGGTATCTTTCCGGAGAAAAGCAACACGATCCCTTTAAATGAGCATCACACGAAGTAGAACATGCAGATCCAAGAACTAAAGGCAATGCTTAGTAAAAGGTTGGTGGGAGAAAATGTAAGAGAATTGCTTTGTGATCTTGGGGTAGAGGAAGAACTTCCTAAACAAAATTTTAAAAACATCAGGCATAAGAGGGGGAAAAGTTGAATTTCATTGGGGGGAAAAAAAAGGATTTATGAATGACGTGGATAAAATTGACCGATGATATTGGGAGGAAATATTGTAATGTCTGAAAATTAAAGAACTGATATATAAAATATATAAGGGGCTCCTGTAAATCCACAATGAAAAGACAGAAAATCTAACAGAAAAATGGGCAGAAGATAAGAATAGGAAATAAAAAGGAATAAATGAAACAAGATGGGACCAGGTAGGAGACAAACCGTGAGACTCTTAATCTCACAAAACAAACTGAGGGTTGCTGGCGGGAGGGGCTTAAGGAAAGGATGGCTGGGTTATGGGCATTGGGGAAGGTACGTGCTATGGTGAGTGCTGTGAAGTGTGTAAACCTGGCGATTCACAGACCTGTACCCTGGGGCTAATAATACGTTATATATTAATAAAAAAATTAAAAATTTAAAAAAAGAGTAGGAAATAAAAAGATGGCACACCAGAGCATAATAAGGAAAGGAGGAGCTGTTCAAACACATTAGTAATCAGAACTGTGCAAGACAAAATAATGAGACACCACTTTAAAGCTGGGGGAGTGACAAAAATTCTAAAGCTAGATGACACCAGGTGTCGGCATGGATGTGGGTTACAGAAACCCTCAAGCCCCGGGGGTGGGAGTGAAGTCTGTTACAGCCATTCTAGAGAACAGTCTAGTAGCCCTCAGCCAAACGGAGCCAGTCTGCTGGGCACATACATTCCAAAGAACTCTCCTGGAATCCACAAAGAGGCATGTGCTAGACCCCTGCTCACAGCACTGTTTGCTGGGCAGTGTGGTGGGGATTCTCCAAGTTTCGATCCTGGGGAATGGATGAGTCACACAAAGTCCAGGCACATCATGGAGAACTTTGCAGCAGGAGGAAGGTATAAACTAAACATGCATCTCGTAACCCAGATGGAGCCTTCAACCATAGGATGAAGTAGAGGAAGAAAAAACTTGAGTTAAATTTATTACTCAATTCGACTTACATAAATATTGGATTGATAATAGGCATAGTTTGTAAGAATGTACACATACATCAAACACAATAGAATCATTGCCTATGGAGGTAAGAGGCTGGAAGAGGGGAATGAGAAATAAATCAATTAAAAGGAGGGGGAAAAAGTAAACACCAGGAATGGGGTCCATGTTTCTTGTCTTTTTACAAGAGCTGCTAAGGTTGAGGTGATTTGAGGGACAGGTAGCTAGACTTTCCCACAGGTGCTGGCTACAGAGACTTGAGGGTTTTAGAAATAGGAGCTGGACTTAGTAGTGGGGTCATCTCAAGGGCACCTGCAGATGTCCCCCCACACTCTTGGGACTTGAATTTCCCTTGGCAGGCATGGAGACAATTCCTGTCTTTGACCAGGTGACACTGGGCCAACTTGTGCTAACTGAGGTCCACGGGAGACAGAGGTTCATGTCAAGGCCAACTGATTAAGTTACAATGAGGAGCCATTAACACACAAGCAGAACGCTAAATGCTCCATGATCAGCGCATGGTCTCCCTGTAGTCAAACTACAGGAGAAGCCAAATCATGGTCAGAAGTCTTCTTTAATGGGGATAGAGATAAAGCCAAAGGAATTCTTAGGAAAAGTCACTCAGTGGACAGAGCTTAAGGGATTGTCACTTGACAGGAGTCGCCTTGCTAATGAGAATGTAACACTGGGATCATGTCCATGCGGAAATCTGGATACATACAGAACACCTAATCCAGTGCACTCAAGAAAAGGAGAGATAGGCTGAGGATGGGGACCTGAGCAGTCTTGATCATCAGCAGAAGCTTGATTCCAGGCAAATAACATAACCAGCCACTTTAGGAAAAAAACATCGCTGAGAACAAAACCACCCTGGTTTCTGCAGATGGGGACACATGTAAAGAAGTCGTATTGTACACAGCAGTGCTGAATTTTACCGGAGCCCTGTGATCCTGGAAAACAGGGAAGGTAAGAAAAGTCCCATCCTTTTCTGTTTCGGGAAAGACCCGTCCTTCTTCAGATGACTGAGCTGAGACTCCCAGATGCCCCCTTGCTTTCCTATGTCGAGGTTGTACACGGGTCCTCGACATTCCTCATCTATGTGTAGCTGAACCCTTTCTCCCCACTGATCAATTGGAACAAGATGCTGGTTACCAAACTTTGGATAAGCTTCTCGCTCCCCCGTATCCCTGCACTTTGGTCAGCCTTCAACTCTGTCAAGCCCCTCCTGAGAACAAGCTGACCTCAGGGTCATCCCCCAATATACCAACCTATTCCTGTCCCCCTTCCAGCCCAAGTTCCCAGCCCTGGTTCTCTGCAGCCTGGTCTGCTCCTTCCTGTGCAAGAACACACCTTTGCTTCTGTGGGACACTTGCGGATCTGTGTTGCAGAGGCCTCCTGTTGCAAGAGCTCCTTTCTCTTCTCTTGAAATAATCCTTTCTGGTAGCAGCTCCTCAACAATTTGGGATTTTAAAAAATTTGGCATGCCTCAGAGACCCTCCCCTCCGGCTTCTCTGAGGGCCCCGGAGGAGATGCTCCCATCTGGACACCTAAGAACGTCAGGGAAGGAGAGAAGGAGGAAGGACAGGACTCTTGGGTGCTGGGTGCCTTGGTGGTGTTTTCCCTTCCTATGGGAATGGTTCTATCCCTTCATCACCGAGACTGCTCCCTACTCCCTGTTGGCAGGGAGACCCAGATGCTCTTGCCCAGCTTCTACTTTAAAGGTCACCCTTTGATGTTTCTGTTGAAATCCCCTCTTCCTTGCCCTTTACTTGGTTCTTCACTGATGCATTTATTTCTTTAAACTTAAAAACCCGTGGAGTGACTTGACCTGGCCCACCGTTCGGGAAGAAAGCATCACTGTTTTTGACCCCCGAGGCTGATGGTCACCTGAGGATCGTTGCCCGTTCTGTCACATCAGTGTGGAGTCCATGCAAGCCCCTTGTGTCAGGTGCATTTTGACTCCTCCAGCCTCTCGCCTGGTCTGCACGTCCTTCCCTCTGCTCTAGACCTCCTTCTTCTTCTCATGCTGACCCATTAACCAATGCATTAATTGGTTCACTACAGAAGCATATTTGGAACACTGCCTGTGTTCGGGGAATTGTTCCAGGCACCAGAAACATGTAGACACACAGTCCCCGCCACGGAGTAGCTCGCAGACAGCAGTGGAGACAGACACACAAAGTAATATAGGACAACACGATTAATCCTGTAATAGAGATATGCGGAAAATAATAGTGCTGTAGATTGAGTTTAAATCAATGTGTGCAGGGTGGGGGGAGATGAGGACAAAGAGCAGACAAGCAGCAATTGAAAATGTTTCATGTTTTATATCTAATACCCAACCTTCCTTGGAGCCTGGAGATAATTCCTTCCTTAGAGGTCACAGACAAGATAATGTAGTTCTTCATCTGTTAGGCACCAGCTACTGAATACTTCCAGGGAAGGAGCATGATAAACCCAATCTCGATTTTGGAGACGGAGCCTCCAGGCTGGGTTTGAGGGGATGGGGGAGGCAGGAGGAGCTCTAGTCTGGATTTCCTCACCATCCACCCTTGTCTTCTGTCAGTGCCCAAGAGATACCGGTCGGCGGGGCTCACCTTTGGTCCCTACCACACCTCGCCTTCTCCTTTGGTTTCTTCTACACTGCCTTGGACTAAAGGATGCTCCAGCATCCATTGGTGGTCCTAAGGCTTTAAAGGACCCTGTAGTTTTGCTCAGGAGATCTGAGTCTCTTTCTTATTGTCATATCTCGTGACATTTTAGGCACTGCACTGTGTTGTAGAGGAAATTCGGATTGCCGGCAATGGCCTTCTTTTTCAAAAATTCCTTGCAAGGGGGCACCTGGGTGGCTCAGTGGGTTAAAGCCTCTGCCTTCAGCTCAGGTCATGGTCTCAGGGTCCTGGGATCGAGCCCCACATCAGGCTCTCTGCTCAGCGGGGAGCCTGCTTCCTCCTCTCTCTCTCTCTGCCTGCCTCTCTGCCTGCTTGTGATCTGTCAAATAAATAAATAAAAATCTTTTAAAAAAAATTCCTTGCAGGGACAGGCATCAGTCAATGGGTCAGGCCTCTGCTCTTTTATTCAAAAGCCAGATCCACAGACAGTGCCAAAACCTAGGATTCTCCATCCCCCCAAGCACTCCACTGCTGGTATGGATAGATTTTTTTTTTTTTCAATTAGGAAAAAAAAAATAAAAGCCCACCTTTCTTAACATATACAATAATGCAGCTGTTTTACGAATGAATGAAGGACCTTCTAACCTTGACAAATGTACACTTAATCTTTCTGTGATGCCTTTAAAATCCCAAACCACTTCTGAGACGAGACAAGGCTGAGAAAGAGAAGAACAGATAGTGCGGGGGGTAAACTCTCCTTAGTTCCCTAAAGATATGTTGTTTTTCTCGAAATTATTTTTCCCCATTAATGACCTTCATTCCAATCATTTGCTCAACAAATATACAAATGTTTCTTAGGTGTCTGGCACTGTGCTGTGTGCTGTGGTGTGAACGTGCCCCCCCCTCAGGGTGTGTATAGTCGAGAGGGACTGAGGGTTTATGCGTCGAATACAGTGACTGGCACTTGGGAAATCTTTAAAAATATTTGATAAGAGAACGGATTAATCAGTAAATTCTGACCAGAGGCATTCAGTTCGGTTACCTAGAGCCGTATATATGTTTATAGGAGTTGGAAATCAGTTGAAGGGTTGCCTGTGAAAGAGACTTGGCAAGGATCTCCCCTGGGTACTGTTTAAGTAGAACTAACTTTCTAGAATGGTGTTCCAATAGAGAAACATGATCCCTCCAAATTCCCATGATACTGTCCAGACTTCTGAGTCTCTGTAGCTGGGTTTTGCTGCCCAGGGTTTAAGTCCTTCATGTAGCATTTCCTGGATCCAGTGGTAAAAAGCCAAACTGGGGGGGAATTTTGTGAGCCTATTAACATCACATTGGTAGCTTCAAACTGACCAGTGTCCCCTCCCTTCCTGGAGAGAACATATCAGCAAAGTCAAGGGAGACTGGACCAACACTAGGCATCTTGGATATTTAGTCTCTATTCAGTCCTTATTAAAATGCCTCCTACAAAGATGAACATGGCTGTCTGTGCCCAGATGGAATTCCCACCGCCTCCATTGGAGATATTTTTATGGTACAAGAAAGCAGGTGTTCCGGAGAAACATGAAGCCAGTCAAACCGTAGCCCTGTCAATTACTAGCTATGTGGTGTTGGGCAAGTTGCTTAACCTTTCCAAACCTCACCATGCATGACTACGGTTACTATGAGAGCTGACGTACTCAGCAGGCACTCAGCGAGTGTTAATGACTACATCTCCCATACATGTTCATTTCATAATTTGTCTCACTAAAGAATTGGGTATACTGTACCCAAATCCTTTTGTTGTCAGTTACAAGATGGTGGGGAGGGGGGGGGCGTGGGGAAAAGAACGTCATGCCCCAGTGTGGTCGGGGCAAGCCTGGTGGGTGGCGGTGGGGCAGCAAAGCGGAACTGATGTTGACGTTGGGCTGGGTGAGCCCCACACGCTGGCCAGAGGGAGCTGGTGCTGTCTCCCCTCCTCTCCCAGCCATGTTCCCCCCTCCCCATCTTGGCAGAGGTTGTGATTTCCTGCTACCTCTTGGGAGTCTTGTTTCTCTTTATGATTTTCTTTCTCAATTGTTTCTTCCAACTTCTCCAGGAATTTGTTAACATCACCATCATTAGCTCTGGTTGGTTGAGAAGTCGGAGCACTTCCCGTCATTCTCCCTGCATTCTTCTGCTGCCAGAGCCTGAATCCTGACTCTTCCCAGCCCACACTATCGTCACTGCTTCCGGCAGGGACCTGGGGCAGTTGCCTTGGTAACCATGTGTCCTCCAGGCCTCCCCCTTCCAGGTTCCTGTCTAAATACCCCTCCTCAGTATTTTCTGCCACTTAGAAGGGAGACCTTATCACGGGAGCTCTTTGGGATAAATCCCGCCTCACCCTGCCCCGACCTGGACAGTGCGTGCACACACAGACACACTCTGCACGCAGATTTTCTTGCACAGCTGCAGGTTATGGGGTGTACGCTGCACAATGGGGCCATGGACAAAAATATTGAGGAAAAAGGACGATGGGCTCCCATCCTCTAGCGGGCAGCCTGGAGTGTAACTGTGGTGGGACCCTCTGGACTCATTGGGAGAACCCACCGCAAGACCGGGAGGCTGGTGAGAAGTCAGTAAAAGCAGCCTCGGTCCTCGGGCTACAGGAGAGGAAGGGAAGCAGGAGGGAAATAGCTTGCTTACATTAGTGGAGACAGAGAAAGGACACCAGAGGTCAATGAGGGCTCTGAGTGTTGCTAATAGAATTGGGAACCTTTCATCTTTCGACGAGGCTGGTGTGACCCAGAGCCTAAATAGACTGCCATTGACTTCTATTTTCAGCTGGTCTATGTCCGAGTATAAACTCAGGCATGTGAGAGCCCCGGGTCAGGGCAACCCTGCTTCACTGAGTCACGCTGGGCAGCCTCCTGACGTCTCTGAACTGCGGCTTCCTCCCCGGCGAGGAGCTGACCGTGGAGATGGTGTGTAAAGATGAGTGTGGAGATAAAGCCAGCTTTGCCAATAATGATGTGTTTAGCAGTACTAAACAGAGATAAGAAACAAATCGGAACCTAAAACACTTATTTATGCCCTGTATCACAGACATAGCCCAAACCCTTCAATTAGGCTTCTAAAACACCCCACATTCATGTAGATTTAGATTTTATTCTACATAATTGTTAGGACTCTCACTGGAGTCTTTGCTAAAAGGGTATTTAATGACTTCCCATGCTCACTGCTAGGACTTTCACTAGTAATGTTGTAATATGAGTTTATATTAAATTTGTTCACCTAATGTACATAGTATAGGTCGTAGATTAAGGTTATTTAAAAAAAAAAAATGACTTGACGACTGGCGGGTGGATATTCCCTGCTCCACTCCAGGCTCCTGACTTCGTATCTGGAGTGGAGAGCCTGCCGGGAAGCATGCCACAGGCCAGCTGCACAGGCCAGCTGGCTTCCAGGCCTGGTACCTGTCCCCACGCACCCTTAAAGGTATTTCTGGATTCTAAGGGTTCTTCTCAGCAGTGTCCTCTGAGAAGGGCAGTCTTATCAGGTCACTTTGCCCTTCACTCCATGCCCTGTGTCCACTGCCAAAGCTTTCCTCCTCTGGGCCCTGCCTCTGTGTCCCCACCCCCGCCCCCCACCCCCCGCTTGGCATGGCCACATTGCTTGACATGTACTATGGTACTTAGGGATACCAGATGTCTCCTTGAGAGAGTGGCACTATCCCTTGTCCCTCCCCAGGAGCACATACCTCCCAGATACCGTCAGGCGATGCCAAGTGTGCATTGGGGTCCAGGCACGTCAAAGAGGCCATCACTCTGACTCAGAACCTTGAGGGTTTGGGGTGCTGGAGTAAATGGCTTCTCCCAGTTATTGGATGGGAACAGGAGGAACACAGTGCCTTTTCTCAGAAGTCAAATAGCTGGTATTCAGAGCTCAGAGTGCCAAGAGGCTCAGCGAAGAGTTAAGGAGGGGTTCAGTCGGCGCTGGTTCTGGCTGGGCTCCAGCTGCCATGCCTCCTTTCTTTTGGGGCACCTGGCATGTAAAGGCACTCCATGAAGCAAGTTTCATTTATCTGGGATGAGGAGTGTGGGAAATCAGACAGCAAGGAGAACTGGGGAAGCTGGGATCTAGTCCCGGCTTTGCCACCAAGTCCCTGTAGGAGAGCAGGAAAGGCACTTTGCCTCTGTTTTCTATGCGGTAAAATGAGAAGTTGAGAAAGATGACTTCATAGATGCCTTCCAGCTTCAACCATCTATAATTCTGGCATTCTTTTCAGTGTCAGCCATTAACAAAAATGTGAAGTAGGCAACGTCTACTCTTCCCACGACCCCCAACAGAATCCATTCTCTTCCTCCTTCCCTCCCTCCTTCCTTTTTCCTCCATCCTTTTTTCCTCCTTTTACCTCGTCCTTCCATCAGATAGTAACCTGAGCCCCTTCCGTGGTCAGATTCTGAAGAGGGAGAAGTCCATCTGGAGCCCCTGACCAGGATCACCACATTCTTTCTGATATAGGAACACCTTTGCCAATCATCAAACAAAACCTCCCTTTTCTTCAGAACCTTCCTGGTGTCCTTTCCCCATGAGGATTTATCCCGTTGGATACGGAGCACTTGCACTGAGGACCTGAACTGGGTCGAGTGTCTGTGCCTGGGGTATTGTGTTGGTGTGTTTGTATCCCCAGACAGTGCTGCCGTCTGCACCAGGAGGCAAAGCTGCCGTGAGTACTGGCTCTCATCAGGGACCATGTGCTCATTCTGCCCTACTTCCTGTCACGGACCACAGCTGCTCCTTGAGTCTACTCCTCATGTGGTCTCTGGACCAGTGGCATCAATGTCACCAGGAAGCCCATTAGAAATGAAGACTCTCAGCGCCACCCAGACCTACCGAATCAGAATCTGAGATCCCTGGGGAATTTACACATGCATTAAAGTCTGAGAAGAACTGACTGGGGGCCTCGAATGTCCTTTCACTATCAAAAGGTGTTCCTCACCCTAAAAATAATAGTAACCATTAACAACCCAACATCTTTTATTTCACAAAGCTTTTTTCACAAGTAGGATCTTTTTCCATCTTTACTTTCGTTAAGTAGTGCTTATGTATTTTACTCATTTTAGATGAGGAAGGTGTAGTGCTTAGCAAAGACGTCACCACCATAAATAAGAGAGTTAGAAGTTGATCCTGACCCTGGGCTCCAAACCCCCACATCCACCTTCTGCACTCTGCCTGCTGTGATATGATACAGGTCCCCACGCCTCTGCCCTGCCCCCAAATTGCTCTGTTCCTTAAGTGGGAAGATAGTTCAAGCTCAACCAATGTTCATTGGGGCAGGCTCCCTGCAGTCACCCAATTTGCATGTTTGCATTCCTTGTCTTGGGCTGCCAGTAAGCCGTATGGAAATAGATCTTGGACCCTGTTTGTGGGTGTTTATTGCCCACTAATCAGGAGTGAGTTGCAATTAGACTGGAGTTAGAAAGTAATGGTGTAGTAGTTACCATGTAATTAAGGAGTAATGGCAGGCGATTACATGTCTGGCCTTGAGATTGAAAGTGATATCTTTGGAGCCCACCTCCTCTTCAGAGAAATGGCAAATACAAATGCAGTGTCACTGCAGACTCCACAAATCAACCAGGCGGGGTGGGCTATTTTCCCTTCTCCCCCTTGTTTTTACTGCAGTTCTGAGACTCAACTGGATGCCGGATGCCGGCTGGATGCATATTGGCCTCCACTTGGCTGCTTTTGTTCTCTGCCATTAAACGGGAGCTCAGTTTCACAAGGGGAGTGAAACAGAGCTTAGCCCAGCTGGCTAAGGGGAGATCATTTGTTCGCTTTTGCCCACCTTGCAGGCAGGTGCCCTTCCCCAGCCCACGAGCGCTGCCTCAGGAAAGCCGTTTCACAAAGCCATGGAGTCATTGCTTATGGCTGGAAGGGAGACCCTCCAGCCTGGCTAGCCCCAATACACCTGCTGTGTAGCCCATCGAGGAGCCCAGAACTGCTTGTTGCCTCCAGGAACATATCGCCTGGACGAGCTGCTGACCTGGGTGTGGGAACTCTTTGAAGTCCCCTTCAGGCAATACCATCTATCCAATGCTGACCTTGCCTTCTTCCCAGGAGTACCCAGTGTATAGGCTGGAATTCATCTTAGAGAGCCAAGGGTTCCATCATCAGGCACTCAGTTTTCCATCTGGCTGTTCATTAGCGCACAGCTGTCCCTCGCTGGCCTCATGGGCCAGCCGGGTTAGGCTGGAAGGGCAGCTTCTTCTGCAACTAGAGAGAAGTGGCTTCCCTGAAAAGAAGACTCTGCTACACGGGGATGGTGGGAGGGTCTCCTAGTGACCAAGGACCCATTCCCTTCCATCCCCTCCTCCATAGCGGTCTACTCCACATCTCTCCTGGGCCATCTCAGGCTGTCGGGCTTCCTAACGGAAGACAGACACCATACCCAACCATGAGAGCCTCCCCACTGCTCTCGAGACCAGTGTGCACTGCTGTCCAAAGGGAGAATTTCACATTTATACTGCCTTTCCCAGCTTGAGACACACAAAGCTCTGTGCGGAGTCCCAGCCCAGGACTGGCCCCCTCCAGGACTTTCCCCAGAGCAACAAGTACATTTCACTGTAGTGAAACTAAAGTGTACTTTAGTTTGGAGAGCCCAGAAAAGTCACAGGGATAACTAAGCTAACATATTGACAGAAGCTAAGTAGGCTCACCACTCTATTGAGGACTTGACTGGTTGGGGAGACAGCAAGGACCCACTACAGCTAGCTTTGGATCTAAGAAGGGAGTGACCTAATACTAGCCATGAAAGCATAGCACTCAGAACTTGAAGAGTCTTAGAAAATCATCCAACCCTAACCCACCATCTTACAGATGAGGAAGTAAGGCCCCAGGCATATTCTGGGACTTGTTCTCAAGACCCAACATTGGCGAGGGCTGAACCAAGAGAGTAGACAGGTTTGTGGTGCTCAGGGAACTGACGGGAATCAGATGCATATGTCCCTGCTCCACCCTTTGAGAAAAAAATATAACAAACAGAGCCAATCAGCACTAAAACAGCGCAAACCCACAGGTTGTGTGTTGGGTTGGAAACCACGGTGGCTTCAGATGAAGAAGATATTCATTCCAATTTATTTCTTCCTGAGGTAGCCCAGTGTCTTGTGTAAATCCTCAGGCTGAAATTTACCCATCTATAAAATGGGACTAATACAAACTACCTCACCAATGAAATGAAATGGGGGGATTAAATGGAAAGTAAAGTGCCGTGTAATTGTCACAGTGGGCAATTTCATATCAACAGAGTCGTTCTTGCAAATAACTCTCTCTTTGACTGTACAGGCAGTAAAATCCAAAAAGTGACTTCAGGGGCCCAGAGGGTATATCTGGCATAGAACCCTCTCCCCCTGGCTTGTAAGAGAGTGGTAAGTAATGTCGTTAAAGAGCCTGGGGCATTGAGAGCCATGAGTGTGGACTTCCAGCAGGAGGATGGCTCTCAAACTTCGCCACCAACCCGTTATAGAACCTTACTGGGTGTGGACTGGGCTGCCGGAAGTCTGGCAGAATTAAGACAGGCAGAGAGAACTGGACAGAGGCTCTGTAACTGCTAGACTTGACCCAGCAAGCTCGCCCCACTCCGCCCGCTCCTGCAACCCGGCATTCATCGGAGCTGTAAGGATGCGCCAGAGAAACGAGTCTGAATTCTGGAGCTTTCCCTATCCCTTTGCCCACCCATCCAGCAGAGCTGCTAACAAGCAGAAGCTCAGCCCAAAGATTGACGGGGGAGAGAGGGCAGACCTGCATAGTCGGGTGGAGGAATGGTGAGCAGGTGTCAAAGACCAAGGCCCCCAGATATGTTCATGGGATTCAGTCCCATGGGTCATGCTCTGCCCGGGGCTGGCCTCTGGTGTCTCAGGCTCCCACGGTCTGGGCTCGGAGACCCTTGTCAGGGCTGGCCGGGGTATGAAATCCTGTTTTCACATAAGCTCAACCTCAAACGAGTTTATGTGAGAAAAAACAAAAAACAAAAAACAAAAAAAACCTCTTCTAAACTCTAACTTGCTTAGTAAGTTGACTTGTCGTTTTCAATCTCATACTTACATTTTGAGTGGTTTGGCCCCTAACCCCCAGACGCATTCCGTGTTCCACCTGCTGAGAGCTGGTTCTAAATATGAAATACTATTGCCACCCAGCCTGCTTCCCTCTGCTGTCACTGCCTTGATTCAGGCCTTCGCTGCCATTGTCCTCCACTGTCAACTGTGAGAGGGGCAAGAACCCTTCTTCCTGGCTGGCCACCCTATTCTGGCACACGGAAGTCATATCAATTGTGGACCAAAGGACAGACATGATCTACGGTAACAGGCCCCTTGCTGCACTCCCCGTCTCCATCTGTCTTCACTCCAGCCTGCATCCTGCTGCCAGATTCATCTTCCTGATTAAAATCTTCTAATGCCTCCTCGCTGCCCACTGAATTAAGTCCAAACCCTTAGTCTGAATCCTCATCTGACCTTTCCTGCTTCCCTTTATGGGGCTGATGTCCCCACCAAACTCAGCTCCAGACTGCCCTCAAATTCACCCTTGAGGTTCCCAGCTCTGTGCACTTAGGGAACCTTCTTTCTCCCCCCAACCCCCCCCCCCGCTGCCCCCACTCCAAGATGCATCTATCCACATTACACTCAACTCTTCTGTGCTTTCAATTTCCTAAGCCATTACGTGAGCTCGTCACAGTCCTACATCGTAAGCTTGTTGAATAAATCATGGGTCCAACATTGGATACGTAGCACGTGCCTGAGAAGATCTTGTTAATATTACTACCTGCTCTTCAATGTCTTCCTCAAATTTGACCTCATTGAAAACTTTCCTGGTGTTCCCCACACTTCCACCCAGGTCATGTTATCCTTTCTATAAGCATTTAGAAACGCTGAGCATCTGCTGAGTGGTGGTTGTCCAATCTTTCCTGCTAGATTATAAGCACCTTGGAGGCACAGGTTTGTATTGTCCAGAAGTTAAGAGTATGGCTCCAGACTGAGTGTGCACCCCGGTTCAAATCCCCGTCCCACAACTTCTTGGCCGAAACACTTTGGGCCAGCCATTTCGGCTCTTTAGGCTTGTCAAATAGGGATGATGATGTTGTTCGACGCAGGAGGCCATGCAGAGCACTGAGAGAGATCCATGCAAAGCACTCAAGCATCGTGCTTTGTACATAATATGGGCTGGGTAAATGTTAAGTGTTATTGTAATTATACATTTCTGTGTCTCACATACCTAGTGTAGAACTTGGAACACTAGATAAATATTTGGAGGATAAACGAGTCTTAGAAACATAGAATCAGGAAGGAGCATGTGAACAGAACAGAAGGAGCAGAACAGTCTTACTTGCTCTCGTTTTCCTGCTAAACGCTGCTGCGTGGCAGGAAGTCGGGCACTTGCAGGTGCGTGGCCCAGCTGGGACAGGTGGCGTCCCCAGCACTCATTCCTGTTTAGAAGAACTATATAAACAAGAATGTGGCTGTGGGGAGTGGAGGATCAGAGGCCAGATTGTCATTCCAGGAAGCTAAAGGGAACAGTAGTTCCTGGGAGGAGTGGGGGGGGGGGCGTGCAGGGGAGGGGAACAACCAAGAGGCTCACAGAGAGGAGTGCAAAGGAAATGGAGTTTGGAGAACCCCCCCGCCCTGTGTTCTACTACACAGCCGCAGTCCCTGTTCTCTAGCCGGGAGAGGGGAGCCGCCTGCTGTTGAGCTCTTGGTGGTCCCCAGCTTTCTGTGCAAGTATCAGGTGGGCATGAATTCAGGGGGTCTCACCCTCAGCCCGATGCTCAGACACGAAGGAGTTAACCACCCTCTGCAGCTTTAGAGCTCTGGAGGGGAAGAGACCCCTGTCTACCTGGGAGAGCTCCCAGGAGCCTCCAGTAGCAGCCCACCTGGCTCCCACCATTCCCACGTCAGCCCTGGTAATCCTTTTCTGACGGCTTTTTATTTCTTCTCAAATAACCCACAACCAGGAAAAACAACAAGGGGATTTTTTTCTGCCCATTCTGTCAGTCTGTAAAACATCCCTCCCATGTGTCAGGAAAAAGGAAATACCATGGATGCAAAAATTGTATCCAAATTAGAAGCTGGGACCATGAAAGGGAATGTGTAGGGACGTGTAAGTGCTCATGAAGGGAGACCTGGGCTGGGCTGGGCTGGGGAATGTTCTCGGGCACAGGTTGACGCTGGGTCTGCCAACAACATTGAGGAAAACTGTTTTCTTGGCCTGAAGACCACCTGTTCCTTGGGGACGCCCAGGGGTAGGGGATTCCCAGAGGCCTCCTCGCCATTCGGCATGGGAGCAACACCGACCTGAATGGAGCCTCCCCAAAGGAGTCGTAACCCTGCTCTCCTCCTCGAGAATGTCTCTGCTGCTCTTAGAGGGCTGCGCACTGCTTCTGGTCTCCCTACCTGAGCAGCTCTCAGCCCCTGTGGAGGTCCTGGTTCTGTGCTCAGCTCTGGCTTCTGGGATTCCTGGGGCTTCTAAGCCCTTTGCCCCCGCCTCGACACTCATTCATCTCCCCACAGGAGGAAGTGATCTGAAAATGGACTCAGACGGTGATACTTATCCTCTCTCCCTCCATCCTCTCCCAGGCCAGAAACAGACTTCAATACCTAAAACTGCATGAAAACCCCCTAGATACCCCCCACCCCCGCCTCCACAACAGGCCATGGCTCTGGACTAGCAGCTTCCAAAACCATTCTGTCCCCCTGCAGCTCCCTTTCCACCGGTCCCTCAGAGATCAGATGGCGTCCTCTCTCCTCTGCCTTCTGGCTGGGCTCTGACCTTGCAGAGACACCTACCCAGGTTGCTCTAACCTGGAGACATTTTTGCTCCAAGAGAATCCCTTCCTGCTCCTGGCCCTCATCAAAAATCATTCCCTACGTCAGCCCTTGGTGAGGACTTGGGAAGGAAACAACCGGGATATCAATCAGAATGAAGAACTGTGCATACTTTCTGATCAGTTTATTTATACTCCTGGAGTGTGGGGACGCAGAGGAGAAGGAGGCCACGTGATGGAGACAGATACCAGGGTGATGTGGCCACAAGCCAAGGAATGAACGTCTGAAGCCACCAGAAGCGGGAGGAGGCAAGGCAGGATTCGTCCCCAGAGTCTGCAGAAGAAGCTAGGTCCTGCCAACACTTCGATTTTGGACTTCCGGCCTTCAGAAAATTACCTTCTCTTGTTTTAAGCCACGAAGCGCGTGGTAATTTGTTATGACAGCCCTCGGAAACTCACACACGTGTTAGTCCAAGGCAACAGTCTTGGAGCCTCGTGTGCATAACCTGAGATGCGTGAGGCAGGAGGTCAGAGCAGAGTATCAAGAAAGAAAAGCTCTGAACTGGGAGTGAAATGCTGAATTCAAATCCCAGCTGTGTTTCTTCCCAGCACCTGGCCTGGCATGAGGAAAGCCTCCGGTCCCTGCTTTCCCATCCGTAGAGGCTCTCTCTGCCTCACAGGGTTGGTGTAGAACTCAGAACAGAATAGTGGATGGGAAAGGGCTTTGGCTCTATACATTTGCGTTGACCTGGAAGGAGTTAATAGGTTCAAACGGAGCTGAGTTCAAGCTCAAGTTCAAGTTCAGATTGTACTACTGCACCTGTCATCAGTTTCATGACATTGTGCCATAGTGTCCTTATCTGTAAAAAGAGCATGATAATACTATATAAGAACATTGAGAGGATTGAATAAAATTATATCTATGAATAATCTGAACCTGATCTAGAACTTGACAGGCCTGCAGTAGGTAGTGGTTGAAATTGTAATTACCATCATCACTGCCCACCTGTAAGTAAGATCGGTCCCACCTTCAGATTAACCTGAGGCTCTCCTAACATTTTTACATGTCCAGACATGTTCTTTGGAAAAACTCAGCTTTTCTTGTTAGAGAGCCTGAGGGAACTAAGAAGCCCCTGCCCCTGACCATCACAGCCACCGGAGGGAATGGCAGGGCCATCTGTGTCACTCTAGAGATCACCCATTACACAGGTGATGGTCTGAAGGAACCAGGACCCCTGGGAGAAATGCCTCCAAGCCTGTAGCCAGTGGCTCTCAAACACTGTCTGAGATTCTCATGGCAGACACATTAAAAAGGCTATTTCCCTAGAAGCCACAGAAGAGAGTCTGACTCAGTAATTCTGGGCAGGGGACTGAAAGTACACACATCCCAGGTGATTCTGATGCAGCGTCTTCACAGCCCACACTCAGAAATGCTGGCACCAGCCAGCAAGGAGAGCACATTCTCAGGGCTTCTTTCTCCCCAGGGGAGTGAGTCCAAGTGTTGTGATTTGGGGTAGGGGGACCATCTCCCACAGCCTTTTCAGAAGCTCTGAAATCTGCGGCTTTGATGTGTCTTTGTTGGAAGGCTACCTGAAAGGGCTTACGGGGAAGAGGTAAAGAGTTAACCGTTTTTTTGTGCCACAGTTGACATTTCCGCTCAAGTGAACAGATCAGGTGGATTCTCGCTGAGACCTACGGTTGGGAGCTTGTAGCTGTCATTTGGTCACAAGAGCAGGGATTAGGGAGGGAAGAGGAGCCGCAGAGGCAAGATGGAGGGGGCTTGGGGACAAGCTTCCTCTCTAGTGCTTTGCAGTTTGGCTCGTGCTGTCCTAGAGGGAGATGGAAAGAGGAATCCACCATCCCCGAGGGGAGTGCTAAGCAGGAAAGCAAAGAAAGTGCCCATTCATTCAGTTTGTCTATCAGATTCCTCTGGGCCCACAACAGGCCGTCTATGGCTATCAAGGTCAAGTCGTAGAGAATGCTTATCTACAGGACTCTGCAGAAAACAAAAGAAATCTCATTTTCTCTCAAATTTAATTTTACCCTGTATTCTGAGAGTGTGATCCTATCAGGGCTGGAGTGTAATAGCCCAGTTGGAGGGATCAGATTGGATTCCGATAGAGCCCCGAGCTCCCGTGCGGCAGGCACATCCGGCCCCAGCTCTCGGCAGAGCTCAGGGGCTCTGAAAGGGGAGGAGTTGTCCCTTCTCCAGCTCTGACAATGGATCTTGTCGTCCCTTGGCTTTAACATATGGTCAGCAGGACTGAGACACTGTTTCTATTATGGGTTCCCAGGGGCAAGTGGTTTGTTTTAAAGTTTCTAACCACCGGAAATGATGCCAGGCTCTCAGCCCTCATCCCAGGCTTCCCAGAGCAGACGGGAGCATCGAGCTGAGACGGTACATGGTAAAGGACCGTGGCAAGCAACCTATGAACACGAGAAATGCACAAACACGGAGGAAGGGCTACCGAAATGAAAAGGCAACAAAATGCGCAACGCATGTTCTCACGAGAACAATTTTCCTTGCTATCGAGAAATAGAAGTGAGAAAGGGTGGGGAAAGGGGGAACTGCTTGGCCATGGACACCGAAGCCATAAGGTGGGGGTCAGGCACTGAGTGTCGGAAGAGTGAAGCCCGGGGCTGAGGGGCCAGAAGAGCCCAAGTGTCAACAACTAAGAGACCAAAGCCAACCCCAGGTTAAGAGCCAAAACTGAGATGAGATTTGGAAGATAAGAATTGTATAGGTTGTTAATAAGGTTAGAAGCAAAAGCCAGGTGATTGCAAAAAAAAAAAAAAAAGGCCTTGGAGTCTTGGAGTATGGGAAGCTGCCCTTTGCTGCTACGAGATCCTTAAAGAGCTAGAGTGAAGCAGGGGTAATGAGCAGTTATGTGAGTGACTAGAAATACAGAATTACGTAGAGAATGAAAGTGACAGTAGTGGAGCACAGGGTTCCTGGGGTAAGTTACCAGCTCTTTGGAAGGAGCTTCAGATGCTTCCGATACATACTAAGTCCTGAGGAGGAGGGACTTCCTGGTAGAGCCTCTACCCAGAGGTCCTCTCTGAGAGCCGAGAGCCGGCCGCCACGCTGCCACAGCTGCGGAACTCCCTGCCCAAGGTGGGGGACAGCATCTCTGAGCTGAAAGCCTCGAAGGGCTCCGTGGCTCAAAAAAATACCCAGAGTGAAGAATTACCCTGGACTCCTAGGACAGGTCTCAAGAGTAGCAAGGTCTCCTTCTGCTTACGGGGAAGAGAGACTTGGATTCAGGCCGGCCTGAAAAGAGGGACCCCTTCCTATCCCGAAAAACTGCAACCTGGTAAAGTCTTTCATTTATTTATTTTTTTAAAGATTTTTGTTTGTTTATTTATTTGAGCTAGAGAGAGAGAGAGCACAGGCCTGAGCATGAGTAGGGGGAGAGGGGCAGAGGGAAAGGGAGAAGCAGGCTCTCTGCTGATCAGGGAGCCCGATGTGGGGCTCGATCCCAGGATTCCGGGATCATGACCTGAGCTAAAGGCAGATGCTTAACTGACTGAGCCACCCAGGTACCCCGAGTCTTTTAGTGGAAACTTTGCTGAAATCATAGTTTATCAAGGAAGAGTTTATCACTAGTAAATCAGAGTTGAAAAAAATTGTGTTGCTTTTGTTAGTTGATGATAACAGCAGCCGTCAGAACAGATGAGGCATTCACCAAACAGCAGGGCCAACAGGGTTAGTGCTCTGTGTGCTGCCTTGCTAACCGTATGGCTATCCTACAAGGGTTCAAGATGAGCTCTCTGTCTTTCCTTCCCTCTGTCTCTGTCTTTGTCTTTCATCTTTTGCAGATAGGAAGGTTTGGCAGAAAAGAGGGTTTGGGCCTTTGTTCCAAATACACCTCCCCGGGTGTTCAGGGACTCCCTCTCCTACCACGGTATTTAGCTTCCCTGTTAGGCCTCCTTTTAATGAATAAAACACAACCTTTTAGAGCTGTCAGGGCTATTTCACACTAAATTTGCTTGCGCCCCTCACTCCACCTGAGAACTCAGTGGAGCTCTGCGGACAAAACAAAGGCAAGTCAAATAGCTTGTGAATAACGGGCTGAAGGATCGTCCAGCAAGAGGGTCAGGACACTGGCTCCCAGACAGCAGTCAGATGGCTCCTCTGGAGGAAAGGGATGGGGCCAGGAGCTTAATTTCATCAATTTCTAGTTCTTTGGATTGGCAACAATTACTAAGACTGATGCTCTCCAGGGCTGGGAAGAATGTGGGGCAGTGGGTGCTCTCGAATGTTGACAATGCAATTTTTATAGGATCTGACCTGCAAAGTCCCATTAAAATTAAAATTGGTGGCACCTGGGTGGCTCCGTCAGTTAAGTGGATGCCTTCCGCTCAGGTCATGATCCTAGGGTCCTGGGATTGAGTCCCGGATCGGGCTCCAGGCTCTGCGGAGAACCTGCTTCTCCCTCTCCCTCTCCCTCTGCCTGCCACTATGCCTACTTGTGCTCTCTGTCTGTCAAATAAATAAATAAAATTCTTAAAAGACAAATAAATAAATGAAATTAAAATTGCACTGGTCTGATCGGCAATCCCTGATCATGAGTCTTTATTACAGAACTATGTATGTATAGATGTTGGTCAGTTATATCTATATGTCTGTAGATTGGGAGCCAATTATAGGGTGGTATGAACTGATTGATCCCATTTGCCAAAGAAACAAGAAAATGTGCATGAGTGTGCGTGTGTGTGTGTGTGTGTGTGTGTGTGTGTGTGTGTGTAAGGGCAAACATCGGGAAAACAGTGGAAGGATGCTTGCAGTAAGCTGTGAATTTTGGTCATCTCAGTTGTGTGGAATTAGAAGGTTTAGAAGGTTATTAGCACTTTCTTTATACACCTATACATTGCTTTCCATGTTATAAAAAGCATAGGATGCTTTCGATCAAAAATTGTAAAAAATAAAATTATATTTAACACGATTTAGAAAAACGAGGACACGTGTATGGCCATTGCTGCCCATCATTGCTAATGACAGCAATATGGGATCCTCACTAACACAATTTTGCCCTGGGGGAGACAAAGTGGGACGAAGTAAATGACTAACCAAGTTGCCCCAAGGGACCCTGGTCCCGTCAGGAGGCATCTCGGCTTGGACAAGATGCTTCCTGCGCAGTGGGCACACTCAGGCAGCTTCATTGTCCACAGAGCCACTCCACTTGATACACTTTGCATATAAACCCAAAAAAGCAGCTTTAATGACAAGGCAAGCAGCTCCGCAAAAGCACAGAGCGAAGCTGGTAACTAAAGGTGGTGTGAACAGAGCCGGTTTCTCAGTTTCCGAGGCTCACCAGTTCCCCATGAAGAACCGAGGATTCTGGTGACGTCCATCCGCACAGACGGAAAGAGCGGGACTTCCAGTCTCGTACTACATGACTGTCAACGTCATCTTATTTCAACAACAGATTGTTTGATTTCACTTGGGAAGTTGGAGGTAGAAGTTTGAGAGGAGGCTAAACCACAGAACCGAGATCTCTTACCAAGATCACTGGTAACCACGATTGGAGGGCTGGCGTTTTGCTGGACCCTACAGAGGCCATATGAATCTTTATATTTGTGAAATAATGGGTTTTAAAAGTTTTTGAATGAAAAATAAAAACAATATAAATTTTAACCTCTGTTTCAGGCCTATTTAGGATCATTCATCTTATCCCATTTAGTCCCAAGAAGAGCTCTGCAGGGTCTTACTGTGTTTGTGGTGCAGAGGGCAACAAGATGGGAAATTTGTGACTCACCTTGACCATACAAACAGTATGTGGTGAAGCTAGAATTCAAACCCAGAACATCTGGTGTCTGTGACACAAACTCAGAACTTCTAAGACTAAACTGGGACATTCCAGTGCACTGTGCTGCCTTTCCATATAAGACCATGTGACCCTTTCCCTCAGAAGGACAAATAGTCCTGGGTATAGTTCTCAGCGCTATAACTCCTTATAGGGAAGAAACTCACACCATTCCCAATCATAAGCTGTCCCTTATTTCTATGCCCACCTCCTTTCCTCTGTTTTATAGTCATTTATTTCTCATCTCAAGACTTGACTCAACTTCCCAAATGGAGTTAGACAAATCTTCCATCTTCCTACGTTGAGAGGAAGAATTAAGAATTAAACTTAGCTTAATTATAATTTTTTTTTTTTTTTGCATCTGGCAAACTCCATTTGTCGCCAAGGGTTTTGAGAATAGAATTATGTATTTATTTATATTCCACAAAACCTAACACAGTGCCTGACATGTAGAAGCTGCCTGATGCATATTTGATGAACAAATGAATGAATATGAACCACAAATGAATGAATAACGACAACTCTCACATCCCCGATTAGAGTAAAATCAGAATTCTTCTCTACTGGAGGACTTAAGAGACCCAGTACTGTGGAAGTCAGAAAATACAGAGTCCCCAGAGCAGATTAAGAGTCCAGTTCTGAAATGAACCTCATGCCAGCCAAGATATGAGGTCAAGTTTCTAGCATTCCAGGGAAAGGTATTTCATGGGGTCTTGGAACATTAGAGCCCCAGAGGGATGCTGACTGGGGAGAAAGAGCAAAAGCTCTGGAGATCCGCTGGGGGGACTTCCCCTCCCATGTCCCCCATACAGTTGTGATTTAAGCCCTAGTCCTTTAGGCAGGGTCCTGAGCGGGTCAGGTGAGGGCACAACCAGGACAGTCCCAGAAAGCAGACACACTCAGCTCGCCAATGATGAGGAGCTGGGATCGACAGCCCTGGACCAGCCCAAAATACCGGGAAAGCCAGAGTATAGCTCTGCTGTCCTCACCAAGCTCTGATGGGGAGATGCGGAGTGTGTCAGGGACTTTCCTTGGGTCCAGAATAGACATTCCAGTGGTCACTGCCTGGCATCGTAGGACTCAAAAATCTTTGTGAATGTATGTGTGAGTACATGAAGAATATAAAGAGAAAAGAAAGAAGAGAAAGGTCATTTTTTTAGGCTCCCAGCAACTTGTTCCTGTTTCTGTCAATAAAAATGCTACCCATATCTTGAGGCCTTCAAACATGCCTCTGTGCTGGCCAGGGGACTATCCTCTGTGGGGCTCTTTGTATTATTCATGTTTTTATGTGTTTACGAAATGTCTTTGCAATGAGACCATCTGTGTCTTGTAAGCCAAGACTTTGTCTTATGTACCTTTTGTGTTTCTCCTACCCGTCACACATGGACCCAACATATAGCTGGTACCCTTTGTCTGCCAGGGCCTTCAAATACAAGGGAAGAAGGAAGTAAACATTCCAGGCTAGCAGGATGGTGGAAAAGGAGGAAAGAATGTGACAGGAGCTTTTGCTGGCAAAGAAAAAACGTGTTTTGAACAATCTAGCTTGTGCTAAAATTAAAATAGAAATGGCGTTCACGATGGCATGTGTAATTACAATTAATTAAATATTCTGTTACCCAAATTATTTAATTACCAAAGCTTCCCACAACCTCGGAGTGGATTTAATCACAAATGCCATAACAATGAGGGAAGTAGTAAATGGATGGCCTTTCAGTACCTCCCATGTCATAAATGGAACTCTCGGCCGGAAGCTGGAGGAAAGGAGGAGGGAAAGAAGCAAAGGCCTCCTGATGCTGCAGGTTGCGGGGTCTGCATCTCATGAAGGGGGCAGGAGAAGAGGTACTGATTAGGGAAATGGGCCCGCACGGGTTCTGAGTGCAGCAGGGGACAGGAAAAAGGATGTAGGCTTACCTAGTTCAGCCCGTCACCAGCCGTTACCAGCGAGCGACCTTCCTGACCTGGTTATTTTCATTCACTGAGCTGGAATCATTCATAATAAAAATAAGGCCAACCCCTGAGGTCACCGTGTGGATGAAATAAACTAGTAAATGTAAACCACTTGACACAGGGAACGGCCCAGGGTACACGCAGTGATTGCCAAGTCCCTTCTGTGATTTGGGGACCGCTTGCTCTTTGGGGTTGGCGGGGACAGGGAAGAAGTTAGTGGGGAGCGTAGCAGGATGCCCTGCATTTCAGATTGCCCTGCATGATCAGCTTTCCGTGTGGGACATTGGACAAAGTCGGGGCTGATGAGAGGCTTGTTTCCCCCGTCACTGGTCACTGCCTTGTCTCCTTCCTCCAGCCCGTGCGCCCAGCCGCCTGACCCCTCTTACCCAACATCTCCATCAGCCCTGCCCTCTGTCTCACCTGCGAGTCCCAGCTCTGCCGTGGGTGCCGAGCCATCTGTTCTGCTGATGGGGCTTCATCTTCTTTCACATTTTGTTTTCTTGGCTTAAATGATGGTCTGTCCATCTCAGGTAAGTGTTTTATCTCAATAGCCCAAGTATGTGTGAGGAGTGGAAATCGAAGTGTTCAGTGGAGTGGAACTGTGGGTGTTGTTTGGGACTTGGTATATCGAGGCAAGAAACAAGACTCACGGACTTGAAATATTAGAGTCAAAAAAGGTCCCAGCCTGTCCAGAGGGCTCCCTATCTCCACCGTCCTAAGGTACAAGTGTAGAAACCAAGGCACAGAAATGGAAATTGTCCAGCTTATGCTCATCCAGCATCAGAAGTCAGTCCTAAGTTTTCCATTCTAATCTGATGCTCTTTTGGGGATAAACCACTGCTTTTTTATGACAAATTATAATTTATACAGTACTGCTTATTACCAACTCTTGCCCCCCACAACAAACAAACAATAACTCAGAAAGAGGTTCCCATGGCCATTCTAGGTCATCCCCATTCTCTCCATGGCATTCTCCTCCTGTTGTCACTGCTCCCTGCTCGGCAGCCCTTCCAGCCCTTTGTAGCTGCTGGTAAGGCCAGCCGTGGGCACTCGGGAGAGGGAGGTCTGCTTCCTTAGGCAGATAACAAGATGTATCCCTGGGATGCAAGAGGTCTGCTGCATCCCCACACACACCCTGCAGTGAAAGCCATGTCAGAGAGCTTTTCTGCAAGAAGCTGATCCTAGCTCATGATGGGCCTGACCCAGAGGTCAGCCCTGACTTAGAAGCCTTGATTAGACCTGACATATCTGGAAGTTGTTTGACTTCAAGCAGCCTGGAAAGTTCCATTTTGAATATGGTTAACCAACATGTGGATAAACCGAAGAGTTTCTCATTTTCCCCTTCCAACGTTGCCCCAGGGCGATGGATGATCTCTAGCAGTCTGGAAATTTCTCCAGCGGGGATTTGTCCTGGTTTTAAAGTTTGCTGCCACATTGGCTTGATAATTCCAATATTCAGCAAGAGGGAGTTTTCTTATCAGGACTCCATATCTACATTTGTAGAACACATTTTATCAAGTACTTGGCAGGAGATATGGTGTAGCAAGGAGCTAATTCTCTTGCATTGGACTGATTTGAGAATTTTTAATAAAAACTCCCCCAAATCCAGTTGCCCTGATATGGATGGAATTGGTTGTGTGTGCTTCAGACTGAGTTAACTCTGTAGAGGCTGAATCAATGACGGGAGTCCTCAGCAATCATCCCATTGTTCACCTCCTGTGGGATGCTGTGCTCCTCTCAGCTGCAGAAGACCCTCAATCAAATGATAGAGCTTATTTATCTTGGACTATGACAGTCCACAGAGGCTTATAGATTACTGAGAAGAGAGTTAGCATTATCCACATTTGGACTCCTGAATGTTTATTTTAGAAATACAAAAAGTCAATTTCAGTCCAAGCAGATTTATGTTTCCCCACACAGATATCAGGCATGCTCAGTTTTTGAGGGCTATTTAGTACATGTTACTGCCTAGGAGTCACCTACATAGGCTACAAAGATAGCATCTAGAGAGCCTCACCTACAACAGTTGGGGTTAGCATCCATCCCCTTGCTGAACTGAGATCCGGGTCCTCAACATTGACCACTGCCCCCTCTGTTATTAGAATCAGGACATAGCATTCCTGGAATAGTTACAGGAAAATAATAATGGTGTTGATGATGATGATAATGACTTATATGGTCTAGGCAGTGTTTTAAGCGCTCTAACCTTAGAAGTGCATTGAAGCTCCTGCACTAACAGCTGAGTTATGGTCCACCCCCAAGAGCCCACTGCCCACTTTCCCAGGCCCCCATGATTCTTTGCTGACTACCCAATTCTCTAGTTATTCCTAGTACCACTTCTAGGACTAAAGGTTTGCCCTTGAACCCTAATTTGAGGGCCAGGACCAGTCTCCCATGCACAGAGTTTCCAGATAATGATAGTCTTGTGTTCTGCCTGATTTCTAAAACTCCTCTGGGAGGCCTTGCTGGAGGCCTGCCCCCTGCCCTTGAAACTGCGGTGCTTTCTGCTGTGTGATTCCTCGCCAAGATGGCCTCTCCATTTAGACACTGAACCTTATCAGCCCTGGCAAACCCATGCTTGGTAGGGGCAGGTCCATGCCAAGTCTTTACCTGAAGCTTCAGGTCAGAGTCTGGAAAAACAATTACAGATGGCAAGACTCCAACAATGAGTTCATTTTGGAACCTCCGTAACTAACATGCATTGAGTATGACTTTAAACCAATTTATACCACTAATGAAAATAATGACAGTACAGTTCCATCATGGGTCTTCCAGACTCAATTCTGAAGACTGATAAGAAAGAACAGACTTCATCCATATAAATCTGATGTTTAAGGAAGTGGGTGATAATGAAAAATGACTGGGTTGTTCAAGACAGCACTCTGGACTTGTCTTCTGCTTATTTCCCTTGCTTTCCAGCATCATGAGTTCTAATGGTCCCTGATAAATAGCACGCCAGAATATGATTACGGAGCAGACACTGTTATTACACGGTGCAGTTGTCAACTGTGCAGCCATTACTACTGACGTTCAGGGATCCATAATAATGAAAGCAGAGATAACATGGATAATTAAAACTTAAAGAGAAGCCAATATCATTTTTAAGCCATTTAGTGTCTCTCATGCCAAATCTTTTCTCCTAACCCACAGATATTTAGACGACATTGAGCTGTACCTCTTCTTTCTACTCATACCCGCCTCGTGATGGAGGGACGCAGGGCCAATTTATAGAATCCTCCAAAGACAGAACAGCAAATGAAAAAAATAGAGAAGCCCTCAGTAATCCGCAGCCTGATTAATCATGCCTGGGTGACAATGAGTGAGAGGTAATACATTTATATTTTCATGATAGGTTCATCCTTAGGGGCCAGAAGAGGTATGAGCTAATCAGTGCCTGGATAATTAAGTGTTGGATGAACTTCTGTGTGGCTCCAAGAAGAAATCTTCCACTAAGGGGGAAATGTCAAATCTAATGTCATCTGGACAACTTCTCATCGTCTACAGCTTGTCTCAGCTGTGACTTTGGATTAGCTCCCTTTGCTGAGGCTTCTTATCTGTACATGTGGCCTCATGATCACCATCAAACATTGCTCTGTAGACAAGGCGATTCTGAATATAATGAGGGCAAATTGAGCATCCTCACACAGAGGTGACAAGCTCCTTCTCCCCATCCCCATCTTTAGGGAAGCTTAGGAGAGACTCCTGAATTTCCAGGGTTCTTCCATTACTTTTCAGGCTGCTTATAAGTTCTAATTTCTCTTCTCTGTGGAAGCATAACTCATGAAGCTGGGTCACTGTCAGTAGAATTCTTCTGGAGTAGGGAGGGCAGATCTTCTCGTAATGTCCCTAAGACCCTGGTGCTGAGATCTCCTCTGGATGGGGTTGAGACAGCAAGAACAAACTTCTTTTTAAGGAAGTCCTGATGGAGAAGATGTCTCACAAATCTAATTTTGTTCAACTGAACAGGAGAATGAATTACATGAGGCCTCTCAGTCACTAACAATAGCCAGTGGTGACATCCTTGCACAGAGATACTCCTCAATGACTTCCAGTATTCTCTTTCCTGGTGAAATGATGGGCTCTCTCTCTCATTCTTTTTTTTTTTTCCTCTCATTATTTTAGTAAGACCCCAAAACCCACTTGGACCAACGCTTCTTCAGGTGGCTTCATAGTGACTGGGCTCTTGTATATATGGCCTCAAGTTAGGTCTTAGCCAGAAAGGACCACCTAGAAAAATGCTGCCCCTGAACCTCAACCCCAGGGCCAAGAAAAGGGGAGAGATTTGTACAGAACCTCATCGGTTGCAGGTTGCAAAGCCTAGTATATTGGAATGTTGGGGGAAGGGAAAGTTATTAAAGACCTCCAGCTGATATTACAATGCCACCAAACCTTCTTCCACATTTTAGCAGGATTCTTCCCATCATTGATTGGAAAGCCAAGTCTGTCTTTTAGCAAGTCACTCACCCACAGGTCTACATTAGCCTACAATTCCTACTTGTTTGCATCTAGAATACTATCTTTCCGAACAGAAGTATCACTTTTCCTTATTTTTGTCTCTCAATTTACTTTTTTTTTCTTTCTTTCTTTCTTTTTTTTTTTTTTAAACATCTAAGAGGTTTCTTCTTTTTTTTTTCTTTAAGATTTTATTTACTTTTTTGACAGAGAGACACAGCAAGAGAAGGAACAGAGCAGGGGGAGCAGGAGAGGAAGAAGCAAGCTTCCCACTGAGCATGGAGACTGATGTGGGGCTCGATCCCAGGACCCTGGATCATGACCTCAGACAAAGGCAGACGCTTAATGACTGAGCCACCCAGCTGTCCCTCAATTTACTCTTTCTATGAGAACAGTTTTATTAAATGAAATGTGTTTTTACTCCCTCTAATTCCCTCAATGCCTCATCTAATCCATCAGTAAATTCTACCAGCTTTACCTCCAAAATATATGCAGAATCTGATTGCACCTTTACCTCTACTGCACAGACCTTGGCCTAAACTGCAAACTCCTCTCCAGGAAGCTAATATCCCTGTATCCTTCCTTGCCTCATTATATTCTGTACATAAGCTCACATCATATCATATCACCTCTCTATTAGCTTTCTAACTCATACAAAGTAAAAGGCAAGGACCTCATTGTGACATTTTGTGACCTCATCTGAGCTGACTTTCCAACCTCACCCAGAATGCCTGGCTTATTCCACACCAGCCACACTGACTTCCAGGTTCACTCCCAACTTGGGAAATTGAACCTGTTCCTTTGGTCAGGAATGCTCTTCTCCTACCATTCACTCAGTTCCTTTTCTCACTTAATTTTGGTCTCCGTTCAAATGTCCTTTATCAGAGAAACTTTTCATAACTATTTGATTTAACTCCCTGTTCCCCTCACCTTGCTGATTTTCCTGCAATAGAAGCTGACACCTCCACAAGAATGTAACCTCAGTAGTGCAAGAATTTTTTATGGTTTACTTCCCTGCTGTATCCCCAGAGGCTAGAACAATGCCTGGTAGGTAGTATACACTCAATAAATATATGTAGAATAAAAGAATAAAATCAGTGAAATAAAAGATTTTACATATTTTGAAGATGATAGGAATAACTACAAACTTTCAGAGATAGACATTTTTTTTTAAAGGGAGAGCATGAAGATTTTATCCCTGAATGCCTTTTACTCAGCTTAGATAGTGGTGAATGTTTGGGGCCATTGGAAAAGAATCCTCTAGTCCTCAAACTTCTTATTTCTCTTTCCTGTATGTGGTCTATGTGTTTCAGGCAAACTCTGAACATACCCTTCTGGAACTCTCCCTGTGGGTTATATGGGCAATGAGCCCCTTAAGTACTTGGGCAGCTGCCTGGGAGACAAAATTCAGGGGGACTTGGTTGTTAAGGCAGATGCTGACACCATATCCTTAGCACCAATGTCACCAAGATTCTTGACAGGTACTTGCTTCAAAGTTTGACTGTTCATCTAATTGAGAACCCTCATTCTTAAAGCTTACTGTGCCCTATATTCTTCAGAAGACTTCATTAAGTACCTGTATTTAGTGGTTCTTTGCTACATGGAAGAACACACAATCACGTTTCTGACATCCCCTTTGATTTCCCTTGAGCTCACGGGAGGGGTGTGGGGAAGGAGGCTCTCAAATTGTATACATAACTATCTCCTTTGCAAGATAATGCTCTCAGCCATACCTTAACATTCCAGAGCTGGATATTAATTGTTCACATACTTCACCTATCAACAGTGTGTTGTAACCAATAGAATATACATATTTGTAAGTGGAATGACAAGGGTTGAAATTAAAATAAAACACCAGGAGCAAAAAATAAGCTAATTAGCCTTTACAGAATTAAACATGTGATCCACTGATCTACCAAGTACAGGAGCTTTGCATAAGATCACATAACTGGCCCAGGTGGAGTTGAAAAAAGGTTGACCCAGTTTGATGTAAAACTTTCACATCATGCTGTTTTCTAAATGGTATGTTTCTCATTCTAATTAATGGCATTTATTTATATCTTTATTTATTGATACTGTTGGTAACAAAAGAATCCAAAATAGCTGATAAAGAGACATACTATAAAGCAAAATAAAATACATAAAATGTGGGGAAACGGGTCAAAGGAAAATAAAGTAGGGAAAAAGATGTGTCTAGAAATAAGGATCATAGACAAAATTCACATTTTGAACTCTTACATACTAGCAAGAGAACAACCACAAGTTTGATTTAAAGCTTCCCATAGTTTGAGATAGAGACACAACCAGTTTTATGGTTTGCCTTGTCCATAAGGTAAAAATAAATGAGTTATGCAGGAGAAGTATTTAGGTGACAATACTGAATAAATGCTCCTAAGCGTACTCTTAGGTAGAACACAGTGATACAAGGTTTAACATACTCAACAGCATTCTCCATTACTCACTGTAGGGAGGGTTACAATGCGATGGAATGACCCATAGGGCAAGGAGCTTTTACTTGGGTAAGAAGGGTAAGAAAAGGAGAATGCTCAGCAGTGCAGTGATCCTCCTTATCTATTTTTGTCTTCCAGCTAGGATTAAAAAACAAAAAAAACAAAAAAAAATCTTCCCCAAGTCTGACACTGGAATAAAAAACTGCTTTTTACTAATGTAGCCCTTTGTTCATGAAGCTAGGTTACAAATAGTTTTGCTCTAGGCTCCAGGATTGTGCTGAGAATCCTTTGTATTAAACAGAAGGGAGAATGTGTGAATTATTGGCCAGGAAAGCCTCACAACACAGGTTAAAGAAGTGAGCTATCCAAGGTGCTGAAGTCTATCACTATAGGAACAAAATGGAATTTTTGTGCCCCATTCTCTTCACTTCCATTTAAGAGACTCTTATTGAAAACCTAATATGTGTTAGGAACTATTAAGCTAATGCCATGAAGATTAATAAAACCTTGTCCCTACTATCAAATAGGTCATAAGCAGAGTAGGCAGAGAGGTAGACTCACTCACTACCCAGGGATAGCCAACTCTAAAGGATACACTGGCAGCAAAGTGAAGAGGTCTCTAACCCAGCCCAGAGAAATCAGGAAGAGCAACCCAAAGGAGGAAATCCAAGAGCTGAATCTTGGAGAATATTTCCATTTTCCCTGACCCCAATCCACAAGAGGTAGTATGGAGAAAATGTATGAGTGTGTATATATGGGTGACATTTAAGCATCTGCAGAGTACATGTTGGAGGAAGATGATGTTGCAAACCCAGGGAACAGCATATGCAAAAGCAGGCAAGCATGAAACTGCAAGAAAATTGGTATATTGCTGAAACCTATGGTTTGGACAGGAAGTGCAGGAGCTTCATTTGTAGGAGCACCTAGAGGCCAAATCATGAAAGAAGCTTGGGTTTTTTCTTTATGCAGTAGGATTTGTTGAGGTGGACATGACCACATTTGCATTCTCTATTACCCTTGAAGTGCTATGGAGGAAGGATTAGTGATGGCATCCAGGGGGAAGGGAAGAGTGAAGACCTGGAAACTCGCTAGGCTGTTGCAGGGAACTATGAGAAAGGACAGAGACCTGAAATAGGGCAGTGACATTTGGGAAGAGGGGAAAGGGATGGTTTTGAGAATCCATGAAGGAAACATTAACAGAACTTAGTAATTTATTGGGTGAAGGGTGAGGGGTAAAAGTCCGAGATAGTCCTCCTATTTCTTTTTTTTTTTTTTTTAATTTTTTATTTTTTATAAACATATATTTTTATCCCCAGGGGTACAGGTCTGTGAATCACCAGGTTTACACACTTCACAGCACTCACCAAATCACATACCCTCCCCAATGTCCATAATCCCACCCCCTTCTCCCAAACCCCCTCCCCCCGGCAACCCTCAGTTTGTTTTGTGAGATTAAGAGTCACTTATGGTTTGTCTCCCTCCCAATCCCATCTTGATGCAACATGGAGGCTTAAGTGGGTAGTCCTCCTATTTCTAAAGGGTATTGATGCATCAAGGAGAGCCAGAAAGAGATGCCTATGCATATTACTAACCCTTCACCCATAAATGGGCCACTTTTTAGGTAGATATTAACCCCTCATGCTCTGATTCCATAATCACTCTCAACATCCTGAAGATATGCTCTAGGTTGTGATAAGAATTATCTTATGCTACATTAGCCTCTAGTTAAAAGGTGGCATTATGTGTGGGAGATGTTTGGAGAGAAGTATCAGGAGTTCATGGCCTCACCTAAGTTATTGCCAAGTAACAGTGATGTTGGTCACCAGCTCTCTGTGCCTCAGTTTTCTCATATTTACAAAAGATGTTTGACAAGCCCTATCTACCGTCTCACAGTCAGTGTAAAAACTAAACATAGTTCAGTTGGCCCTTGAATACACAGGGGTTAGAAGCAACCCCTTGTGCAAATGAAAATCCATGTGTAACTTTTGACTCCCTAAAAATCTATCTACTAAAAGTCTACTATTGATCAGAAGCTTTACTGATAACATAAATCATTGATTAATATGTATTTTGTATGGTATATCTATTAATACTGTATTATAATAACATAAGGTAGAGGGAGAAATGTTGTTAAGAAAATTATAAGGAAGAAATGCATTTACAGTACTGTACTGCATTTATTTTAAAAATCCAAGCATAAGTGGACCTGCACTGTTCAAAACCCTGATGTTCAAGGGTCAACTGTGCTTTATTGGACAATGTTTTTAGAATATGTGTAAGATGCAAAGGTAAGATACTGTTGTTATTAATATAGGAGGGAAAACTAAACAAAGGTTGGTAAGAAAGGGATCTAGAAATGCAACAGCAGTTCTGCAGAGCCCAGAGAACTTTTTAATCATTTCCCTCCTTTTCATTTTCTTTTCAGTACACAATGAAAAATACATACAAATATGGCCACAGAAGTGCTGCCAAATTCAATACTCATAATATCTATTCAATATTCAGCAATCCACATGCAATATTGCAGATGGTTGTGGGATGTGATGGTCTCTTTCCAATAGTTCCAAAGGGGAAAACAAAATGTTATAAGACAACAGCCAGTCATTTGATGCATCCTGATTGTTTAAATGATATGAGAGTCAGCAATCATGTGCAAATTAAAACATAATTATGCACACAGACCACCCAGGATTAAGTAACATTTCATAGATGCATGCTAAATTACTAAACACTTTTTGAAATGAATTGTGACCATCATTTGATATTTTCCCAAGAATGTTATTACTAAAAAAGTCAAAGTACAGAAATATGTATTGCCTAGTGAATTAATGGTATGCATGTTATAAGAAATGGTTACCACAAATTGGGGGGGGTGTGTTAGCAACAAAGTAGTCACATTACTCTCCAGGGCCAAGAAGCTATTTACTTAAACGTGCACTGATAGAAATAGACACATTGCCCAACAACATGCCATTCCTCCCTTGACAATATGAGATGTTTAGCTCCGAGGTAAATTTGGTCCCAGTTTATAACAGATGCAATCAGGGCTACCTCATCATAAACCTCAAATGCAAGCAAATATGCATTGTCTAATTTTGGTGTGAGCTATATTACACCTCAATCCAGCCCGATCATGGCTGTGGGCAGAAGGATCAAGAACATGGCAGTGGTGGATTTATTGGTCCAACAAATGGAAGATGAAGGAGGACAGACTGTGAAAATATATATTGTGTAGACCAGTAGTCCCTATTATGGTTCCTCTAAACCCTTCACCCTGTTCCACAAAACTGGGCAATTCCAACAGAAAGATGACCCTAATGGCAATGTCCTAGAGCCACCTTGTGAATTGTGGCCCTGAGATGTGTCTGCTTTTCTATGTAACCCTGAAACTGGACGACTCTCCATCATCTCTGTCTTCCCCCACCTGTCATAGGTCCAGGCACATGGTAAATAATCAATGCATGGTTGCCAAATACAGGAAATCTTTAGACAAGGAGAAGCCATTTTCTGACATTCAAGTGTCCTTGCTCATTAGGATTTTTTACTGAAATCCAGGAATCACTGAGTAAGTTACACTTCTACTTTCTGTGTCAGATGCCCTATTCATTTACAGAGAAGGAAGAGAGAATGTGAAACCTGTCTATTCGCTCACTTTACTTTATGAATAAACTTCTATTCTTTATATGATTTATGCTCTTTTGCTTCTTTCAGTGTCTTAGGGATGAGCTATTAGTCAATGGTGAAGTGAAAAAATTAGCGAGTATTTATTGAGTGATAAATAGGTGTAAAGCTCTGTGTTAAGTACAATTGAACAGTTTTTCAAAAATCACAATTCCAGCTGGAAGGTTAAAGAAGTATAAATGAAGTAATTTGGAAACAATAATAAAATGGCATGTGTTTTTGAATGAGCATGAAATTTATGTATAATTTATGTACTTACTTACTTACTGCTTACTTTCAAAACTATTTTAATCAACATACAATGTAACACATATATGCAGAAAACAATTAAAAACAGGTCAACACCAAGAAAATGAAACAGAGAGATAATCTTGCTCCCAATTTTGAAACATTGCCACAATCACAAAGGCAGGATTTTTTTTTTTTTTAAAGAATTTACTTACTTGAGACAGATACAGAGAGAGAAAACATGAGCAGGGGGAGAGGCAAAGGGACAGGGAGAAGCAGACTCCCTGCAGAGACAGGAACCTGATGTGGGGCTCGACTGGGGCTCAATCCCAGGACCCTGGGATCATGACCTGAGCCAAAGGCAGATGCTTAATCATCTGGGCCACCCAGGTGCCCCCTAAAAGGCAGGCTTTTAAGACTCCCAGTAGCCAAGGCAAAAATGGAAAGGGAGCATTATGAATTCTGGAATCTTTGTGATGCCGTAAGAGGAAATATTCTCTTGAGCCAAGAGAAGCAAACATTTTCCTGGTATTAAATTCTAAGAGGAATTTATAATGTGGATCATTGTCTCAGGAACATTGAACAACATAATGGACATATCTTCCACAACAGTTTTTAGAGAAAATGTAGAAATGTTCCTCATTTGGCTGATTCTTAAAATGGCCTTCCATAAAAGTCATGGGCATGATAACCAACACGACTCAGTGAAGATATTCCTGCAGGGAATGATGTTAATGTGGTCCAAGGATATAGTTTTCTGAACAACCCAACAAGAGTCAGGGAGAGAACTTAATAAACAGTAAGCAATGAATGAGTGGCATATACGTTGGTCTAATTTAAGATTTATAGTTATTCCAACTAAGCTTTTGTCTGAAACTAAAAAGCAGTTGCTTTACTGCTGAATGCTGGCAAATGCTAAAATGTTGAATGTAGAGAGAATCGGATGCTTTAGATATGAGATCTATGAACACAACAAAGCTCATAATTTTGTTATGAGAGTTAAGAAGTCTGATCATTCTTGCCTGGACTAGAGGCTACAAGAAGGGCTTTGGACCGGGTCAATTTTTTTCTAATTCCTGGATGCCAAAGCAAGAAAGTGAATTTTAGCAGTACATTAAATGGTGAATGTGTTTGGGGCAGCGAGGTAAAATAAAGATGTTCTAGACAATGACAAGATCTCAGTTGCTCCCTTCTGCCTCCTAACTCAGGTCTCTCTGTAGACCCCACAGCCACTAAAGGGGGCTCCCATCCGACTCTGGTAGTTTTTCTGGCAAAATGCTACTTGAGACAGATGGCCAACTTTGCATGTGGGTTTGACGGCACTGACTGGGTCACTTTTAATGAGAAAGAAATCACATAAATAGTGCTAGCATTATGTGTAGGCAGAGCTCCAAGCTGCCAAGGCAGCATAATGGGCTCAGGGAACAGGTGCAGAACCAGGTAAAATTCTTGTTGCAAGTAACTTCTCCAAGCATCATCACACATCATAAAGCCTCGGCTCCACCATTAGAGACTCACTTTTCAGGCTTCTCGTGTTGAAGAGGTTGTGACTGAGATGCACAAAACAGACAGTAGAACTTTAATCCTTGAGCAAACACTGATAGATCCAAATATATGGGGAGGTATCACCTGGCCCAGGGATCACAAGCTTACTATCTTGCAGGCCAAATTCAGCCTGCGGTTAGGTTTGGGTGGTTTGAAAAGTGGTTTTAAAAATGAAATTTTCACATGAAACTCAGATATTTTGGTTAAAAACTGGAAGTTCTGGCAATATCAGGCTCACACTACCTGTGGCAGCAATCAGCTGGAACGAAATAGTCTCCACAGCAGGTTTTACCCATTTCTTTCCAGTCCCCTCCACTCCCTCTTGTCTGCTGCCCGAGCTGTCTCACCCATTTGCATGACCTGCTTTTTCCTGGGGTCTTCTGGGTTTTTAATCCCTCAGGACTGAATACCTTCAATTTACGTCCCAAAGAGGGGAAGGGACTTCCTCAAGGTTGCACAAGGTTAGCGTCTGAGCCAGACGGGAGTTCTCCGCACTGAAGATCTAAGCCCTCAGCAGGCAGGATGAGCTGGGGACCAGTGGAGGTCAGCCCCTGATCAGGGAAGAGGAGTCAGGAAATCACCAAAGATAAGCTTTGCTCAGTTCACACTGTTTTGCCCCAGGCTGGCTCTGCCTGCAATAATATTTTTACAACATCCTCCAGAAAAATCAATTTGTTTAAAATAGCAACTGATTTTGCCCTGGGTGAAAATGTTTGGCATATGCAAAAAAGGGAGCATTGTGTTTTCTTTAGAGCTCTTCCTAACCTATGAACAAGCGGAATTGTTCACTGCACACATTAAAAAAAAAAATTGCTCAAGTGCATTTCCTTGGGAAAGAGACAGATTTAAAATTTAGGAATGTAAGTTTTTATCTACTTCTGTAAGAGCCTTTCTTTCAGGCACATAATGCCTTTCTTTGTTATAATATTCGAAAATATGCTTGTCACTATTTTGTGTTTTTAAAAAAAGTTCATGGTCTAGAGCTCTCTTTTAGGAGAAAGAAGCAAAGTAAAGGAAGAGGGATATGTTAGAGTAAATGGTTTTGCCTAGATGGAAAAAAAAAAATCACAGGCAGAACATTTCCAAGCTGCTAAACACCAGAAGGAGATAACAGACAATGTATGAAATGCCAATTATGATGGTAACAATAATGAAAATGGTCCTAAAGCAGTCCTGACTGTGCTTTGGAAAGCCTCAGGTCCTAAGCAGACAGGACTCCTCCTGTGCTCTGGTGTTCTTGGGAGACGTTCTGTACCTGGCATCTCAGTGATCCCAAGTGCAGAGATCAGGAATGAGGAGCCCCAGGGTAGCCCCCAAGATAAAGTACCACCCCGGCCAGTCCTTTTCTTTTATGCCAATAAGCTGGATCTTTTCCAAGGCAGAACCCCTGGTTTTCCAACCTTTTCTACTTCTGTCCCCGGCAGACCCCCTCCCCAACTGTGTGCAGTACAGACGGTGTGAATAGTCAGCTTCTGGAATAGTGGCTTAGCTACATTTGTACCTTCCAACTTTCAGATTTTTTGACCATAGTCAGGCCTCAATAGATGTCTAATGAATTTAGGGCTCCTCTTGTTAAAGAAATTAGCTGCTTTGCTGAGCAGAGCAAAGGCAGGATGTGAGTCAGTCATAGGAACAGTCTCAGAAACTGAGTCAGTTTCCCACAACCCAAAGGACCCTCTCACCCACACACCAGCCCCTGATGGCTGCAGATGGCTTGGCAACTTAAGAAGACAGAGATGGCGCAGTTTCAGTTCCCACCATTGCAAGTTGTCCTCCTTTCTTTCTCGAGCTCTGAGCAGGGTGTACTCCTGTCTTGGACAGCTCTCTCCTCGGTCCTATCTCCCTATCACCCATCAGCTGCTCCTTTTCCCACTTGCCTGTTCAACTCTCCCTGCCCAGTGGCCCTTCTCCTTTAAGGTCAGTGAAATCAGTCTTGGTCCACAGCAAAGCAATCTTCCCCTTCCTTAAAACCACAGTCTTTCCCTTTCTTAAGGCTGCTTTTTGCCACTAGCAGGGCTCCTCCGCCCACCTGTGGAACCTGAGCCACCCTTGGTCCTCTCATCTCAGTAGACATATCATCATCTAGTCACTTGGCCAAAAACCTCAGGTTCATCCTTGCCTTCTCCCTTTCCTTCACACCCGGTGCAAGTCCCATGTGTGGCCGTTCTTGTCAGCTCTGTCTGTCACCTTGTCACCTTTCTCTTCCTCGTCTCCTGCCTGGAGCAATGCAGGAACGGCTACTCTCACCCCATGACCAACAGCCCATCCCATCGCCAGGGGATGATAAAGCATGCTTGGGCCATTTTCCTCCCTGCCAGACGCCCTCCAAGGGTTCCTGGTCACCCCAGGAAAAACCCAGTGTCCCCCTGGTCAGTTCCCACCTGTTCTCCGGTGCACTTCCTTCCCTCTGGCTTTCCCTTGAGTGAGTCCATCACTGTTCCTTCTCAAGGTTTTTTCCTTGCTGTTTCTGCCACCCGAGAAGCTCTTTCTCATGCTTTCTCTCTGCCTTCAGGTCAGCTTAATCCAGATTATGTTTCTATTAACTACTTCTTAAAGATTGGTATCCAAATAAATGAGAAATACAGTCAGTGGTACTGTGAGAGCACTGTATGGTGACAGATGGCAGCTACTCTTGGTGGGGGGGCACAGTGTGACATACAGAGTTGTCCAGTCCCCACATTGTGCACCTGAAGCTGATACCACGTCGTGTATTAGCTAGACTTCAACCACAAGAAAAAGAAAGAAAAATAAAGATTGATATCAAAATGAAAGCACAAAATTTTCAAAGTCCCTAAGGGTCCGTTGATCTCAGTTTGAGAAGCACTGTTTTGAAGGATTTCTCTGCTTGCTTATATGCTTTGCTCTATTTCTTTTCAATACGAACTTTTTATAATCTTAACACATGCTAATCGAGGAAATCATAAAATCTGGATTATGGAATCGGCCCCCTCATAAGGGAGTACTTTGATGGCACCGCAGCGTCTGTGTTTGTATTCTTGTTTACAATGACCTTGGCAACAAGTTGAGCTGGATTAATGAACAGAGCCTAGTAAGAAACTAACAGCAAGAACAACACAGCAACTACCCTGCCCCTCCCCCACTTGTTATTAACCCTTACCCACCTCCTTACTTCCCCTCCCCCATCTCATTACTAACCCCTCTCCTACCCCATTACTAACCCATCCCTCATCTCATTACTGCCCCTTCCTCACCTCATTTCTAATAAGTCTGGATACGGATAAGGCAAGAACAAAAATCACAGGTTCCTCTCACTTCTGCTCATGGAAACAAAAAAATTGTAGTTAAAATATTAGCTCACTGAAACAGTAGTGAATTGAAACAATTAAAAGATTACAGCCAAATAAGATCAATGCCAGGAAAGAAAGGGTAGTTTAACATCCGAAATTTATTCTAAATACTATATTCAAAGGGTGATTATATTATTGTTTCACTATATTCAGAAAAGGTACTTTAATGAAGTACAAACCTATGTAGAAATAATTTCAAAATCTGAGAACAGAACTTTCTTCACCTGATAAAGACGATATTCTAAAAACCCAGAACAAACCTCATACCTTTAAGCTAATAGATTAAAAAACATGAGAATATAATTGTCACTTTGATTTGGGAACACATTTTTTATTTTAATTTAATTTTTATTTTTCAAAGACTTTTATTTATTTATTTGACAGACAGAGATCACAAGTAGGTAGGGAGGCAGGCAGAGAAATGGAGGAGGAAGCAGGCTCCCCGCTGAGCAGAGAGCCGGATGAGGAGCTCTATCCAAGGACCCTGAGATCATGACCTGAGCTGAAGGCAGAGACTTAACCCACTGAGCCAACCAGACACCTGGGAACACATTTTTTTTTTTTTTAAATAAGATTTAAAAAGCCAACAGACACATGAAAAAGTGCTCCATATCACTCGGCATCAGGGAAATACAAATCAAAACCACAATGCGATATCACCTCACACCAGTCAGAATGGCTAAAATCAACAAGTCAGGAAATGACAGATGCTGGCGAGGATGCGGAGAAAGGGGAACCCTCCTACACTGTTGGTGGGAATGCAAGCTGGGGCAACCTCTCTGGAAAACAGCATGGAGATTCCTCAAAATGTTGAAAATAGAACTGCCCTATGACCCAGCAATTGCACTATTGGGTATTTACCCTAAAGATACAAACATAGTGATCCAAAGGGGCACGTGTACTCGAATGTTTATAGCAGCAATGTCCACAGTAGCCAAACTATGGAAAGAACCTAGATGTCCATCAACAGATGAATGGATCAAGAAGATGTGGTATATATACACAATGGAATACTATGCAGCCATCAAAAGAAATGAAATCTTGCCATTTGTGACAACATGGATGGAACTAGAGCGTATCATGCTTAGCGAAATAAGTCAAGCGGAGAAAGACAACTATCATATGATCTCCCTGATATGAGGAAGTGGTGATGCAACATGGGGGCTTAAGTGGGTACGAGAAGAATAAATGAAAGAAGATGGGATTGGGAGGGAGACAAACCATAAGTGACTCTTAATCTCACAAAACAAACTGACGGTTGCTGGGGGGAGGGGGTTTGGGAGAAAGGGGTGGTATTATGGACATTGGGGAGGGTATGTGTTTTGGTGAGTGCTGTGAAGTGTGTAAACCTGGTGATTCACAGACCTGTACCCCTGGGGATAAAAATATATGTTATAAAAAAATAAAAAATTATATAAAAAAAAAAAGCACAAGCAACAAAGTAAAAATTATTAGCTTTAACTACCATAAAATGAAAGATTTCTATTCAGTGGTGACCACATAGACAAAACTCACAAAGTTAATGGATAGGTCACAAACTTGGAGATGATGTCTCAATGTATTAAAAAAAATTTAGAAATTGATAATACAATATAAAAGGATCCTACAAATCCACAAGAAAGGAAACCTCATAGAAAAGTGGGCACAAATTATGGGTAGAAAATTCATAGCAGAGAAAAGCAAACTGGTTAATAAATATTAAAGAGATGGTCAACTTACTTACTAATAGAAAAAAATGCAAATTAAAACAAGGCATAAGGGCAACTGCATGGTTCAGTCAGTTAAGCATCTGCCTTCAGCTCAGATCGTGATCCCAGGGTCCTGGGATCGAGCCCCACATTGAGCTCTCTCGTCAGCAGGGTGCCTGCTTCTCCTTCTCTCTCTCTCTCTCTCTCTTTCTGTCTCAAACAGATAAAATCTTTTTTAAAAATTGTATAATATGTTACACCTATCCAAGAGGCAAACATGTTAAAGACAGACACTATCAGGCCTTGGTGAGAGAGTGAGAAGAGGAAAACAGTGTCCTCTTGGTGGGCCTGTCCTCCCGACTGTGGAGAACAACCTTACCAGAGGTATCTATGTGTCCGGATACTGTAACCAGCAGTCCCACGCCCGAAGACACACTCTAGAGAAACTTTGATGGGAATGGATGAGGAGATTTGCTCAGTTTTATTTGTGGCAGCTGGAAACGGGAGGCAATCTAGGTGTGTTCAGCCCTGGACAGGAGCCGAGGAAAACACAGCCAATGCACGGCTCGACATTCTGCATTTAGACGCAATACTTAAAAATCCGCTCAGCAACATGGGTCGTTCATTAAAAACATAGCAACAAATGACAAAGGTAAGAAACAGGATGAAATATATTGCTCAACATCATTTACATAAATTAAAACCAAACCACAAAACAACACTGCACATTCTACAAACGAAAAGACAGACGCCCAGGGACACATATCACACACACACTCTCGTGGGGGCTTAGAGATATGGGAGAGGCCCGGGGAAGCCAAGGAGTGAATAAAATAAAATAAAAATAATAAAATGGAACAGTTCAAGAAAGGGGCCTCCTCCTGACAAATTATGATAGTTTGCCATGACTCCAATAAGGAAATTAATTCAGCTTTCTGTATTTTGGGTTTCCAGGAGAAAAAAGGTAAGCGGCGGAAACACTGGGTTATTTTATAATGTTTAGAGATACCTTAAAGTCAGCAGGATCGGGAGTATGACTCGGTAGTCAGACCTGGTATTCGCTTTGTAAGCAAACAGTTGTTCTAAGCAAAACAACAACATACCGTATGAAACTGATGCGATTCACTTGAAGGTGAGTTTTTAAATTTTTTTTAAAGATTTTGTTTATTTATTTGAGAGAGAGAGAGAGATCACAAGTAGACAGAGAGTCAGGCAGAGAGAGGGGGAAGCAGGCTCCCCCCCAAGCAGAGAGCCCCATGCGGGGCTCGATCCCAGGACACTGAGATCACGACCCGAGCCGAAGGCAGAGGCTTTAACCTCTACTCCCTGCAGTAGACCGAGCTACCCAGGCGCCCCGAGTTTTTAAATTTTTTTAATTTAACTTCCAAATTTATTTTGATTTTACAATTAACCTAAGATTTCCAAGGGTTGAGAATGTATATTCAGTTTGATGTTTACATAAATTTAAATTTAAGTACCATTGAAATAAAAGTAATTTGACATTAGAGTCCTTGAGAATATTTTTCTCTACAAGAGAATATTTTTCTTTTTCCTCCAGTATGGGAAGTACCACTGGATGGGTATGCCTCTTCAACACCTCAAGAGACTTGAGTCTTATCTGAAGACATGACAGTTTGGTGCCCCAACACACCTAGATATTTTTTTTGCTCCCTCCCTAACTATTTTAGAGCATTTCTGTGAATTCCCCCAAATCCTCCCTACCTATTCCTTTCCACAGCCCTGAGGCCCCCAACTCCCCTTTGGTGTACACACGTAAGACATGTTTTCAAAGGAGATTCTTCAAGAGCAAGATGTTGATTTTAGCTACAGAAAGTCCTTGCTGTTTGGAAAGCCTCTCAGAGTGGATTTGCCAGGGATAATATGAAGAATGCATGAATGCAGAAAAAAAGGTGAACACTGCTCTATCTTGGAGAAAAGGGGTTAAATGTCCCTATATAAACTAGACCAGAATGCTGCACTCTGATGCTGACTTGAGGGCTCACTCTGCTCTCTCCTTTTCAGTCTCTTTATGGGGTCCACAAGTTTCCAGTCACTGCAGCGAGGACCATGACATCCTCTACGTATTGCAAGGTCTTGAAAAACTGGACTATTTCCCTCCTCCACATTCTGGTATTGCTACCTCCTTCCTCTCACCCAGCCTCCATCTGCTGACATTTTGAAGATTGATCTCAATAAATCTCTTCCACCATCTCCAATAAACTATTTCTTCTTCCACTGAGGGGATATGATCTCTCCTCTGCCTCTGTGTTGATGCAGACGACTGACTTGGAGTTAGGGTACACTGGGATTATCAATTCTAAGACCCTATGGTATAAGGTGATGGCTTGCCTACTGCTACAGTCCATGCACGGCATAGCAACTGATGGGCAACCTGTGCCCCACAAATGTCCTAGGAGGTAGGTCAGAAGCACAATGCACCATCTTCTAGACCTGCCCTATTCTATCTCTGCTACTTCCAGGAAATTAATTCTTTATTTGGGATCCATAATTTTTATCAACTCACCCTATGTCCAACTCCAAGACAAAAAATATATATATTTCCTTTAATTTTCCCAAAAAGCCTCTAGGGCAGGTATATTATATTATATTATCCCATTTTGCAAATAAACTGAGGCTCAGGGGTCTATAAAACTGTCACTCAGACAGTAATAGATAAGAACTGGGAATCAAATTCAGATCAGCCTGATTCTTAACTCCTTTGTCTCGCTTCCACGTTGGGCTGCCCTCATAATAGAATGAACCCACGAGTGGAGGAAAGCCTCATTATCACAGTTCGTCTCAAGGAGGACGAGACACGCGTGCACACGTGCTTTGGAAACTGTGAAGAATTACTTGCAATTTAACTATTATAATGAGTACTGTCTCTGCTTCTCTCGCCACTGTTAGCGACCTTTCATGAGGAAACTACTCTGGTTACTCGCCGAGCAGGGGCAGCTCAGGCCTTCCACACCACCAGGGCCCTCGCCAATGGGGGCAAAGGGATGGGGAGGTCTAGGAGACATCTGTCACCTTTGGCTCTGAGCTGTCACTAGAAAGCACAATGAGGAAGCTCATTAGAGCTGGCTGGGGAAACGGTATGGGATGCCTGCTCGGGGCTGCCGTGGGGGGAGGGTGCCCACTTTTGTTCAGGCCACAAGGGTCAAGGGTGCTGGAGCCCAGCCAGTGCTCTGTTCACTAAGCCACGTGTCCTGTGCAGGGCGGTCACCTCCCAGGGAAAGAGAGAGAATCACCCTAAAACACTGAGACATCAGTCTACCTGCCCAGACAAGGGATGTTTTTTAAAAATCTGTCCTTACAGGGGGAAGGGAGGAGGAGGGTTAGGCTGTGTGCATGCGTGTGCGTGTGCGTGTGCGTGTATGTGTATCTTCTTCTAATTAGTCCCAGGCCTCCCTGCGGCTTGCCAAACCTTATGCCAGCCCTACACCAACCCTGACGTACCGCACAGACCAGCGAGGACCTTGCCTGCATGGTGGGACAGGCAGGAGACCTTGTGCCTGCTAATGGTGGCCATCAGCTGTCAGATAAAAATATTTTTCAGTTCCTGCTGGCTGAAGCTGGGTCTAAACCAGTGATCTCGGTAAAAATCTCCTAGCTCCATTAACTCGGGCACCCAAGGGCCCAGCCCTTGGTTAGGGTTAAGTCCAGAAATTAGAGCCACTGCTTGGGATCCTATGTTCACTGAGGTGCTCTGCCCCGGCATATACCTGAACGGGCTCAGAGCTGACTCACTCCGCTGCCTGCCCTCCCTTCTTGTCCCAGTGAGCTCAAGCTGGGGGTGGCAGGATCACTGGAGGAGGTGTGACTTGTCCCCATACTGTGACAGCTTATCAGAGCAGATCTGTTGGTCCTGTCATCCTTGGGCTGGAGCTGGCAGAGGCCAGGAGAGGAGGACTCCACGAGCAGGAGACGTCCGCACATGGAGGGGTATGTGGCTGGATTTACGAGAGCCTGGAGTGTGTGTGTAGCACGTGCATGTGGTTGTGTGTAAACGGGTGTGAAGAGGTTACACATTGATATGATTGTAAGTGAGAACGTATGTGTGGTTGTGTGTTTGTTGTACGTTTGTTGTAGGAGGCTGCGCTTGCTGAGAGCGGTACGAGACACAGAGAGAGAGAGAACATGTGAGGAAGAGGGAAAGAGGAGGACGCAGAAGGCAAGAAGGTGCAGGGAAGGAAGAAGAAAGGAAGCCGGTGGAAGGGACGGAGGGATTGGGGAGAAGAGGCTGTCCGTTGGGGGCAGCTGCTTCTCCGAAGCAAAGGGCTGGAATGTTCTTTCCCAGATGGACAGTCTGAGGTCCTCATTAAGATCCCAGGTTAATGAGGGGTTGGAAGGAAGCAAAAGCAACAGTAAAGCCATGGCCTCCCCTCAGCTGCCCCCAGCACCATGCAGACCGTGGACCCTCATGGACTGAGCTACAAGCCCCAGCTCCTGGGCTCTCAGCCGAACGGTCAGGTCAAGAGCCCCTCAGGTGGAGGGACTCAGCTCCCGACAGCTTGACTCTGTCCCTCCAGTCTGGGGTCTCAGCTGTCACAACGCCAGCGCAGCACAGCGCAGCAGGGAGATGCTGCTCCCCACTGCCCCGACACAGAGAGGAACCAAGGTGCAGACCAGGTAAGCAGGCTCAGCAGAAGCCCTTCGCTCCTCCCTCGTCCCTGCGTGCAGGAGGGGACGGAGGCCTGGGATCGCAGGTTCTGGGTAAGGAAGCCAGCCCCGGGGTCGGCAAGGCTGCTCTGTGTGCTCCGTGGGCAACGCCAGAGGCCCAGGGGAGCTTGTGCTGAGGATGGAGTAAAGCCCCATCCCCATCCACCCCACCTGTGATGCACCTGCTGAATCAGGTGTGCTCTGCACACTCTTGGCCGGGAGCAGGATGTTCGTGTGGGAGGTGCCGAGCAACTTGCGGAAACTTCTGCCAAATTAACAGACCCTTCTCAGGGGGTGTCAGTGCCTGGAACTTCTTCAGAGCCCATCACCCCCTGTACCTCCTCCTCCACTGGTTTACTTCATTCAAACCCTGTGTGGATCAGGGAGACTTTCTGCTAAACACATTTCCATTGATTCTTTGAAAGCAGAAGCTCACAAGTAGAGGACTCTCTTTTCTCCAAAATCGGTGTGAGGAGATAGAATTTCTCCTTCACTCTCCTGCCAATCCTCGGAGACCATTTCAGCAAAGAGCCCAGACTGGAGGGAGAGAGGGAAGAAACCCGGCGAGTCTGAAGCACGGACCATATACGACATGTTGCGTTGCCTGCTTTCAGGAAGTTTTTCCAGGTGCTTCTGAGCCGAGCACGACCAGAGGAAGCTGGTAATGTTCACTGAGGGGTTCTCAACCTGAGCCATGTTGGGAGAGGGGGAGGACAAAGGAGGGGGAGGGGGCGGAAGCCTTCTCTGCCTCTGCCCTCCTCCCATTCCACTTCCAAAGATGCCAGGCACTGCCCCAGAAGCCCCAGCCCGTCAGAAGACCAGTCCCCGGGTTCTGGCCTCAGTGGGGCAGAGCTGGTTAGAATCTGAGGTCAGCCCCTTATACTGGGGGAGTCAGACTGGCCAAGGAGTGGGGCTTCCTATGAAGCCTGGGGCTGTGGCTCATGCAGATGGATGGAAGGGGCTAGGTGCTGGGGACAGAAGGACGGGTCAGACCCCTATGGCAACAGATCCTCTCCAACTCACTGCAGATGGTGGGTAAGACCAAGAGCTCTGCCAAGGGGGAGTGAATCTATCAGAGAAAGACGCCTCAGAACCCCCGTGTGCCAGTGAGGACAGGGAACCTGGGAGGAGACCCTCTTCAGGCAAGGCACTCAGGTTCCCCAGGCAGACTGCTCCCCAGACGGTGCTACGCTCCCACTGCTTCGTGTCCACTCACCAACCCCTGCGTCCCCATCCCCAGGCTGATCCCTCCAAGGAAAGCCAGATTAGGAGGCCTCCAAAAGTCAAGCCCTGCTTCTTCCCTCTCCCTGTCCATCACGTGGGAGTGGTCCTTAACCTGCCTCTCTCACAGCAGCCATGTGAGGACGGAATGGACATGCTTGTGGGCAAGGGATTCTGTTTATCAGAAAGACCCAGGTGCCGCGCAGCTGAGGTTCAGACCTCTGGGTAATGAGGCGGCTGATGGGGGTTTGGTTAGAAAAAATAAGCTGGACTTATATTAGGATCTTTTGGTCAATTTTTTTTCTTCGCTGTAATTCTTAATTTTTCTTTCACCTAGTTTTTCAGAATTTAATATCAGAGGAAGATCTGGGGTCCCTTCCTATTGTAAGAGGGTGCTAGAAAATTGGTGCACACAGTGTGTGCAAGAGACGTGCCTTCACCTCTCGACACCAATTCTAACAACCTGAGTGACTGTGAACCAGGTTTGTCTCCTCTCTGGATTCGGTTTCCACATCTTTAGGATGAGGAGGTTGCACTAGCAGGAGGCTCTAATGACGAGAGCCGCGACCTCAGGCCTCTTGACAGACAAGGGTTGTGAGGAACCACTAGAGTCAGAGACACAGTGAAACCCATCAGTCACGGCCACTTGATCACAGTTGGTTCCTCCCACCAGCCCCATGCACTGGGCACGGCTCCAGGGCCAGTCCCCGGGGACTTTGATCGCCCTGGGCCTTGTGGGAAGGGCACCCCACCCCCAACCAGCCTGGAGAGAATTCTACTAGGGATTGATCCTCTGAAGGTCACAGGAAGGTCATGTGACCTTGAGCAAGTCCTTTCCCCTTTCCGTGCTCCTCAGTGTCTGTGGGGGCAATGCCTGCCGACCACGCAGACTTGCACTGAGGGGAGGTCAGGTGAGAATGGTTAGGAGAGCCTTCAAAAGGGGTCTGTCCATTCGGTATTTATGGGACTCTCACCATGCTCTGTGCTATCCCTGACACTGGGAAGGGAATTGGAGGAGGGGGAGAAAGAACCCAGAGAACACAGCGCCATGGGTTCCTGGGGCTCCTGTTAGGTTAGGGGAGGGAGCGACCGAGCCCACAGCGAGCTCACAGGGGTGGAGGGGAGGGGACTGCCTTCTTGGCTGCCTTAGCAGCAGAGCCTTCCAGAAGAAGCAGCACCAGTGGCGGGGAAAGGGGAGGAGGCTGCAGGTGGCTCCGAGGGAGAGCATCGAGGTCATCATCATCGAGGGCATCGAGGTCACTCAGCCCGCAGCTCGTCCACAAGACACCAAGCCATTTCCCTTCGTGGCTGAAACAGCTCTGAGTCAGGGTGTGTGTGGAGATTTTCACAGCACTCAGAGCTCCTGGATTTGGGGGGGTGGGTACCTCAGAACAGGCAGCGCTCTTTCCTTCCAGTCCTTAGTCGCAGGGTCATTCCTCCAACTTGTACTCCCGGTGCTCCTGGAAGCCGCCGCCAGGCTTCATGGAGAACAGGGAAGCAGCCGGCCATAGGGATGGCTGTCCCCACTGCGACCTGGTGAGGCCATCGTCCTGGAGGCACGAGGAGCAGAAGCACCTTGGGCTTCCAGCCCCGGTGGACACCACGTGATCCATCCCCGTCTGAACTCCTGACCGTGGGACTCGTGAGAAATGGTGAAGCGGTGCCTGCTCTAAGCTACCACATTCTGGTGTAACGGGTAAGGACAGAGGCGCTCAGAGCAGCGAGCTGGTGGGGCGGTGCGGGACATTTTATTTGGGGGACATCAGGAAATCCTCACTGACAAAGGGGATTTGGGTCAGGCCTGGAGACAGGAGAAGGGTTCCGAGGCCTTCTCTCCCCGCTGCACGGCCGCGCCCAGAGAGAGGCGTCCACCCATCTGACAGCAGAGCTTTACGGAAAGCAAATGTCTTCCCATAGTGAGGGATTTTGCAGCAAATCCCTAATCAATGAGGAGAAATTTAAAGAGATTAAGGTAGCTGCTGTGCCACACACATCTCCCCTTTCCTCCCCCCGCTGGACATTTCTTTCCTCTGACTTTACTTTTCTCTCTCTATTCCCTCCCCTCTACAGCCACGGGTCCTCCCGCCCTCCTCCCCTCTTCCCTCCAGGCACCTCTCCCTGTCTGTCTCTCTGCTCACAGTTCTCTTTGTCCCGCCTCCAGGGCTCCTGCCAGCCTATGTCCCCCCCCCCCCCACATCCCACCTGCAGGGGCTTTTTTCTCCCCAGCAGCTCTCTGGCCTGGAAGGGGGGTGCTTTCCCTGTTTATAAGTTTGGGACCCGGTGAAATGACTTTTTGACAAGCCCACAGGGAGACATTCCTGCTTCCACGCCCAGCCCCTGAGACCACCCAGCCCTACAGGCAAATGTCTAGAAGAACTTGGTCTCCTGAGACTTGTCCGTTCCAAGTTTTTGGAAGAAGAGACCAGGACTGAGGCATTAGAACCGGAAACCACGAATGAGCGAGGATGGAAGACGGATCCAGCTCAGGATTACTGGTGCAGTTGTCAGAGATGCAGATTTGGACAAGATTAACCCTGTTCCTACAAGACATTTAATAACATTTTGTGCTTACTACATTACTCTTTCAGTGTTTCAAACTGCTCCTGCCTGTCCTGTTTCCCTGTTCCCGTAGGATCTCCCCCCAGTTGTCCGGTCCCCATATCATAGCCCACCCACCAGGCGGACCCACTGTGAGTCCCAGCCCTTCCACAAAATCTAATGAACTAATTCCTACAGCACTGAGCATCCACCTGTCACAGTTTGGCTCCTGTTAATTACCTATATTATCTCCCTCTCCTGCTGTTTCCGGTGTCTAAGTCTTGTGAGGCTGTAGGGCTCTCGCAGGGCCCAGACCAGGCCTAATACTTTCCATAACTGGTTCAAGGTCTGACTTAACACTGAGCATCTCGTCGCGGGTCAGTAGTATAGGATTAATCAATCGACGATAAGTCTCGTGCAAACCATGGGGCAGACAGGGGTGAAGAACCTTCTATTGCTATGAGGTTAAATAGCAAGGGGGTGGAGGGTATCTGTCACCTGTCCTCTGGGTCCAAGGAAGGCACCTACTCCATTAACCCTGTAAGACTTGCCATAGTCTGGGTGTAGGGGGCAGGGCAGGGGAGCCCAGAGGGCCTAGGACAGGTTTCCTCCAGTGTGCCTGTACCCCCCAGGGGCTCACCTTGCTCAGCTGCTTGGAACTGAGGTCGTGTTACAGAACGATCCCTTAAACAGTGTCCTAAGTCAAATGAATGAGGTTTGAGGTTGGGCTTCAGACAGAAATACATTCAAATCCCAGCTGGACTCGAAATATCTTCAGTCCTCACTTTTATCATCTGTGAAGTGGGTTTAATTTCTCCCTCACTGGTTTGTTAAAAGGATTAAATGATGCAGTTTATATAATGCCACGAGCACAGTAACTGCCTCTTGTCAAGTGGTCGGAAAAGTGACGGACATTTGTTCTTCCAGGCTTCTTCACAAGGCTCCTTGCTTCCTGCCCTTGCTGTGAAGGAGATACTGGAATCCAGGAGCTGGAGGGGCCTCCTTCTGCTCACCAAGCAGCTACCCTGGCAGGGGATGTTCTCCCCACCCCTCAGAGAGGTGCGATTACCTCTTGGAGAATCGCAAGTGACCTTTAACACCACTCAGCCTCATTCACAACTAGGCTTCGCACCACGAGGATGATGAAGGAGACATGAACGCTGTACTTTAAGAGGAGGGGGTGGCAATCTGCTGATGAAGCCTCGTGCAGTCCCTGGGCAGCTTTCCCGGACCGCTAATTTACTAGCAGTGCAAGAAAGATGAGGCAAAGTGTTCAAGTGAGCGATGAAGGCTTCTCTGCAGCACATACAGAAGGGACACGAGGGTTTCATTGCCTGTAAGTTCACTGTGAGCCAGTGATGTGATGTGATGGCAAATGCATGGACAGATACAGACCTAGATACAGATACCGTACAAAATAACCTGCGGATGAGGAACGGCTTGGCAGGTTCTAGACTGGATGTCATATAGTGTCCAGGAGAAAGGAGGTGACAGTAGTGTCAGATTGTCTTTTCTCAAGCCTGATTCCCACCCTTTAAATGGCAGAGGGGACAGGAAGTCTGCTCAGAAGAGAGCACCCATGATGGTAGGGGACTAGGAACTATGACTCACAGGGCCATCCCGAGGAATGAAACCCTTCCAGGCTGAGGACCTGAAGAGTCTAAGGGCATGCATGTTACATCATTGAACGGGTGCCCTGGGAGAGGGTCTCACTCTTCTGTGGGATCTCAGACAATAAATCAATTTGGTGTGGTGGGTGTCTAAATGGAGATGGACCCCTGTCCAAAATAAAGATGCATGTGACAGTATTTAGAACCATCCATAAGCTTGGGGCTCTGGGGAAGGTAGTTGTCCCTCGTGCGTGGCATGTGCTCAGACGCCAGACCTCGCTAGGGTGAGGACAGAGACGGGTCTGAGTCCAGAGGCTTGACTGCACAGCCTGAGCGGTCCATCCTAACCCTCAGTGGTTGTCTGTATCATAGTTAATTCTTCAAACTGCTTTCTTCTTTGACCAGCTTTAGCCAGCCTGCCTCTGGGCAACAATATGGACCTAGACTTCCTCCATGTGTGGGATGGCCAGGTTACCTGGTTACCTGCCCTGGATGGAGTTAACCCCTATCAGATAGGGGCAAGGAGGGGGAGGCATAGAGTCTGGGAAGACACTGGAAGGGCCTCTTTGCCAAACACCCACTGCATCAGGGAGGACTTCACGGGTGGGGTGTCAGGGTGGAAGGACCGAGCAGCAGGTGTAGTGGGTTTAACAGCTGACTGGAGCCTTTCTGAGAGAAAATAGGAGCGAGAAGGGAAGGTGGGGTGCTCGGGCGGCTTCTTTGAGGTCTAGCACGCTATGCTGAAGAAATCAGGGCTTTCAGAGTTTCTTAGACCATCTAGAGCCTCTTTGAGTCTCCCATTTTCTGCAATTAACAAGGTTCCCTAAGATTGTGCAAACCTCTCCCAAACAAACTGTCTCTTCTAAGGAGCACGGGGACAGGGTTTCAATGTTTAGATGAACAATCAAGGGAAGATTCAGGCTAGACCAAGCCTATGTCCTCTGTTCACAGCATTCGGAATAGAATTTTGTAAATGTGATTGGCACAAACCACCAAAACGCAGAGAAACTAAGAGTGTGGCGCTGACAGGTTGTGCACCCTGAAAGATCAAAAACAAGAAAATACAACAGGAAAGAGGAAGCTTTGCAGGGATGGGCCGAAGATAGCATACTTGAGTGAGTCTGGTTCATGCAGGTGAACAAAACTTCCAGACAGAACTACGGAACTGACAAGGGGGTGAATTTGAAGCAGGTGGGTAGAACTTTCTGTGCACCTAACAGCGAGAAGGACATAGCTAACAGTCACCTGAACAGAATCATCAATGGCTTGATGTTAATGTTAACTTCAAGTTTGGTCTTCTAAGTCCGGGACGTTGCTTTGAAATTAAGCCATAACTATAGCACTGATTTCTTTCCTCATGATGCTGGGAAGATCACATTAGCCTCTGTGGCTTCTTTTAACATAGCATATCGCAGGAGGCTCCTTGACTTCTATAGTCTTCTTCAAGTCCTGATATTCTAGTTGCATGACCCAAACCCCGGGTATCGGGTAGCTGCTTTCCTGGTGTGTGTAAAACACTGCAGCTTCCCAGATGTGCTCATGGAACTACAGCCTCCTGTCTCTCCCTGACTCCTCTTCGAAGCCCAGCTTTCAAAACTCCTTGCTCTAGGACATCTCTGGGTGTCTGAAGGAGGCAGCTGACCCCACAGAGTGAGGCTGGCTTTTCTCTTCAATCTCTTCCGTCCTCATCTTGGATCCTAATGGCTCCAGAGAGCTCCTCGTGGCTGCCTGGCGTTCCTAACCTAGTTAGCTGGGAAATCGGGAAACCGAGCTCCATGTTGTCAAGCACGTCATCAGGAAGGCCTGCTTCCTTGCTCCTGGCAAAGGAGGGTCTGGCTGGCCGATCCTGAGCTTGCCTCAAACCTTTGCTTTTGAAACAAAATTGACCCAGCTCCATGCTTTGCACTGCACGGTTCCTTCTCCCTGATTAACTCTCCCCATCTTTCTTCACCTTTTGAAAATCTGCCCATCTTTCAAGGCCTGGACCATGACCTCTTCTTTCACTCTTCAAGCTAGACCTTGTGTCTCCATCCTCTGTGCTTTCCCAGGTTGAGACCCCCATGACACAACGCTTTGCTGTCTGCTTCATGTACAGTTGACCACGGACCGAAAGTCTCCCCATGGCCGGGAAACCCTGTGACAACAATGATGTGTCTGGTCTCTGTGATGGATCTCAGCCCCCCTCTCATGCTTCATGAACATTCACAGACTATAGATGAATAAAGAGCCAGGAAGTGACACCTATCCAGCCTGTGAGTGAGCCCTCCCGATTGGTCCATGCACATTTCTTAAGCACCTACTATGCCCTGAGCATTATACCACATACTGGGAACACAACGCTGAAAAAGGTCCTTCGCTGAGAGGTTCTCAGCCTTGTTGGCAAGACACGTGATTAAACAAGGAATTCCCGTACAGAAGTGCCAAGAAGGCAGCCCCAGCTCACACAGGGAGGTGAGGCAGAGAGAGAAGAGAGCATTGCCGAGGAAGCTGCCGGCAGCAGATGATGGTTGAGATGTTCCCCAAAGAGAGCTCTGGGTTCTATTTCCCTACTTCCCTGGGTTCTACACCCCGGCCTGACTGTCCCTGCATACCCTCTGCCTGCCTGCCTGCCCACACGCTCTCAGTCAGATCGGTCTGTCTTGTACATTGCAGAGAGATCTGGCCACCCAAGCTGTGGGAACGGAAAGACAAACTGGAGGACCTTGGGGACAGAGCACCAGTCAGCAGAAGAACACTGTTCTGATCCAGGCCTTGGCAGCTGCCTTCCCTGGAGCAGATTCAGGGTTCTCCTTCATAGGAACCGGGGTTGGAGGCACGTCTTGCTGGGGACAGCAACGCAAAGAGGTTGGTAGGAATGAAATTAACACACGAGGCATCTTACTAGAGAAAAGAAGAAAGCACAGGAGGTGCACGGGACCATGGGAAGCCCCACCCTTTGCTGGACTTCAGTTTAAATGATCAGGTGACTTACAGGTTGGTCATTTAAGGAGAGCTGTGTTTTGTCACCATCAGACTGTGTCTGCTTCCTGCTAACCATGGTGTTTCGGCACCAGCGCTGCGCCGCCAAGAGCGTGCTATGCAGCACCCCCACACCGGGGGGGGGGGGACGCTCCCTTCCCCTGACCCCGGCTGTTCTGAGACTCGCCCGCTGGGTCCTGGCATGCTTTACGCCTTGGCCAAGTGACTTCTTTGCCTGGGGACAGGGCAAAGGGGGAGACACGTCTTGCTGTCCTAGCTGCTGCCACCTGGCCTCTCAGAGAGTCAGGGATCTACACTGGACACAGCTGTAATCAGCGTCATAATTGCATTTATTGAACACCTACCATGACCGGCACTGTGCTAATATTACACATACTCTCGCTAATGGTCTGAACAGTTCCGTGAAGAAAGTAACACTACCTCCTTCTTAAGAGTGAATATCTGAGGTTAAAAGAAGCAAGGGACTTCAGCAGGCTCATGCAGATGGCAAGAAATAGGGTGAAAATTTGGAACTTGGATCTGTTTACCCCGAAGACTGCACTCCTTGCACTGCCCCAGCCTCTCTGGCCTGGTGCCCAGAGCCTCTCTCATGTGGTAGGTCCACATGCTGTCCCAAAGCATTGAGCCTCTGCCACAGGGGGGCTCCCAGGGCTGGGGACTCCTGCACGGAGGCCGGCATCTCCCAAGAGCTTGCCCAGCCACTCCCATGGCCCTACACCTTAATGAGAAGCCAGCACACCAGCTTCTACCTCAGTTTCCCCACATTTTCTCAGCGGGTAGCCGCGAGTGATCGTTATCTCAGTAGGGGTTGTGAGTGCTGAAGAGATAATGACAGCAAAACACTTGAAAGATCAAATGGAATAACCACTGTAATTATTGCTTTGGCTGGAACCCCCTCCACCTGTAGCTGAGAGTAGGAAATGTTCTCTGGAAAGGTCTGTTGCCAAGCACAGTGCCTGGCCCTCAGTGTGGTTGCTGACTGAAAATCCCAGAGCTTGTCGAATCCCGCTCCTGGTGGCCCTCCAAACCCACACTCCTTCCCCCACATAAAATAGGATGGCCGTGCAGTCATCAACACTGTGGGGGCCCCTTGCGCCCCACTTCCACACCCTCCCACAGAGCACCCTGCATCCCGTTCAGGGGTCAAACAAGTAATCATTTTTTCAGTAAAACTATTAGCTGCTCCAGTCACAGGGTATGGAACTCCCCAGTTGGATTTTTTCCTGCTAGAAACCCGAGTTAACGTTTTGAAAAGAGGCTTTCCGGAAGTGCTCGTGTTAACAGCTACCAGCAGAGCTCCGCTCCGGAGGGGTGGGCGTAAGTTGTGGGAGGGGAGAGGAGAGCACCCCTGCCCCCGCCCTGCCCTCCCTCCTAAATGTGGAGGCTTGCAGTTGGCTGTGGAGACAAAGCTTTGGGGTGGGCAAAAAGAGAGGAAGATGGGCTGGTTCCCTCAGGACACAGCAATCTGAATCACTGGCCCAATGGTCTCAGAAAGAATGACCCATCGCCTCTCACCTTCCCTGCATCTGGGCATCTCCTGCTCGGGGCACAGTCTCTCCCAGCATCTGGCTTCCATCACTCGGACAGGATACGATGTCAGGGACAGGACTGGCCCTTGATCTTCAGCACAGTGCCTCCTGGTCCTTCCAGTCCACGCGACAGCCGGCGTCCGCCAGCAATCTTCTCCTCTCTCCTGGGCACAGTCAGCCAACACTAACAGACCACTCAGAGTTTGGGGAGTATAGGGAAATGTCTGCATAAGCACCAGATTGAGGTCATGAAATCCATTTCACGTATACTGAGACCTCTGCCCCAGCAGTATTTCCTGTCTCGAGAGGCGCAAAGCTGGTTCCGTCATTAACCCCTGAGAGCTATCCCAGCCCATTTGGGGATTTCAATAACATTAGGATCTAGCCATTCGGGGTCTGAAAGTCTCAAATCCAAAACAGGAAACCTGGTGTGAGAAATCTGATGACCTGTGGGTCTCGCTGCCCCCTGCTAGAGGCAGTCAAGGGGCTCCTGGGTGGCTCGGTTAAGTGTCTGACTCTTGATTTCAGCTCAGGTCATGATCTAGGGGGTTGTGGGATCGAGCCCCGCATCGAGCTCGGTGCTGAGCGTGCTGTCTGCTCGAGATTCTCTCTCCTTCTTCCCCTCTCTCATCTCGTTTTTTCTCTCTCTCTCTCATAAATAAATAAATCTTTTTTTTTTTTTTTTAAGGCAGTCAAGAAAGAGGGGAGGGAGTTTGCATCTGAGTAGACAGAGGGAAAGGGAAGCAGTTTCAGCTTAGGCTGGCATTTTGCGAATTCAAAGAGTTGGTAAATAAGTAAGTTTTCAATCTTATAGTTATTTGCCATGTACTTATTCAGTCAACAGTGTGATGAGCGATTAGCCCAGAGTGCTGGGGAACCCAGAGGAATTTCTACATCACCTCTGAGCCACAGAAGGTTTCCTGGGAGAGACAACTGAGCTGAATTTTGAAGGACAGAGCGTGACGTGTTTGGGAATGTGCAGCGGTTTCAGGCGAATGGAGAGAGGGGCGTGGAGGAACTTTGGGACGGGTCTAAAGCGGTAAGGGGGTACAAGTCATCGAGGTTTGTATGCCATGCTAAGGATCTTGGTTCTCTTTTAATGGGGAGCCAGCAACAATCTAGATCCAGACAAGTGGAGACATGAGCTTTACATCCTGGAAAATCCCCCCTGAGAAGCTTAGAAGCTATTCCAATCATTCAGGTGAAGGATGGTGGCAGCGGGAGCACAGGCTCAGCCTGCACATGAGCAGCAAAGGACAGGATGGAGAGGGAAAGAGGGACGTGGTTTCTGAATGTCGGGGGAGCTTCTAGAAAGAGAGAGTGGCCAAAGCCTACTGTGCACGAACCCACCCACTAATATAAGAAATGAGGAAAACAGTGGGAGTTTGAGGAAGCGATGATGGGTCGGTTTGGACATGCTGAGCTTACCAGCTGAGGAGTCTCTGGCCCTCCACATGGACAGTCCCCCGAGCTCCCCCAGCAGCCCCCACCCAGTTCTCAGGAGCCGGGAGAAGCAGGAGCAGGACCCCATCCAGGAGCCAACACTGCAGGACCGGGCAGATTTGTTGTCTTGTGGCAACGCTGGCCACACTGAGAGGCACTGATTACTCAAGCGTGAGGGAGTATGGGGGGCCCCCTTGACTCTTCAGTTGGCAGAAGCTCTTCAGTCCCCCTGGCATTTCCACCACCTGACCTGGACTCCTGTGTAGACAGGGAGATGCTGTCCTGCACTCCGCATTATGGCAGTGATGGGTGACAGAAATGTAAGGTTGCCAGATAGAAAGACACCCTGTTAGAATTAAGCAGAAACGTAGCACGATAAGCAGCTGGTGAAGTACGGAAGTGTTGAATAACTATGTTTTACAGCTGAAACCAGTATTACACTGTAGGTTAACAATATGGGACTTAAAATAAAATAAAAAAAAACTTAAATAAAAAAAAAAAAAACAAGAAGAACTGACCATCATCCACCTCAGGGGTGATTGAGTGTCCAGTGGCTGTGGAACCTTTTCTCAGCAACAGGGACACAGCTGGGGTACTCGAGGTACCCTGGCCTCATCTCCCTGATACTTCTTCATGGCCTATTCACTCATTTGGGAGGGCAATGTTTATCTTAAATAGGAATTGTTATATTTGAATATGATTACTTTAAAGTCCTGTTTTTAGTATAGCCTGGGGGGGGGAAGACACCCCATTAAATTTGAATTTCAGATAAACAACACAATTTTTAGTGTAAGTATATCCCAAATACTACATGGGATATACTTATACGCCCCCCAAATTAGTCATTTTTCTGAACTTCACATTTGTGTTCTTATTTGCTAAATCTGGCAATCCTATAAGGGGGTTAAACAGGACCCACTTCCAGATCCTGATACTACTAGACCCAGAAACGTATACTTCCACCAGTAGCCAAGTAAGTACTCGGAGCAGTCCTGGCCAGATCTGTTGGCCTCATCATGGACGCTCCTTACCCAAAGAAGCCTGAGAACTATATGTTTGTGTGCGACAGGGAATATTGATCTTCCACTAAGGGGCATTAGCGCAGTGGCCTAGCACAGTGGATGGCTCCTAAGAGACCCTCAATAAATATTTGACTAGAAGCGGATGGAAAGATTGGGACTCCTGCTCCAGAAACAGAGTGACTTTGGGCAAGTTACCTATCTTGCAGCTTCGATTCCCTCATTAGTAATGTGGAGATGATAAAACCTTCCTGCAGACCTGTTGAGAAGAGCCAATGAAATAACTCAGGTCAAGTGTCGGGGCTCCTTGCCTGCCCGGACCAGCTGCTCTGCTAGTTCCCAGCCTTATCCTCTGGCCAGGGCGGATGGGTCTGAGGTCCTTATTTGAAACCTGCCTGCCTTCGCCCTGTGAGCTAGGACAATCCAGGAACTGCTGCGGTCACAAGGGAAGAGATGCACTGACTTCAATCACTTGGTTTTATTTTTTCCATGCAGTGAGTAGCACGTAGGGCAATTCTAAGTGTTGCCCTTCCGCCTGAGTGGGGATAAATCGTCTGTCATTTAATATCCATTGGCCGACAGCCTGTCACTGCCCCTCCAAACACAGTTTCTGCGCGCCTTCTCAGGGAGGCCGGCCTGTGCCCGGGCCCAAACCCCATGAATTCAGAGAGCTGAATTCTAACCAGGTCACAAGTTACCACATAATTCCTTTATCCTGCAAGACTTGAGAACCTTCCAAACCTTTCCCCATGCCATCCCCAAACCCTGGGCTCCCAGTGAGCTCTGGTTTGCAAAGAAGTATGAAACAGATGTGTCCTGCAGGGCTTGGGTCTGATTTTCCATTGTTATCAGCTTCCATTCATATTCCCCTTTCGTTTCTGAAATGCCCTCTGAAATGCTGCTTCCCACTAGGCTAGTCTCCATTCTTTCCCCATAATCAGCACACTTATTTCTGATTCCAAGTCTGCACATCTCATGCTGTTCCCTCAGCCTGAAACTAACACCCTACCCAGCACTGCCCGGGGCCTCCCGTCTTCCAAGTTCCAGCTCAGGCTGGGAAGTGTCCTCTGACCACTGGACCCACAGGCCCTCAACCCGTCTCTGGGTTCCTAAAGCATGGGTGTCCACATCATTCTCTGGGGCCCTTAATTCAAATCTGCCTTGATTGACAACTTCACTATTTCCTCCGAATGTCTTGTCGCCTCGACCGGATTGCAAGCTCTTGGAAGGGAAAGAGGAATGTGACATTTCTTTCCTGTCCCCCTCAAGCCTGGGCTCATCCTAGCCTAGGAGAAAGCTCTTGATAGGTGGTTAGAGGCCAAATGAGGGAAGGAAGGGTTAGTACCAAGGACTGTCATCTGTCCAGAGAACTAGCATGGCTTCAAGGCTTGTGGGGAGACAAGCAAACAGACAGGTCGGACCCCTTCTGGAATTTACAAGCTCAGTCAGACAAAGTGTCTACTAGAGATGGCAGGAGTGTTCAGAGACCGCAAAGGTGTTGATCAATAGTTAAACGTCTGCTTTATGTAGAAGCAAAGAAGCACGCGTATTTGGGGCCCTGGAAGAGTAAAAACTAGAACTGTGAACATGAACATGAACATGTTCATTTAGTCGATCAACAAATGCTCTACAGAGCCACCTGTGGGTGTCAGCTCTGGGCTGTGTGCTGAGTGTGCTCAGATGGAGGAGACAACCCCCTCCCTGCCCCTTACCTCACAACCAAGTGAGCAAGATAAATCCAGACGGCCTTCTTAGAAGGTTGAACTTTAAGATCTGCTAGTATGGGAGCGTAGAATTAGAAAGATTTGAGAGGGAAAAGATATTTTTGGCAGGACAGTCATAATAAGAAGCAATAATGATATGGTTATCACCAGTTAACAGAGCCACAAAAGATGGGTCTAGAGACTAAGATACTCGGAAAACACATCAGGACACTGGGCAAAGCACAAGACCTGACTTAACCTGGGGAATGCTGGGGTGCGTACCTCATTTCCTGGCCCACACCGAGGCCCAAGCTCCCCCTTTCCCTGTCTCGCCCTGGGGCCCACCTCTGCAGTAACAAGGCTGAGAGCCCCCTCTCTTCTCCAACCTGGTGCCAAGAGGCAGGGGGAATATGGTGTGGCGAGCCGGGAACTGGGGGAGTCTAGAACCGGCCGGCAGCAAGGAACCCTGTATGTGTCCATCCTGGCCAGGGAGGAGAGGCAGGGCGGGCTCAACCCCTGGAAAAGGTTCAAGGGAAAGGAGAAAGGGCCAAGGAACTGCAGGAAGGAAACTCGGGGATCTGGGGATGAATGCACCTTTTCTTTTCCTTTTACCAGAGATCACTCCCCTCCCAGTAAGTCTCTTTAAAATGAAATAGACATGGCTCTGAATGGCAGCTCTGGCCTAGAGCTGGACCCCGGGAAACCACAGCCCAACTCCATCAAATCTCATTCTTTATCCCTGAGCCAAAAAGCTTCCCCCCCAGACTTAAGCTTCAGTCTTGCCCCTCCCTCCCTATCCTCACACAGCCCAACCCCAGTGTGTCCACGCAAACACACACACACACACACACACACACACACACGCACTAGCCTTACCTCCCTGCCCTGTGGGGCCAGGGAAAGCTGTGATGCCATAGGCTAGTGGCCAACCACCCCCTTTGAGACCATCCTGGACAATCTGGGACAGCTGGTCACCCCACTGTAGTCTGACTGTTCCACGCATTAGCGATGCTCAGACTGTGCTGTCCCTGCTCCTGGCCGAGTAGCTCCTGCCTTCTGAGGCCGCCTGCCACGCTGGCCTCCTGGGCTCTGCTCCTCTTTCCTGTCCCCTAGCGGAGAGGAAAGCCCCAGCACCACCGATCCAGCTGCAGAGCCTCGGAGAACCTGTCCTGCTGTGATGGATTTTTTAATTGGATTGTGACAACATTTAATACCTAATAGAGCTCTTCCCAGCATAGTTAATTAAGAATGTGACTAATCTAATTCGGTGGCAGCTCCAAAAGAGAGAAAGTGGGGAAAGCTTCAAGCAGGGAGTGGAGTTTGGGGAGATGGGATGGTTGGAGCTGCAGAAAGGACTATCGGGCTTGTTTGCTTTCTTCTTCCGGGGTGAGGGGATCCCAGACATATGACACAGGGAGACTGCATCAAGCTCCAGAGGGAGGAGTAGAGTGTCGGCAAGTCGCAGAGCAGCCAGGGGACAAGGACCTCGCTTCTCAGCCTCTCCATCAGTCCCATTGTGTTCATCGGCTTGTCGCCGCGGGCTTGTTAGCAATGCCCGTGCGGATCAGGAAAAGCTGTAGAGGTAACCGCCAAGTGTTCCAAGCCCGCTTACTGAACCTGCCTCACCAAGGGTAGCCCCATTCGAGCTAGGGACCCTTCACCCTTCTGGACCCCCAGAGTCCTGCAGAGAGGAGTTGGAACCCCAAAATCACATTCATCACACCCAGGGACCACACAGGCACACTGCCAGAAGTATCATATGAATGTGCAGTGTACACGCGCTCCCACATGCACATTGTTCCCCCCCCCCACAGCCCCGGAGCACGCAGGGGTCCCCGTGAGTCCACCCAGCAGAAGGTCACACCCATGCACAGGAGAGGCACACAGAGAGGAAATCACCAGCACCAATATGCAAACACAGTGCACTGAGGAACACAAGAGGGAATGGGGGGGGGGGGTGCAGGGTGCCGAGCACGACTGGTCAGTGGGCTCCCTCCTGTCTGCAACAGAGGTTTGGCCCGTGCCCAGCACTGCTGATGTCTGAGCAGGGATATCCCACCAGCCTCCTGAGATCTAAGCACCTTTCTTCCCTGATAGGATGGGGCCCTAGCTGTTAGTCAGCTGTCACCTTCTCTCTGGGAGTGGCCCCAAGCATGGGAGTGGAGGGAGGGGTCTGAGGCAGCCCCCTCTGCCCCCGGGTCTGGATTCTGGGGTGAGTAGTATCAACCATGGGGAAGGAAAGGTGCCTGGAAAATCAGGTGCAGTTGACAAGGCATTTGTTGTGGGCGGAGGCAAGAGGGAGGGCTCAGTGTCAGGGGTAACTTTCAAAGGGGGTGGAGTGGGGGGAATATTAATCCCTGATCCGCAGGGTACCATAGTAACTGCCGGCAAGGGGAGCTATTCTGAGTGTGTCTCTGTGGCAGCGTGTGGCGGGGCCTGTGGGAGCTTTACTAATACGGGGCTTTCATATTCTGATCTTTAATGGCAGGTGATAAGATTAGGGCCAGAAAGCTATGATTTAGCACTTCGGAGCTACTTGATATCTCACCCAGGTCTCGGCCACCATTGGTCTGCATTAATCCCACGGGGCAAACCGGAGGTGGGTGGGTGGGACTGAGCTGCCCTCTCTCTGGGGAAAAGGAAGGGAAGGTCATCTCTGGAACATCAGCTCCTGGCGGGCAGGACGCAGCCCTGGCGGCTTCCACTGAGTGGTGCCCTGGCCACTGATGGAGAAGCGGGGGCAGCTCCTAGCAAACCTGGGAGCAGCAGCAGCCGCAAAGGGGACCGGCCGTGCAGACCTGGCTGTGTGCAGGGGTCAGGACAGCCGGCAGGGACTGAAAGAAGGGACAGGTCTCCTGATAGGACCCAGAAGAGACTAACAGTAAACATCATAGTTGGAAGAGCCAGAAGCCACTTTAGCAACAAACAAAAGAGCTGGAAAGGAGGAAAAGCAAGCAGAGGAGGAAGGACCCCTCCCTCCCTCCTTTGCTTGTCAATCCCGCCATGCATGTGAATCGTCCCTTACATCTTGGGGGCACTTGTCCTTCCCAGGACCTCGCACATATGTGCAACTGTTACATACTCATGTCAGAAAAAAACCCAGGGCTTTCCTCCACACAGGGCTGCTCAGACGACCCAGATCTCCTGGATCTCCACCAAGCACTAGCTGCTCTGCACAGCCTCTCACTTAAACCCACCTCAGCACTGGGAGGAGACGCCCACAGTGCCCGTTATACCCATGAGGAGCCGGGGCTCAGCGGGTACGTGACCAGCTGTGGCCAAGGCCACTCAGGTCACAAGGCTCAGGACCAGGACTTGGGGTGCCGCCTGTGGACTCCCTTTGGGGTGCCTTCCCACTTCCCCACGTCGGGCTGTTCTCACTGGCACAGAGTCTGAGGGGATCCCCAGGAAGGAGGCTAGGAATGTGGGCAGGAGTGTAACCGCACCGATCCATCAGCTGCCCGAGGCCACATGGAGCTGGCAAGCAAAGCTGCTGAGGGTTTCGGAAGTGTGGCCGGAGTCCATCCGGCAAGGCCTTCTAGTGTGTTCTCTTCTCCCTTCCCCTTGGCATCTTAGATGCCTCTCTTTGATTTCCCTCCATTGCCTGCTTCCAGGCGGTAGACAAAGGGACCCTCTTCGAAATTGTGGTTTTTCTCTCTCTCTCTCTTGCAGCAGCAGAAAGGAAAACTCGTGCCCTTGCTGAGGCAGGTGGTCAGAGCACATCACCCTCTCTGGGCTTGTGGCCCCTGGGGTCAGGCCCTCCCCCAACCATGGCCCAGGCCTTCCACTGCAGCAGAAAACCTCTGAACAGTGGCTAGTCTGACAACTTGATCCAGGGAGGAAAAGCCAAGGTGGCAGGGAGAGGCGTCCCAGGCAGAGAGGTGGCCAGGGGCAGAGTCTCAGGTGAGACCAACAAAATGTGTATTTCCTACCTGCTGCTAAAGTACCTTAATCCAGCCATCACCCCCCTTTCGAACCCCATCCATTAACTAGGAATTAAGAATCTCTGCACACCTCCCTACATTCTTACTGGGAAGAAGTCATACATAGGAAAGAGGTTTGAAAGCTGTAAAGGGCTGCAGAAATGAAAGGTAAACAAAGGTATTTTTATTAAGTCCGATGAGGAAGATCAAGAGTGGCAGAGAAAGAGGAGGGAAGAACCAGAGGGTTAGGAGTCAGTGCCAGCAGAAATGAATGCTTCCCCACAGAGAAATGCATTAGGCACCTTCAAATGTTCGTTGTTTTTTTTTTTTTTCTAGAAGATCATAAAAGAGAATCTATTCCTAATGGGCACCAATTATAAGACTCAAGAGTCAGCTCGTGGCACCTGTGATTGGTAGATATCATGGCGGTTCCTTCCATTACTCCCCCAGCCCCAGTCTGGGACACAAATCCTGCTCTTTTCCAACCCTCTGCCAGGCTAGAAAGGGCAGTACTAAGGAGGAGAGGAGTGCAAATGAGGGAGGAACTGAGGAAAAAGAACTCAAAAGAGCAAATTCTGTGTATTTTGCTACTGATAAAATAGACCCTTAAAGGTCAGGGTAAAATGAGGGAGGGCTTTTTGCAGTTTTGCTTGGATGACCCCAGCCTACACTGCTGGTGTCTGGGAACAAAGCTGCAGCTCTTTTGAGGCTGGACTCTCCCTGTCTGATCTTGCCAGATGCTATGCCCCCTTCCTGAGCCGTGGAACAGGAGGCCAGACCTGGCAGCTAGGGCACTGGACCATCAGCTGTATTTACTGAACACCTACCAGGTGCTCAATGCTAGACTAGCTGCTGGAGAAGAGGAGGGACAACATTAATAGAAGACAGGATCCCCATCATCAAAATACCTACAGTTCAATGGGGTAGACCAGAAGCCCCGTTGCAGGTTCACTCCATCGTGAAGTGCTGCCTACCAGCTGGGAAGATGATGTCACAGACCATAATCAACAAGGCATAGACTAGAAACAAGCACTGCATGAGGGCCTACAGAGGAAAGGATTGGAGTGAAGTCAGAAGATGCAAAGGTTTCTTGGAAATGGTGAGGCCCAAGCCCGCAAGAGTGAGTAGGGATCCCTGACAGCTCAGCCCTGGAGATGAGGGCCATGTGGAGACACAGGACCCTGCAGAGGGAGCCCAAAGGCATGCATCTTGCTCCCAGGGTGCTGTGGGCACCAGTGACATGGTGTCTAGGGTCACTGCCTTCCATGAAATCAGAGGCTCCTCCCCTCTGTCTGCTGGAGCTACCCCAGGGGCGGGGGGAGCTTCCACCTACACACAACTTGACCTGAGCTCTGACAGGAGGTCCTCGCTGAGAACCGGTAGGCCCCCAGCTGAACCCAGTCACCAGCCAGCCGCCCCATCTGTATGCAGGGCACTCCCCAGCCCCAGAGTTGATAAATAACCCAAGAGAAGTCATTCTGTCACAAGAGATCGGGATGTCTCTTGAAATACAGAGATGCTCTGTCTGGTGCTTCTGTGGTTCCTGAGTTCATTGTTATTCTTTGGCGAGGAACAGAGCATGGATTGAACCTGGTTCCCATCTACAGCTGAGAGTCCCAACGAAGGCAGAGGCGGGCAGGGAGCAAGGACAGAGACAAAGATGCTCTTGGTTGTGCCCTGAAGCAATAAATGGGGCCACGAAATGAACAAGAGAGGGAGACAAAAGAGAAGCGTGGCAGGGAGGGAGCGAGAAGGCAGAGGGTGTTGAGAAGGAAAAGAGGCAGGGAGAGAAAGAGATACTGATGGAGACAGAGAAGAGACGCTGGCAGAAGGACAGCTGAAACATCCAGCCAGGGCAGTGGCAAGGGAGACGGGGAAGTCAGGCTGGAGGAAGCACAGACACAGAGCGCCAGGCAAAGCACTGGGTCTATAGAGATGCAGGACAGGCAGGACAGAGCCCCAGGGAGTCAGAGAGCAAGCCTCGGCAGGAGAGGTGCAGAGGAGGGGGACTGGCAAGGGGCAGGGTGGTTCGAGGAAACAAAGGGACTCTGTGAGCACAAGGACATGGGTCTTGAGCGTGAGCACTAAATGCCTACGTGTGTCTAAAGACCAAAGAGCAGCCTGTCTGTCTTGCGCGCATCCTGGGGTAAAGAATGCATGGGCCCTGGAGGAAGACCATCTGGGTTTGAATCCCGGTGCCACCGATTTCTAGTGGCATGATCTCCAGCCAGTTAAGGAACCAATCTGACCCATTTCCCCTCTCTGCAAATGAACATAATGTGAGTTCTACCTTCGAGGGATGTCACGGAGCCTGAAGAGTTGTTTATTACAGAGTATGGAAGCACCTAGAGCAGTATCCTGGACGTAGGAAGACCTAGGGGCTACAGGCATGGACAGGACCATGGGGGAAAGGGCAAGGCCTCTTCTTATTTCACATTCATTATCTTGAGGGGACACACTTTTTGTTGCATGCAGTGTGAGGAGGACTAGGAGCGCCCAGAAGTGGACCAGCCCAGCTGGCCGACGGTAAGCCTGAAGCCAAGACGGAGAAGAAAGGAGGCTCGGGTCAGTGTCATCCTAGCCTTTAAGGAGATGTCGAGGAGGCTGACTTGGCGGGGCTGCCAGCAGGACCCAGAGGAGGCTGAGTGTGCCATCTTTCACACCCCATTCTCCTCTCTCCTGCCATCCAGGGGACGGGATTATCCTACCCGAACGGATATGAGACTTTAGAAATGACTTCCTATGCAACTCAAGCATCCACCTGCACACCTGGGGGAAAGATGACACACTCTGCTAAGCCAGGTGCAGAAATGTAATGGGGGCAGAATTACCGACTTGAATGACTTTTTCTGGAAAAAAGGCAGGGGCAGGAGTGGGAAGTGAGGGAAGGGTATGGGGAGAAGGAGGGAAGGCACTGGAAGCTCATTCTGTTGCAGGCCTCCCATCACCCTGCCAGGTGGCCTCCCGTGATCTCAGGGTGGGTCAAGGGTAGGAAGATGAGGCTGACACTAGTCTCCATGCACCTTCCCTGAGCAGAGTACAGCTACTGCAACAGACTCAGCAAAGCCTGAGCACAGACCTCACACCGAGCAGGTGTTGCTTGCTAAACAGTGGTTTGTCACCAGGGATATTTCCTGAATCAGGTGAGACACACACACACCCCCCCCCCCACCAGCTAAGATTCATTTTAATCCTAAGAAAAACACAAGAATCCCAGTATCATTTGTCCCCAGTTTGTTAACCCAAGCTCTTGATGCCAGAACGGAGCCTGGAGCAACAAACATTAAGGACACCTTGAAAAAGTTAAAATGTATTAATTACTGCCAGTGCTCACTTGTGGTTATGAATATTATGATCAGAGCTATCACTGACTGCGAGACTGTCCAGGGCCCAGGTGGTTCTACCATAAACTCCTGAATCCTCCCCCACCCTACAGAGTGGGAACTGGGATTCCCGTGTTCTAGACGAGACAGGGGCTCAGAGAGGTGGGTCATGCTTACACTTGAGCGGATCCAGAGCCCCTACCGTTTCCATGTCTAAATCTCCCCCGAGTTTCCTTAGGGAGCATGGGTTTCCACTCATGTCAGATTCTACTTTCACTTCCGTTTCTCCCAAAGACCATACCTGCCCATCCACCCCTGCCACCTTCTCCCCTGGTGGGATGGAATGACGGGCTCTGCTGAAACTGTCCTTGTGAAACTGTCCTTGTGAAACTGTCCTTGTGAATCGGACATGATCCTGGAACTCCGGCCCAGAGGAATTGCCTTGTGGTAGTGCCTGCCCAGAGACACAGAGACACAGAGGCACATGCCAGGTCTCCTGCTTCCTTCCTTCCCTTCCTCATGAGCCACTGGGCCTTTGTGGGGAGCAGGACAGGGTGATACCCAGCAGTCATCCAGGTGCCCGGCACCCTTCTCCCCAGAAACCTCCACACACTCCACACACAGAGCGATGGAGGGGCATGGCTATGAGAAGTGAGATTCTCATTGTCCCAAAGTTTAAGATCTTCCTGCACCAGGAAGCATTTTATGTGTAGCTAGAGCCACAGAGAAAGCCCACCAAGTGGTAGGGCCCCCACTTCTTTGCCTGCAGCAAGACTCAAACTAGTCCAAACTCCTGCTCCCAGGAAGACTGAATGAGTTTCGGTGCCAGGGGTTAGCCCTAGCTGCACAGCGATCTGTACCCTGGTGACAGCTGCTCCTGCTCCTTTTTCCTCTAGGGACATGAGCAGCTTCATCCAGGGCTCAAAGGATCCTAAAATAGGTGTCTTTGTTCATTCGGGTTGCTCTAACAGAATCCCATAGACTGGGGGGCTCATAAACCATGGAAATGCATTCCTCACTGTTCTGGAGGTTGGGAAGACCAAAATTAAGGCTCTGGCAGGTGTAGTGTCTGATGAGGGCCTGCTTCCTGGGCCAGAGACGCCGTCTTCTTGCTGTGCTCTTACATGGGGTGTGGGAGCTCCTTCTTAAGGCCGCCAGTGCTGTTCAGGAGGGCTCGTCTCTTGTGACCTAATCTCCTCCCAAATGCCTCACCTTCTAGGACCATCACACTCAGTGTTAAGACTGAATATACAGATTGGGGAGCCATAAGTGTTTGGTCTGTAACACACACTCACACATGTGCACACACAAGTGCACACACACACAGCTTATTCCTTTACGAGAGTAAGGAGCCCACAGAGGTCTAATCAAGAAAGATAATGAAATCTTGTCCTAGAAAAATCAGGTGAATGCCCAGCTCCTTACCGGCGGCACATGGCAATGTGTTACCAATACTGATTGGCTTTAGTCAGGATGTGACCAACCCCACAGTATCTCCAAGTCAGAGCTGCTTTTGCTGCAACAGTTTTCCTCAAGGACTTGTTCTTCCAGAAAAGACCCTGCAAGCAAAGCACCTCATGGGGCCCAGGGGGAGCTGGCAGGTGAGCTGTGACTGCTGTCTGTCCCCCTCCAACATGAGGCAGGCATCTGGCTTCCCGCCTGAGCCGGGGTCACCTCTGCGACAGCGCCTGTCTGTCCGCCTCCAACATGAGGCAGGCATCCGTGCCCTGACTCGGGACTTCCCGCCTGAGCCGGGGCCGCTTCCGCGACAGCGCCTGTCTGGCTGGCTCCCACCTCAGCCCAGATCCCTGCCTTGAGAGCCAAGGCCCGGAGAGCTAGAAGGACGGAGGCAAGAGAGGAAGGAGCAAGGAAGGGAACAGACTAAGGGAGGCAAGTGGCACCAGAGGAAGGGGGAAGGCGCGTGAGAGCATGTGCTGGTATGGGTCTGGGAAAGCACCAGGAGATGGGCTTCCAACAGTGATTAATTTAGTGACAGAAAATAGATTCTCACTGCCAGCCACCAAGCCTGCCGAAGCTGACAATGAAGCAGTCAGCTCTGCGACCGGGCAGCGCCGGTCCTGTGAGAAGGCAATTTGTGAGCTCCATGCTCCTGCACCAACAGACCCGCGATTGTGGGAATCCATCCCCGCACCTTCCTGGGGGATGTAGCTGCCTGGCTCTTGGACAGGGGGACGCTAACCCTCACCAGAGCCTGCCTTCCACATTGGGGAGGTGGGGGGGACTCGGGGACCCAGAGGCGCCTGGGCTCCCGTGGACAGGGATGCCTGGCGGATGTGCGTGAGACTGACTCCGCCGCTGGGGGCAGGCTGAAGGTCCAGGGCCAGCACTCCATCTCCTGTCCTGGCAGGCATGACACGAAGGCTCATCAGAGATGAAGCCGTTCATTCATTCTTTCCACAAGATGCGTTGTGCTTCGGCTGTGTTTCAGACTCTGGGTTAGGTGCTCTGTTTACAACAGCCCAGGTAAACTAACTGTAGAGCCCACCCTTCCAGAACTTAGAGCTGAGTGAGGGACACAGAAAATTAAGTGATGAGTGCATTTCACCTGTCCATCCCATAACAGGCACACGATTCCAAACACTCGAAGGGAGCCAGTTAGAGCGATAAAACCCAGTTCAGGATAAGGCTTCAAGTTCATCTAGCCCACCCTCATGGGTCGTATGAGGACACTGAAGTTCAGAGAGGCTGTGCACCATGTCCAAAGTCACACAGGAAGAGGGATCCCAGGGCAAGGGTTGCAACTTCCCTTCCTTCTTCACACTTTTCCAGCCGCTCCACGCTGCCCCAGTCCAGAGAGACCCAGCAGGAATGAGGCACATTCAACCTTCCCTGAGATGTGTTCTTGGAATCCCTGCTCTGTCAAATAGTCCGCGAAAGAAGGTTCTATTGTCAGCTTGGTTGGGAAAATGCCAGCACTGGGTCTTCCTTATGGAAGCTGACAGTATGCGTGACCGCGCTCCGGACTAGGAGGTCTGTGAAAAGGATTTCTGTTCATCATGGTCTAGCGCCGTGTTGCCAAGACTGAGTGGTCCACGGAGGGCCCTTTACGTGACACATCCTAACACCACAGGCTGACTCTCCTCAGAACTCTGGGAAATCCACCATCAGTTCAAGTTCTGTGAATTTTAGCCCTTGGACCATCCCTTGCTGCCTTTTTCCTGTTTGCTTTTCAAGGAGTTTTGGTTCCTCCCCTCTAGGTTACACCAGATCTGACCCTATTCTCTCAGCCTTTCCCCTGAGATTCTGGGGTCCCCTCTCCTCTTGATTTTCGTCACTCTGCTCTCTCCGAATCGTGTCTGTGAACTTCTCATTTTGTTCTGTCCCTCAGTAATTGATCTTCAATTTACTTCAAGCTCGCTTTTCCTGAGGTGGCCAAGGAAGGGACTCAAACCTTCACCAGTCATCTGCGTACGCATAAATCACAAACCCAATAACTGACCTGTGACCTTTCTCACCGCAATTTGCTTCCCCAGCTAACAGTTCATTCATCTACGTGAACAATACTTATTGAACACTGATGTGCGGGTCACACTAAAGGCCACTTTCCCAGCAATCTCTGCCTAGTTAATTCCACTGGTTGGAGAACCGTGGGAATAAGGTTAAGTTCATGGGTTGGGCCTCTTGTGGGCCCCTGAGTTTCATTCTGCCTGTGACCTTGAATCCTGGCCAATAGTCTCCCAAAATGTGTGCCATTAAGCATGAAGGGGACAGAATAAGGGAATGTGGCTGACTTGTTCTGATATGTGACCTTTAAAGGAAAAAACAACAACAACAACAACACTCAAAGGCCATTCCCTGGGGTTGGAGGCAATGTCCCTCCCATTCAGTATGGCCAATGACAGTTGGCTCCTGTCCACATCGACCATCCACCTGCTCTCCCAGATCCCCAACCATCTCTGAAAGCGTCTCCCTCTGCAAAATTCTGTGATTATCTCATCAGGAAACAGCTAACATTTGTCTTTTATTTCTTTTTACTCAAACAAACCTATTCTTTTTGCTATTCACTGTCTATTTCTTTATTCCCTCTGGCACTGCGCTTCGTAAGTGTTGCTCAGAAATTTCATTTGGACCTGAAGAAATGAGAGAAATGGCCTTAAAAATGTGTCCTGTTCAGCAGTAGGGTTATCAGTAATATGGCTCCTTTTGCAAGAAACTGACTGCCCACCAGATGTGTGACTATGTCTGAATGCTTCTCTCTTTCTCTCTCTCCCCCTCTCTGTCCCTCCCCAGCCCCCTCACCCCCCACCACACTCACAAAGGGAGTTCTTCCATAGGAAGACAATCCCCAGAAGTTGATTTCTATCATCTGCCTACGTTTTCTTGAATCCTTTGGAGAATTAACTTCATGGAACGTTGCTTACTACTCCTGCTCTCCCGATACACCTGGGCGGGGGTGGGGGGCATCTAACTAGAGGACAAATAACACTTACCTCAGAGTCATTAAGAAGTGTCACAGAAAACACTACCAGAATGTATACCAACCATTCATTTCAAAGACTGTATACAACTCAGAGTCCCAACAAAGCCTTCGTGGGCACACGCGCTCCCAGAACTCTGGGTTACCCCTGCGCGGGTCGGAGAAATCTCAGAGTGTGTGGCTCCCTCTCCTCTCCCCCACAGCCCTCCTTGTCTCCTACGGCCCCCTTTGGACCTTGAGTCCCTCAAGAACCCCTCTGCCCCCTCCAGGCCCCACCACCCTTCCTTCCTCCCGGCATCACAGGCTTCTTATAAACTCCTCTTTTTCCGAAAGCCCAGTCGGCCTTAGTGCTGGCAACTCTTACCCAATAGAAAGGAAGCTGGAACGCTCTAGGCTGTAGAGCTTTATGCCATCGTAGACAGAGCACAGCGTTGGAAATAAAGGAACATATTCTTTCCCGCCCTCCCTTTCTCCCAGGCAACCTCCAGCGTGCCTCATCCCCCAACTCAGAACCCTTCTAGACATAGACCCGTCGTGCTTAGCTTCCCAGTGACCCAGAGCCCTGAGCTGCTGAGATCCCTCACCCCAGGCCTCTCTCCCACGGGATGTATAGAATGCTTTCTTCCTCTTGGGAGACAACTGCGGGGACTGAAGTCCCGACAGCGCCCCCTCCTCCCCTGCGCGGAGAAGGCAGGAGCCACAGGCAGCGAGAGACAGACGCTCTGGTCAGGATCCCGCGCGCCAGGCAAGAGGCAGCCCATATGGCTCAAGCTGAAGACTCCCTGGCCCTACCCCCATCTTCTGAGGCCAGCCGCCCCCCACAACCTCCCCTCCCCTAGAACACCCTCAAATTTTCCCACCAGTCAGGCGTGAACACACCAGCCATCTCAAACACCCAGTGACTTGGGGAAAGTGTTAGGAAGAAATGCAAACAATCCATACTAATTGCTGCGGTGACATGAGTTATACATTAAATTAGATGGGCCAGAGCGCTGAGCTCGACTCCTCTCCCAGCTTCCACCCTGAGCATGATGGTAGAACAAAGAGAGGCATCTTAGAGGGAGGAAACGGACTCCTGCGGGGACCTCTGGTATTGGAGTAACTAGGCCCTGGATGCTTTGGGCCACATCAGCCCTCCACTTGGCTCTCTGCTGGGCTCCCAGGGCGTTCCGGGTGGAGGCAGGGAGGAGCCCTCCTCCCGGCGGTGGCCCAGAGAGGGCAGGCATACCCTCAACGCACCATGCCTTCCACAGGGGCTGCCTCCTTGCAGAATGAGCCTCAGAACCAGCCCTGCCTTTGAAGGGCCCTGGAGGAAAATGATGGCGAGCTTTCTCATGAACTCTGACAAGGCTTGCCATCCCCTTCCGTGAGACTGCTCAAGAGGGACCCGGGAGCAAAGCGGAAGCTAAGGGCACATTAGATGCACAGATGAAGGAATGGAGGAATGAGTGCGAGAATGAGTGACCTCGTTGGAGGCTCCAAATGCCTCTTCTTTTTGCTGACGCAAGGTTTGTTTGGTTTTGCTCACGGAGCAGAGGGGAGGTGGGGGGAAATGGCAGCTCCACTGGGACCCAGAGGCCTTGCCTTTGCCACAAGCAATGCTTAAAGCTGGCTGAGGTGAGCAGAATCCAGGAGGCAGGACTGCGGGTTGGCTGTCGTGTGGTGAAGTCAGAGCAGCGTGGGGACTGGGCCCTGAGTTTCCATCAGTGTTTTCCAGTAACTCTCCATCCACACACTAGCTCTGAGTCGCTGGTGTTCTCTCTTCTCTGTCCCTCAGAGAGAGTTGTTTCCACACTACAGGCTACAGCTGTGCCTTCTGTGACAGCGGTCAGAGACAATGTTGTCAAAGTCTGTAAATTCACTCAACAAACATAGCCAGTAACCTCTGGGTGCCGCTGTGCTGGGCTCTGGGCAGCCTGAGGTGGATGACACACAGCTACTGAGCTCAAGGGGCTCACAGTCTAGGAGGGACATGACCAACAAACAGATAATTATCCATCCGGGCAACCTGCCGCCCTCATAGCCTGAGGTCTCCGTGGTGCCACATCAAAGGACCTGCCACCACAGAGCGATCCACTATGATCCAGATCCAGACCCACAGCTTCTCAGGGACCTACTCCTGGCTCCTGCCTGGGGCCCTTTGCGCTCCACCAGGCTCTGCAGCCCCTTGGCCACCCAGGGTGACCCCCAAGCAGTGCGCCCCTCCCTCTGTGTTACCCCTCCCCACTATCTAAAACGTGCCACAAAGAACTCCTGTCTCCACAGGAACGCCAGAGAGCAGGCCAAATGCCTTCTTTGCCTACCTTGGTTTTCTTCCATTGTTTTCATCAATATAATTCCAAGGCGCCAAATACCTCTTAGACGGAAGGCCTGTAGGCTGCCAGAGAGGGAAAGCACACTGGGAGTAGGGCCATTTGCATGCTTTCATTAAAACAGACTCTTGCTAGCCAAGCTGCCAGCTCCCCTGAATGCGTGTCTTCCTGGGGTGATAGAGAATCAATGGGCCCGATGCAGCCTCTGGATCCTTGTTACAGTCCTGGCTTAGGTCCCATGGAGGCCCTCAGACAGACATCAATAACCTTGCCTCTCATTGCCTTTATCAGCCTCGATCTGGTCCCATTAGAATGAGCCAATATTTATGTACATTGGAACACCGCTGCCAAAAGCAGCATTGCAATAGGGTAGCTGGCCAGGAGGAGCGGGGGAAAGCTGCAGACAGTGTTCTCCCTCCTCACCCTGCTTTCATTCAGTCCAGAGGCAGAAGACTCCTCTTTGCCCAAGCCCTTATTTCCCTTGCCTGAGGCCTCAGGGGCCTTTGCCACCCAGAGGTTCAATATTAATTAAAATAATAATATCTGTTGGGGGTCCATACGGTCAAGAGATACTATTTCATATGGATTCATTATCTCATGCAATCATCTCAAATTTCAGCAAGATAAGTAGTATTGCTATTTAATGAATGAATAAATCAAAGCTCAGAGTAGTTGAAAGGTAAGCTCAAGGTTGCACAGTTACAACCAGGGTTCCGGGAAGGGTAACAAGATCACACAAGAAGAACCAGGGTTTTAGTTAATGTCTAGACCCAGAAACTATATACTTCTACTCAATTATACTGCTTTGTGTTCTTTAAATTAAAAAAAAAATGCAATGAATATTTATTGAGTACCTACTATGTCCCAGGTGCCACCGTAGGTGGAGGATACTAACGTAACAAACCAAGACATTGTAGTACAAGAAATACATCCACAGGAAAAGCTTACCCAGCAATAAGTATGAGCAAAGATTTAAAAGGGATTGACTGAGAAGCACTTTTAGATGAAGTGACAAGAAGGTCCTCTTGAGGGGGTGACCTTCATACTAAGCCACGAAGAGCAAGGAGGAGCCGCCACATGACCCTCAGGAGGTACAGTTGCTAGTCCTAGTGGGGGGTATGAGGAAAGGAGGGAAGACCAGAATGGCTGAAACCTAGCAGGTAGGGGGTGAGAGTTGGAAGACATGAGAGAGGAGAGGGGTGCAGAGCCAGAGCCTCTTGGCTTGTGTGCCAGAGGAAGCCATTGTGTTTTACTTTCATTGTGATAAGAAGTCCTTGGATGCAATCTGATATAATTTCTTAAAGTTCCTTCTGGCTCTGTGCAGGGAAGTGTTACAAGGGAACAAAAGGAGAACCAGGTGGACTTAGAAGGTTGTTATGATAGTCACTTAGGGAAGGGTTGAGTCCCTGAAGGGAGAGAAATGAACATGGGTCAGACAGGTTTAGGAAGTAGGGTAAATTGACTGGCTGCCAGGTTGGAGATGAGGTGTAAGAGAGAGAAAAGAATGGAGAAAATCTCTCAGGATTTGAAATGGAGCAACGGGGTGAATCACGGTGACCTTTGTTAGAACCTGGAGGGAGGGTTGGATGAGGAATCAAGAGTTTAGTTTGAGCCATTTTCAGGTCTAAATGTTAATTAAACATGTGTATTGTTGGCTATCACCATGGAGAATGTACAACTATAGATGGGAAGGTATCCAGTTCTGTCTCTGCCACAACATTCAGAGGAAGAGCCGAGGAAGAGAAGGCTGAGAAAGAGAAGCCAGTAGAGTGGGAAGAAAACCTGGGGAATGTGGTTTCTGGGAAGTAGATATATTAAAATATTTCAAAGTGATGATGATGGTGTTGGTGATAGTGATGATGGTGGTGTGATGATGCTGGTGGTGATGGTGGTGGTGGTGATGATGATGATGGTGAAGATGATGTGATGAAATGATGCTGGTGGTGGCGATGGTGATAATGATCATGGTGGTGATGATGATGATGGTGATGGGATGATAATGGTGGTGGTGATAATGTTGATGTTGATGTTGATGATAATGATGTGATGGGATGATGATGGTGGTGGTGATGGTGGTGATGGTGGTGGTGGTGATGGTGGTGATGGTGGTGGTGGTGATGATGATGGTGAAGATGATGATGTGATGGGATGATGACCGTGGTGGTGGTGATGATGATAGAGGGGGAAGGAATCTCCCCCATTTTACAGTGAGACAGGTCAGGTTCAGAGAAAGTACTTAAAAGTGAAATAGCCGCTCTTTTTTCCCCTTGTGTTCATTGAATAAGCAATGCCCAGTTCCTTCTTTCTGTGCCCTACAAATCAGCTTCTGTGCCTCAAACAAGTCCTGACTGAGTTCTCCAGAGGTCCTGTCCTTTTTCAGCCCCGAACTTGGTTTATTAATCTCTTTGTCGGTTTCAATGCTCAGATCAGGGAAAATCTGCTAGCTTAGCCGACAGACAAGCAGTCTGCAGCTGCAGAGGGCAATCAGGTTTCCTATTTTGCTCTCTTCTCCAACACAGACCTTTCTCCGGCCTCAGTCTCTCACTGGAGGCTAAACACAGCGTTTGGTAGTCAGCTGCCCCTTGCTACCCAAAACTGCTCCACACCCTTCCTCAAGACCTCACCAATTCTCACCTCCTCTGAGGGGGTTTCCATGAGACACCTACCCGTATTCATCACTACAGTCCCTCAGAAATTATTCCATATATAATTAATTTTCATTCCTAATTAGGTTCAATTTTGTGCTTCATTTTGGCAAAGTAGTTGGGTTCCCGTGACATACTTCACAGTCAAAAACGTCATTACCAGAGGTGAAAGCAATAATGAAAGGAGAGAAATGTGTCCCTGGGTGTCAGAAAAGGGTCTACAAGAGAAAAGAATTGTCTTAGATGCCAATTAACCTTGGGGAAGAGACATGTGAGAGCAGGGGGGCATCAGGAAGCCCCGGGATGAAGGAGCAAGGGCATAATGGCTAGGGTGAGACACTCCAGGTCCTGGAAAAGACCCTGGCTCTCTACCATCAGCAGTGCTTGGAACCTGATCTTGTGCAGCTAGCCATGGCCTTGGCTGGCCCTCCCAAGAGGAGCAGGTGCCATCTGGGAAGTGAGCCCGACTGCAGCATCCCTTCAGACCTGTTCTCATCACATCAGTCTGAAACAGACCACAGACATCTGCACGTGGAACCTCCCCCAGCAATGGTAATATAATTTAAGAGTGCTCCAAGTTCCCTTCACCAATCTTCCCATCTTCTTAGAGTAGGAAATTTGTATACTTGAAGAATGGAGCTTTCAATTTTGCAACTATAAACAAGTGGTTTCATTACCATAACCACAATTGAGGGAGCCCGGGGAGGGGATGCCGGGGGAGGCGGGAGGCGAGTCACACCAAGAGGTAAGCAGGTGTAAGGGGTATGGATGTGGCCAGATGAGATTGTGCTCTGAATGGACTCCTAAGTGGCGGAGGGAGTGGTCTCATTAAAGGGGCAGCAGAAGGGATGGGGAGAAGTGCCATGAACTCCACAAACCCCCAGGTTAGGCCCTCCTTACTCTGAATGTGTACAGATGAGCAGGGTAAAGAGAGATTTATTCATTTGTACTGCTCTGTGCACTTGTGAGGCCCTGCAGGACCGTCACCACATGTGGGGAGACTCACATCCATCCTGCTTCATGGAATTTTGAAGACTTTTCACTCATTCCCTCAACAAGTATGTACTGAACATCTGTTACATGCAGACCCCGTTCTACGTGCTCACAGTAAGTCATGGAACAAAACACACACAGACCCCTGAACTCGGGGTGTTAACATTCAAGTAATAAGTCTCAGACAAGCTACAAACATGATCAACAGTGGAGTATGTGGGACATTAGAGGTAATGAGAGCAGAGTCTCTAAAGGAGATGCTTTTTCCCTAAATATGCCTCCTAAATCCTGCATTGTCACTACAATCTCACTTTGTTCTCTGTTATCAGGAGTTGCCACACTGCCCACTTCTCTCTCATCCCACCAAGTACCTCCCTCTGCCCATAACTTGTACTGTGCAAGTATCAGCCCTGGAGAAGGTGCTCAATCACAAGTGTGACATTGAATTAGTCATCCTAGTTTGGGAGCACAAATTCTGTTCCCTGACAGAAATCCTCTTTAGAGATTATCTGTTTACCTTAGAGTCCCTTTTCCACAGACCTTGTGTCTTCTGTGACACTTGTGGGGAATGTGGTTATCCAAGGAGGGTCGGTCTAACTCGGAAAGAAAAGAAAAAAATCACGTTCCTATTATGACTGCTTTCCACTCCTCTTCTGCTTGGGTCTCCCAGGAGCCCCATCTCTACCCCTCACCCACAGAGACTCCTTCTCTTAGTTCTTCATTCCTGACCCAGAAAGAGAGATGGGGGGTGAGGCAAAAACTGCATCCTTACCTGTGTCCCCCCATGAGTGACTGTTCTAGAATTTACCATATAAAAGATCTTAGTATGCTCTGATTTCATCTCCCCGCCAGCCCCTGCGCACACATGCATGAGATGGAGAAACCAACATCCCTACCCGTGCCCAGCACTGGGGCGATGGGCAGAAACACTCTCAGCTGATAAGCTCATGAACCATGCTGAAGTGCCCTTGGACTGCTCTCCTGGCCCATCACTCATTCTCATATGTATTATATCAAGTTCTGTAAAGACACATTTAAGCCATACTTTCAAATTCAGTGTATGTGGTAAGTAGAAGAGTAGGCTCAAAAATAGAGCGTATTTGGCCAGAGGTCTTTGAAGGTTGGCCCCCAGCCCCTTTCTCTTCTCACTCATACCTGGTTCCAGTCCAGTCTTACACGTGTATTCTCCTGGTGATGACTCACAGACCTCCATTTGTAATCCAGTCCTCTCTGTGCCTTACAACTGAGTATCTCACAGCATCCCAAGGGGTGTCCCTATTTGGTCACTACCAGGCTTCTCACCACCATACAACCATTACCAACTCAAAAGCCTCCTACCACCACCTCCAAGCCTGGACCTCTTCCACCTCCAGCAAGAGTTTCGCCACCACCCAGGGTACGAGCAGGAAATGCAAGCATCATCATTGACTCTCCCTTGTTCTTACCCTAATATTCCATCTATCAAACAAGCATGTGTCTTAAATGTCTCCTGAAACTACCAACTCCTGTTATCTCTGTGGCCACCATCTTCATCCCAACACCCATCCCATCTCATTGGGAGCGCTGCAGACCTCCAGTCAATTTTCACTTGGCTCCCTCTCTAATCAGATCCCCACATTACAACCTGAGGAATTTCTAAATGCAAATCTGAGAGTGCTACCTACCACCTATGTTTCCGTTTACTTCAGTGGTTTCCTGTTGCTCTAAGAATGAATAACCAAAATTCTTATGATACAGTCTGTACTGTGTACCCCTGAAATGTCAAAGTTATACCCCACCCAGTAGCTCAGAATGTCACTCTATTTGTACTTAATGTCTTTAAAGTGGTAATTCAGTTAAAATGAGGTCATTAGGGTCCTAATCCAACATGACTGGTTTTTTTTTTTTTTTAAGATTTTATTGATATATTTGACAGAGAGAGATCACAGTAGGCAAAGAGGCAGGCAGAGAGTGAGGGGGAAGCAGGGTCCCTGCTGAGCAGAGAGTCCTATGTGGGGCTGGATCCCAGGACCCTGAGATCATGACGTGAGCCAAAGGCAGAGCCTTAACCCACTGAGCCACCCCGGCACCCCATGACTGGTATTTTCATAAGAAGGAATTTGGACCCAGGCAGAGAGAAGACCCTGTGATAATTCAGAGAGAAGATGGCCATCCACAAGCCAAGGCTAGACCCCAGAAGAAGCAAACCCTGCCAATACCTTGATCTTGACTTCTGACCTTCAAAATTGTGAGAGGATAAATTTCAATTATTTAAGCCATACAGTCTGTGGTGCTTTCTTACGGCAGCCTTAGAAATTGGACACATCTTAATAGGGCTACCAAGTCAACCATGGCATTGGGTGGCTTTAAAATATGTACACAAATCTTTGGCACTTCTCCCTTCAAAAGGTAGAGCCTAATTCTCTTCCCCTTGAGCTTGGGCTAGTGGCTCGCCTCTAATGCATAAAATGTGGTAGAAGCGACAGGTTGTGGCTTACCAGATCAGGATTTTTAAAAGGTATATGGCTTCTTTCTGTTCTTGTTCTCTTTCTTCTGGATCATTTCTCTGGGGGAATGAACTACTATATCATGAGGACTCTTAAGGAGCTCCATGGAGGGGTTGTATGTTAAGGACTGAGGCCACATGAGCAAGCTATCTTGTAAGCAGACCCAATAGGCCCTGACAGGCCTCCAGAGGACTGCAACTCTCCCCACTGTCTTGATTTGTGACTTCATGAAAGACTCTGGGCCAGAACCACTCCACTAAGCTCCTGTTGAATTCTGTACCCATGGAAACTACGGGATAATAAATGCTTGTTGTTTTAAGCTGCTAATTTTGGGGGCAATTTGTTCCGCAACAGTAGATAAATGGCGCAGCTCAACTCGAACTCCTCTCCTAGGCTTGCCTCTTTCTACTCTCTTCCTCTGAGCTCCAGCCCCACTGGCTTTCTTCCAGACCTCAAACTCCCCACATTCCGCACGCCCATAAAAAAGTGCACCCCTACATTTTTAATGGCATCTTACTCATGCTTTGATTGTATTTCAAGCACTAACTCTTTGGGAGTAATAGTAATATGCTCTCATTAAACCATGTTCTTTTCCCTTAGAAGTCTTTCTTCAGCTCATTATTTGTTTTTTAGGGTGATTATTGAATTGATGTCTCTCGTTTCCACTAGACTACAAGTTACATGCGGCCAGAGATGGTGCTGGCTTTGCTCTCCACTCTATGTCCCCAGTACCTACCTACACAATTCAGCCAGTCAATAAATAATTATTGGACGGCTGGATCAATGAATGGATTTTATCCAAAACCCGCCAATCCTTGCTCTTGAGGAACAAGCCTTGCATTTCAGAAATATCATTCTGTTGGGTCCCTAGTTACAGGGTCATCTGTAAACCTACAAACACTATTAACCAATCTGTAGCCAAACATGAGTTAATGAGGGCTCAGAAATCTGCACGGTTTGCTCATACATTTTGTGCCATTAAAAATTATTTCGTCTTCCTTTCGTATCTTCATAAAAATTCCCTTTCGAAATTCCATTAGGTATGGCCCTGTTTAGGCGGGGAGGAGAGAAGTCTGGAACAGGTGGAAGGGTAAAGCTCCCGCAGGTGGATGGGCGGGGCAGCTGGGAAGGTTGCCCCTCCTCCTCCTCGCAGCGGTGGGACGGGATTGGAGGGGTTTGGTGGGAGGGAGGCGTGTGCAAGGGCAGTGCTTCTGGGGTGAGGATGCAGCAGATCTGCAGATGGTACACTGGAAAGAGCTTTGCCTTAATTGATGAGCCTTGAGGAAAGAAGGCCGAAGAGAAACATGGCTTATGAATTGGATCGTCCTTCCCTGTAGAGACAGTAGCCTGCGTGGCTCAGCCCCGGACAGACAGGGCGATCCTGGAGGACAGAGCCCCAACCCATGTTTTAAGATAACTATCATAATTTTAAATAAAAAATAGATGCTTTTAAATCCAAGAGCTTTATTAAATCAAACTATTTAGCTGCACTTAGCCTGGTCTGCCCTACTTTGAATTTGTGTCGTCTGTAAGTGTAGTTTATGAATGACAATTCTTTAAAAGGAAAAAAAAAAAAAAAACCACACCAGAAGGCTGTTTATCCTGGGCCTCTTTATCTCGGGCTGTTTTGCATGTATATGTATGTACATATATCTGTAATTTCTCCCTACGACCAAGAAGGCCAGACTTGGGAAGAGCTTTTATTCATTATTTAATCAAGGAAAGAGCTTTAACTCAAACAAGAGCCAGGGAGGGCGCGCGGGGCGGGGGAGCGTGTCCAAGCAGGAGTGAAAAAGAGTCTGGGCGAAAGAGAGAGCGTTTTTATAAACAGACTCTCAAGATAAAAACCTGAACAAAGAGCAACAAACGGTTCCTTTCTGCACCTTTTTTTTTTTCCCTTTCTTTTTTGAAGATCCTGACAGGCTCAATTCCCTTCCTGCATAATCTCCTCTCATTTCTTTCTGGAGCAATGTCAGTGTTCTGAATACAGAAATACATCACCATTTCTTTCCCCTCGAGGTTACTTCTTCCTCTGGCTACAGACGCAGGCGAGAGCTGAGCCCCGCCTTCCCCCCCCTGCCCCCTGCCCCCTTCCTGCCCCCTTCCCAGCGGGCCAGTGACCTCAAATCCTGCCTCCGCCTCCCCTCACCTGGGGTGGTGTAGTGATTTAATTAACTGTGCAAGCAGCAGATGGCGGCTGACATTCAGCCTCAGTCCCACTTGGGGCAACACAGGGGCACCTGGGCCTGCTGACCCCTGTGAGCCCTTGCAGAGGGCCAGGCCTCCCGCCAGCCACATCTCACTTAAGCCTCAGAGGCCCCCAGGAGGTCGGTTCCTCCCACCTTCACCTCGTAGATAAGCCCACTGAGTCTCCTAGAGACGGCTTCCTGCCCTTGGAAGGAGCCCTGGCTTGAGAGTCAGCCCTGCCTCTCCACCAGAGGAAGCTTTCCCAGGCTCTTGACATTCTGTGTCCAAGTGTTCTCCCCAGAGAACATTCCTTTGTGCCTGATCTCCCCCTGCTGTGTTTCCCCAATCAGCTATGTCCCATGGCGTCTTTGAGCTTACATTAACTCCTTAATTCAGCAACAACTTCTTGAGCACCTTCTGTGCGAAATCTGGAACTCCTCCCGTGGAGCTTCCGTTCTAGTTATAGGAGACAGGCAGCAAGCAAGCAGGTGTGTCCCGAGTTCACATGGGGCAAGAGCTGGGCAAGAGGACAGACCAGGCAGCCACGAAGGGGAGTGACCTGGGGTAGGGGGCTTCTTGCCCTTCTCTGTGGGGAAGTCAGGGAGGCCACGTGAAAGGTGGTGCCTGCAGACTCAAAGGGAGGGAGGGGTTTGGTCTGGGTAGAGGAATAGGGTAGACAAAGTTGCTGGAGTCCTCAGTGTGCCTGAGGAACAGCCAAGAGGCCATGTGGCCAAGGGGAACGGTCAAGGGGGCAGAATAGGTAAGAGCAGAGTGGAAGACCAAAGTGGGCCCGGAGTAAGAGATGAGGTCGGTGACACAGCGAACAGAGCATGAAGGCCTTCTCGGCTGTTCCAGCTTTGGTTTTTCCTTGATCACTCTGGTTGCTGTGTTAAGAGCAGACCAAGGCAGAGAGGCAAGGTCAGTCACAGGAAGACCTATGAGGGACATCGGCAGTCATGGGGGTGCGAACTGGCAGCGACTGAAAGTGAGGAGTGTGGTTAGGGTCTGGAGGTATCTAGAAGGTAAAGCCAGCAGAGCTGCTGTCTGCTTGGATGCAGGACGCGAGACAGAGAGGAATCAAGGCTGACTTCGAAGTTTGGGCTGGAGCAACAAGAAGATGGAGTTGCCGTTACCGAGAGAGGAAGAGAGTCGGGTGAGACTAGAGGGGCAGGTTTGAGAAAAGAGAAGGCGGGAGCATCACTCAGGAGCGAAGGCAGACAACGGAGTAGGGAAACGCGGTAGGATTGCCCTGCAGAGCTGAGGGCTCTGTCAAGGTTTGTGGCCTTGAACGTAAAAAAGCCAAACATTTTGTTTGTTTTTGCGAGCTGCGGCGAGCTGCATTAGTACAGGTGTGGAGTAAGGCGGGGGGTGGGGTCTAACCAAGGCTGGGGACCCGAGGCCAGCACACCGGAGCCCAGACACGGGGTCCCTGAGCTTACGCAAGGGAGGGATGCTAAAGGAGGTCAGGACTACCTGAGCCAAACAGAAGGGGAACAAGCGAGAAGGCCAAGGACAGGGGGACATGGGCAGGCGGGATCAAAGGCTGATGCATCCTGGACAGGTAGTGCTGCTGACAGAGGAGGGGGGCCAGGAAGTCAGGAGGTGCTGATGAGACCGCACGGGCGTGGGAGTCGGCCGCAGCGGGTGGGGGAATGGGGGGGGAATGGCCCCAGGACGGGCTTCCCCGACATCTGCCCCATCTTGGGCTCCCTTCCTGCCTTTCTACTTGATTTTCCCAGAATCCTTACCCTTTCCGCTATTTATGTCATTAACTGATACACATCCAGCTCCTTCCCCCTGTCCTGTTGGTCCCTGGTTGTGTTAGTCTGGGTCATCTGAGAAGCAGAAGTCATGGGATGAAAGACCCAAGAATTTTATTAAGGTAAATCTCTGTGAGAGGAAATGGAGAAGGGGCTGGGCAAGGCTGGGAGAGCCGTGGGACCCCCATGCCATCCTGACCCCAGGTGAAGGAGAGTCAGACAGACAGAGAGAGATGGAGAGATTGAAGGGAGGGAGAGAGGGGAGGCTGGTTGGAAGCATTTAGAGAGCTATGCAACTGAACAAGATGGCAGGACATCCTCTCCTGCTGGTGTCTGTTAGAGACCCTGTCCCCTAGGCAGGGGTCGGCCTTAGCACCGCTGGCACAGTCACTGATGGGGAGCAGGCCCGTCAATGCAAGGGCTCGAGCTAGCACGACAGCGGATTTCAGAGCACAGCAGCTGGGGCCCTTGGAAAACTATTCTGCCCACGTGGGGGTTCCTGAGGTGTGTTGTTGAGGACGTCACACCACTCTAGCTCAGGACAAAGCTCAGGAGTGTGGCACAGCTTTTAAACTCCCCATCCTATCCCCTCTAGCTTCTTGCTAATCTCTGGGGACAGCTTGCACGAGAGAAGCCTGTCAGCAAAGTGCAGCTGCTTGGTGCCCTCCACACACAGCCGCCCTCCCCACACGCTCCTCACCTCAGAGACATTTCTGGGCCCTTGAGGAGGCTGCCCTGTGTGTGCTGCCTGCCAAGTCCCCATTAAAATGGGCTTAGCCAGAGCTGGACTCAGAGAGCATCAGGGCAAACAGACACAGGGCAGAGCCGGGGCCTCCTTGAGCCCATTTGCCACTCCTCAGCTGACAGCTGTGGCCTCCCCATCTGCACAGAGAGCTGCTTCCTTCTATCTGTTTGGCATTCCTCATGTCCTGCCCATTTCTCTGCCCCATATTTCCCGCTCTCTGACACCTGGAAACTCAGCCAACCCAAGCTTCACCTCAAGACTTTGCTTCCACCCACGCACCCACCTCAGGCCACCTCAGGCCACCTCAGGCCTCTCCACAAAATGGATGCCATCTCCAGCCCCTGGCAGTTTGCACCTTCCCTGTAAAACGCACCTTGGATTTTTCTTTCCCTCCACAGTTCCTTTTCCTCTATGTTCCTCAATGACTCTTGATGTGTCACCGGGTGCTCTCAGGTCTGTCCCTGCTCCTCTGGGACTCTGCCAACCATTGGCTGATGCTCCAAGTGTCCTCCTCAGATAATACAATCCATTGCTTTCTACCGTCCATCCTCTTCCTCCTTCCTGCCTTCTCACCTCCTCTCACGACCCCCATCTGCACACTCCCCTCTTCCTCCTCAAAGCAGACCTCTTGGACCCACGTGCCCACCCCCACTACTTCTCCCCCTGGCCCTCTGCAAGGCCCCAAGGCCTAGGACTCAAATCTATCTTCCCTTAAGATGGAAACAGAACAAAATTCTCCTTCCAATAGTGGGGTCGTTCAGAGCACCATCTCCGTTTGACCAGTCCTGCCCACCCAGCCCCCTAGCTGGCCCGCTGACGCACCCCACTTGATGCAGCCCCAAGAGGCAGGATTTTAGAGGTTGGGTCAGACCTGGAGTTGCAATCAATTCTGAAACAAAGATGAAACAGGGAGTTTCCTCAAGGTCATTCCTCAATGGGAGCACAGCTAGAAACCAGGTAGAGTGACTGTCAATCCAACCTCTTTTCAACCGCATATCATCGACAGTGTTTCCACTGAAGAAGAAATCCCAGCACAGGGTGAGGCCATGGTTCTCTACCACATCTGCATGCTGGTGGGGGAGCAGCTGCCCGGGGCTCGGTGGAAACACAGAGCCTGACCCCATCTACACCTACTTGGTCACCATCGGGTTTCCATGGGTGACTCCTCCACGCATTAACTGGTCACGAACACCAATCCAGAGCCCGTCAGCCACAACCCCCCAGTCCTTGTCCAGATTAGAGGCTCCTGAACGTGATCTTTTGCGGGCAGTTCGTAGTGGAGAGCAGAGAGCTTTCTGTCGCACGACGGTGGCTAAATCAATTTTCTTTACTGACAGCCTGATTAAACAGTCCTGTCCCTTCATTATCTTTGTCTTCCATAAGTGGCAAGTTAAGTTAATCATTTTCCAGGGATATTTTCAAAGGAGGATACTCTGAAGGGGACTCCGAGGGACATCTGGTGACTACAGCAGGTTCCACATGTGCCACGGGGCCACACACCCGGACCCCACCCTTTGTGGCACTCTATTCAGGAGGGCAGATTCGGTGGGACACAAAGAGCGGTGCATTACGGACCTCTCCTCCACTTCACCCCACCCCCTGAGACACCAGCGGGGTACCCCAAGCTATTCTTAGACTGATACGCCACCACCACCTCGAGGTTGTCACCCAGCCATCACTCTTTGTAATGTAAAGAATGAGAATCTCTCAAAACATTGATTTTTGGGTCCAGGGACACCTTCCTTCCTCCAGACCCACAGACAGGAAGAAAGGCATCCTTGGCAAGAGATCAGGAGACCTGGGGTGCCTGGGTGGCTCAGTCAGTTAAACATCTGCCTTCAGCTCAGGTCATAATCCCAGGGTCCTGAGATTGAGCCCCTCATCAGGCTCCCTGCTCATCGGGAAGCCTGCTTCTCCCTCTCCCTCTCCCCCTTCTTGTGTTCCCTCTCTTGCTGTGTCTTTCTCTGTCAAATAAATAAAATCTTTTAAAAAGAGAGAGAGAAATCAGGAGACTTGCACTGAGCCCCTTGGTAGCTGAGGGTGGGGAAACTTATAGGGACCCAGAGGTCATCGGGTTATCTCATGCTGAAATGAGGTAAAAGGTCAGAAATGTACTCTCAAGTCTTACCCCAGGGCCCAGCAGGTGTGTGTGCCTGCAGACAGGTTACTCACAATGAGCCTGGAGGAAGAAATTGTTTCTCTCTGAATGGTGGTGTCTGCACCACATTTCCATGAGATGTTAGTTTTGATTTGGATGCACCTGCCCCCCACACAAAGATAAACATCTGGGGCCAAGAAATGTTGTACAATTCAGGGCTGTTCTGGATCAATACCAAATGAGGATGTAGATTTCTTCTTTCTGCTCACGGCAAAAATGTGCTCGAAACACGTAAAATCCTTTGGATCTGCTTTCATTTAAAAAGCACAATTATTCCTGAAGTTTTCAGTTTGCTACCACAGACAGTTTTCTGCTCAGTGTAGTAATCCAAAATATCCATCCGTAATGCTTCGCATCTGCTCTCCATAGAGCGCCATAAATTGAAGTTCTAGGGAAGTTTTTTAAATGAAAAAGGAAGGAAAGAAAGAAAGAAGGAAAGGAAGGAGGGAGCGGAGGGGGATTAAAATATCATCTAAGGGTAGTTTCCTCTCTGGGAGGCTAATAATAGATAAACTTTAAAAATATCTACATTGACAGATTCTTACATTGGTTAATTGATGGTCTTCATATTTTTAGTAGAGGGCTGCTGGCAAAAGCAGGTGGAAACAATTAGTAATGATTTCATTATGGATCAGTTTACTGTAAAGGTTAATGGCTCTTTGTTTTGAAGAAGATCTCTCCTAACCCTTCTGTGGTCTGTGATTTTACTTTGCATGGTGCTTGGTTCGCAGGTATCATTCAATTTTTAAAAATTATTCAATAAATGAATAAATGAATGCTCATATTTATATGAAAATGTCATGACTGGCTACAGAAATATTTGAATCTCATATACCCTGCCTTTCACAGCTGGGGTAGGATCTAGACTCAGTTAACCCTCGGCTGTACTGATCATTTTAATTATGATACTTCACCAAAGAATCAGCGCAGAACAATTTTGTTTTAAGATTTTACTTATTTTTTTGAAAGAACGAGTGAAGGGGAGAGGTAAGGGGAGAGGGAGAAGCAGACTCCCTGCTGAGCAGGGACCCCCCCCGCCCCCCCCAAAGCAGGGCTTGATCTCAGGACACCAAGGTCATGACCTGAGCCGAAGGCAGATGCTTAACCAACTAAACCACCCAGGTGCCCCAGAGAACATTTTTAAACTATAAATCAACAACCACCCAATAGGGGAAAAAAAAAAGGAGTTAACAGTCAATACACAAGAAAAGAAAATGCAATTGGCCAACAAACATAGGAAAAGATGCTCCCACCTCACTAGCAATCATGGAAATACAAATTAAAGCACCCAGGAGACACCATGTTCAACCCACCAGATGGGCCGCAACTGGGTACAATGGCAGGGAGGGGAAGGGCTCTGAAGTCAGGCTGACTTGGGGCATACGCTAGCTCCACTGTTTGCATAAGACTCTTAACTTCCCCGGGTCTGTAAACAGGTAATATATTAATACCTACCTTGCTAGGTTATTGCAAGCATTAAATAATTTCATACACATAAAGCCTTTAGAACCGTGCTTGGCAGAAACTAAGCACTTGATAAATTTATCTGGCACTGGCACCCAGTGCTGAGAAACGTGGGGAAGCAGACACCCTTGCCCAAAGTTGGTTGGAGTGTAAATTAGTACACACACTTTGGAAGGTAACCCAGCCTAGTGGCTTCTGTAGAAACGGAACGATAGGCAGATCCCGTGACCTACAGTGGTTTCTGAGTCCTCACTCCTCAGAAATAAGGATATTTGTTTCCTTCTCATGCTCCCTGCAGCGGTAGGTAATGAAAGATATCTGGAAACTCGGAAGTAGCAGACTAGCTAATTATGGTGTAATTATGAATACTATATAGCACAGAAAGAGAACAAGGTATATTTCTGAGTACTGACACAGAATGTTCTCCAAGACATACGGTTGAATAAAAATAGCAACCATCAGTGCGATGATGTGATGTCATTGTAAATACAGTTTATGATAATGACATTTTAAAAAATGTATTTATGTAGCATTTGGTAAACACTGCACCCAAAACTGTATTTTATATATATATATATATATATATATATATATATATATATATATATATACAGTCAACTCTAAAGGAGGTATGACAAAGAGAACTTTATTTGCATTATTGTGTTTTTTCTTTCTTTTCTTTTCTTTCTTTCATTCTTTCTTTATTTGACAGAGAGAAAAAGAGAGAGACAGGGAGAGAGGAAACACAAGCAGGGGCGGGTGAGAGAGGCAGAAGCAGGCTTCCTGCTGAGCAGGGAGCCCGATCAGGGCTTGATCCCAGGACTCTGGGATCATGACCCGAGCCAAAGGCAGACACTTAATGACTGAGCCACCCAGGTGTCCAGCATTATTTTATTTCTTATAATGCATTTCTCTATTACTCACATAATTCATTAGGGAAGAGGGAACAGGGAGAGATTGATGGGCACAGAGTTTCAGTTTGGGAGGATGAAAGCAGTCTGGAAATGGATGGTGCATAGAAATGGAAATGGATGGTCGCATAGCAGTGGGACTCTCCTTAATGTTACAGAACTGTGTGGTTAGAAAGAGTTAAAGTAGAAAATTGCACGTTAAGTCTTTTTTATCACAATAAACATTTTAATTTAATTTAATTTGAAAATCCTTTATACGATCACATGAAAGAACAGGACGACTTGGGTCAGGGTTGAGTCTGGGCCACAGGGTCCAGGGGTGCAGTCTTTAAAGAAGCCCCGGGTTTGGGCTGGGGAGAGTCAGAGAACCGCACACAGGTCTAGGGAGGAGAGGCCAAGGGGAGGCCAGTGTGCCCGAGGAAGCAGAGTCTTGAGGAACAGAATGAGACATTCTGTGAAATGTCTGCAGAGCCCAAGTGACGGCATGGGCCTCGATCTGCTGGAAGACAGAGAACCGACTCCCCTAACTCCCTTTCCTCTCTCTCCAGTCAGGAAGCCTGCAGACAGAACTTCGCAGGAAGGGGGGCGGGGGGCGGCGCAGAGAAGACAGAAAAGAAAGGGTCATCAAAAGTAGAGTCTTATAAGCCCTCGTATTCTTGCTGCAGCCGCTCGTCTTTCAAAGAGCTCTCATGCACCTGGAGAGAACTTGATTTCTTTCTGAGAATATGCCTTTCAAGTAGATTAAAAACTATTTTCGTGAGTCGCGGCTGTTTACATGCAAACCTGTCATTCAGTTGATGTGTGCCTCGCAGACGCCCACGGAGTCTTATCAACGGCTCCCTTCCCTTTTTTGGATAATTTCCTTTAGGTTCCTCTGCCGTTGTGTCTGGGCAAGGGAAGAAAGTGAGGGAACCAGAGGGTGTTTTATTTCCTCAACAAAGTGAAAACAAAAATGGGAAGAGTCTAGCATCCCCTCCGGCTGGAATGTGAGCAAGCCGGTCTCCGAAGCTGACCAGGGCTGAGCTCACTCAGGGCTCAAGGAAGGCAAGGTCCACCCCAATCTACAGATTTAACAACTTCCCACGATCACACACACTCGAGTTCCATGGCATCTACCGCCTACCTGACAGGAAAGCCTAATACTCAAGCCACAATCGAGACAGAGAAAGGCTTCTCTAGAGAAGGGCAGGTCAGCTTGGGTGGGCACCATAAAACCTTGAATACTTCAAATACGACCCTAGAACAACGTGGGTTTGAACCTCGTAGGTTCACGAACACGTGGGTTTTTCCTAGTAAATGAAGTATGGTATTGTAAATGTATTTCTCTTCTTTATGATTTTCTTAATAACATTTTCTTTTCTCTACTTACTTTATTATAAGAATACAGTATATGGGGTGCCTAGGTGGCTCAGTCTTCAAGCCTCTGCCTTCGGCTCAGGTCATGATCTCAGGGTCCTGGGATTGAGCCCCACATCGGGCTCCCGGCTCAGCAGGGAGCCTGCTTCCTCCTCTCTCTGCCTACCTCTCTGACTACTTGTGATTTCTCTGCCAAATAAATAAATAAATAAATCTTAAAAAAAAAAAAAAAAGAATACAGTATGTGAAGGGGGTACCTGGGTGACTCAGTCGTTAAGCGTCTGCCTTTGGATCAGGTCATGATCCCAGGGTCCTGGGATAGAGCTCCGCATCAGGGTCCCTGCTCAGTGGGGAGCCTGCTTCTCCCTCTCCCACTCCCTCTTCTTGTGTTGCCTCCCTCCCTATGTCTCTCTCTGTCAAATAATAAATAAAACCTTTTAAAAAAAGAATATAGTATATGATACATACAACATATCATATAGTATATGATACATACAACATACAAAGTATATGATACATACAACATACAAAATGTGTGTTGATAGACTGTTTATATTATCCTTAAGGCTGCCCATGAGCAGTAGGCTATTATGAGTTAAGTTTGGGGGGAGTCAAAATTATACATGGATGTTCAGCTGTAAGGTCTCAGTGCTACTAGCCCCCAACTTGTTCAAGGTCAAGTGTATTGTACATTCCCAAATTCCAGGACAAAGTCTAAAACATTTTCTGAATTAAATTTATGTTGTGGGGTTTGTTTATTTTTCAAAAAAATATATTTAAAGAGCACTTAAGAAAATACCTTGATCTAGAAGCTACATGTTTTCTAGAATTTATGACATTGAATGTAAAAATATTCTATACACTGAAGATTGATCTAAATTCTGGAAGGATAAAGAGATGGCTTGTGAGTCATTGGAAATAAAAAGTTGATCCATTCAAGCCAACATAAGATAAAAATAGATAACACACCAACGGCTTTGTGTGTGTGTGTGTGTTTGGCTGAAGAATCCACAAGATTTTTTTAATGTTTCAAGGCCAAAGTTGAAAAATATGGAAATATGGTCAGGATATTAACAAATATAGGTTGATTTATAACTGACCAAACAGCACTGTCTCAAGATTAATTTTGTAAATCTAGGTTTCTTCACTGATAAAATTAAAAAGGTGATTTAGATACCCACTAAGGTCTTCTCCACCTCTTCATCCTGTGGTTGTTTTACCTGGAGGAGGGTCTCCAAGAGATATACCCAAGATTTGCCAAAGGCTGTCTTAATTTGAATGAAAAGGTGGGGGACATGCTTACAAAGCCCAAGAAGACACAAGGGGAGGAGCAGTTACTGCCTTTGAGGATAGAGTAAGCATTCAAAATTACCTACCCTCTCTCCCCAGCCAATAACGAGAAAAAATGTAACTATATAAAGTTCTAATCTTTAAAAATCCATTCTATGAGGTCAGCATATTGGAGATCAATCTCGGTGGCAGTTCAGATAAGGAAATTGCAGAGATCTGGTTGACCTAAAATTCAGTATCAAATATCAGACGCCACAGTTCAGTCCTGGAGACAAAGGAGGACTTGATATGGACTAAACTATATTAATAAAATATGGGATCCATACTAAAGGACATTATTGCCCTCTCTAGACTCTGCCCTGAGTTTAGAGAGCCATGTTCGGTACTGGACACCATCCATTAGGAAGGACATGAACATGTCCTGAACACGAACAGGGTTGCCTGGCTGGTTCAGTCAGCGAAGCGGCTGACTCTTGATGTCAGCTCAGGTCATGATCTCAGGGTCTTGAGATTAAGTCCCCAGTCAGACTCTGTGCTCAGCGTGGAGTTGGCTTGTCCCTCTCTGTCTTCTGCTCCCACAGCTTGCATGTGCTCTTTCTTTTTCTCTCAAATAAATAAATGAAATGTTTAAAAAAAAAAAGGAAAAGGAAAAGAAGGACATAAACAAGCCAAAAGCACCCAAGGAAAAGGAAAGAGATGGCAGCAAGACATCTTAAAGGGTGTTAGCCTACCACCACCAGCCCTGGCCCCCGGCCATCACCCCAGTGGACCTGGCTTAGCTCTTTCACAGCACTGCTGGGCTGTGGATGTATGTCTTTGCTTGAACCTGCGCACATGAGAAAACACCACTTCCTGGTCTGTCAGAAACTTCACCCTTACCCCGAATGGAAATCTCATTCTCTAGGACTTCTCCACTCACTGCTCCAGGTTCTAGAACCCTGGGGCCACTCAGATCCATTGTAATCCCCTTTCTCCATAAATGGTCTTTCAAGTAAGTCAAGAAAATGAATGTTCTCCCCAAGAAAACTTTCCCGGTAAAACCTGGCTGATTTTATTTTAAGATGAATCCTTAAGATCCTTTCTCAGCTAGTTGGTCATAAGGGTTAGAAGTCTGTCCGTTCCAGAAGTGAAGACCCCATTGTCATTCCTTCCTCCTTGGCATCGTTCAGAAGCAAACAGGTGTTTCTGGCTGACCTGGCCTCTACCAGCCTGTCATCTGAGGCCCAGGGATGCTCAAAAATTGGAGCCATGATCCCTACACAGGACTTTTCTGATTCTTAAGGGTATTTGTGGTTTACACAAAATTCTTAGAACACTCTTTTAGCTCACATTGATTTTAAAAATACAAAAATGCCCTGGAGCAGTGTATGAACACCGTCAACATTCCAGGTCTCAATTCCAAACAAGCTGAAAATCGTTGGCTCAGTTAGCCGTTTTCCTTCTACTTCCAAAATACTTTTAATTACCTTGCCTTTTTAAAAAGGGCGTCGATTACTATTGATTCCTATCCTGTTCTGTATTTGAAAGACATGTATATTTTTTTAAAGATTTTTTTTTTTAATTTTATTTGACAGAGAGAGAGAGAGAGTGTGGGAGGTGCAGAGGGAGAAGCAGGCTCCCCGCCAAGCAGGGAGACTGATGCCGGGCTCGATCCCGGGACCTTGGGGTCATGACCTGAGCTGAAAGCAGACACTTAACCAACTGAGCCACCCAGGCACCCCAAGAGAGACATGTATTTTTAAATGCTGGCTGCCTTCATTGCTTCATATTTTCACTTATCTGGGATCCATCTGAGTGCCTACCATGTGCGTGTCTTCTTGAAGTACACAGCAAACAAGAAAGAAACAAAAAAACTTGGTGAGGTGAGCTGTTTGGAACAATATCCCCGATTTACAAAGAAACCCTGAAATACAGGGGAGTTTGGGTTGATTGCCTTCCAAGACGGACAGGATCAGAATCCCTCCTTTTGTTCCCACACCTGAAAAAGATCACAGAGTGCTGTTGGGGTCTCTTCATGGATGTTTCATAACCTCTTTGTAAAACCCAGCTTGTTCAAAGTAAATAAAATGTTGCTTATGTTAGTAATTAATCAAGAATTACATGGAAAGTTTATTATGAGGCCAATAGCAAGCAGCCTCCTGAGGCAGTCAGCAAACTCTCTCTTTCAGTAAATAATTACTTAAGTTAAAATTATTTACTAAATTAAGTCATTCCTTTTGTGGTATCTCTAAGACTTGAAGTAATTGGTTGGGTTCGCTTTAGTTTGGTGTTTATAATGAAGAAAATAGTGCTACATAATGAATTAACTGTGCAATTAACTATAAATTTAGCACTTTAGAAACACATTTTTAATGACTAAGAACAGGTACAAAGAGCCCTGCGTGGTTTTTTAAAATTTTTTAGAACTCTAGGTATAATTTTCTATCTCGAGTAGTGCAGGGTTGCTGAGAAAGTGTTAGCACAGCATAAATTATTATTTCCCATTTACCGAGAGTCAACAACACGGAAAACCCATTTCAGACAGAGCAGTAGCCACAGGCTCCAGAGCCCTGGACCCCTGGTGAGAACCTCTTTGGCCTCGTGGCAGGTCCAGCTCCTTCTTTTCTCTCTTTAGCTCCCAGGGAAGGACAGGCTCTCCTGGCAGCGCTTCCTGGCTCCCTCCTGGGGTTAGGAAGGAATGGTAATGACCTCACCTCTGAGCTTCCTCCCCTTCTCAAACCACACTTCCCTCTTATAATTATGAGGAGAGAAATAACAAAATTTAAACCTGGGTTAACTAACACCTTTAATAATTAACGATTTCTTCTTTGGGTTCCTAAGCTTTAGGAGTAAAACACGAATCAACAGCTCTTGAGAGCAGGAAAGAAAACTGATTCCTTCTCATTGAACATCTGTGCCCTGCAAAGAAATGAGCTCTCACGTGATTTTCCCCCATATGTTTGAGTTCCTTGCTGTGAAACCGGAAGTATACATCCCCCATGGGTCAGGGACCAGGCTGGGGGCTCCTTCAAAGATGTCATCTCACGGGATCCTCACAACAGCGCCATGATGTTGGTGTGGCAAGTGTTAACTCACTAGGGAAAAAATGGAGGGCTTTATCAATGCTGTGTTGCTTCTTTATAACACCCCCAAAATAGTTTTCCCTCCCTCACCTTCACACACACACACACACACACACACACACACACACACACTCCCCAAGGAGAACTCAGGACTTAAATTAAAATGTCAACTAGAATGTGTCCTCTATCTTTGCTTGAACATAGATGACCTAAGTCCAAAGGACCCTAAAACTCTGGAAAATGCTTCATTTACTAACAAGTTGGGTTTCCATAGTTAGTACACTTTCAACAGGCAGAAAAGTAAACATATTTGTTGTAGAAAGAGAGAATTTTGCCAATAAGGGTTGAAAAGAAATGTACATGGACCTTAACCATAAATAAACACATTAGTTAGCCAGAATGCTCATTTCCCTAATATGGCCAGTGAATAAAGTCTCCCCGGCTCTGGGATGTCTCCAAGATGTGCTGTGGTACACACACTTGCTCTCCATCCCCATGTCAAGTCCAGTGGCCTAGTCCTTTCCTTCTGGACCTCTTTGTTTTGTTTGAGCCTCCTGAACACCCTACTGCTTCCATCCCCTGTGATGGTTAATTTTAGTGGCCAATTTGACTGAGTTGAGGGATACCCAGATAGCTGGTGAACCATGATTTCTGTGTATGTCTGAGATGATATTTCCAGTAGAGATTAGCATTTGTAATTAGTCGACTGAGTAAAGATCTCCCTCACCAATGTGGCTGGGTACCATCCAATCCATTGAGGACCTGAATAGAACAAAAAAGTTGAGGAGGGGTGAGTTTGCTCTTTTCTTGAGTGGAGATATCCATCTTCTGCCCTCATGAGTTAGCGCTCCTGACTCTCAGACCTTTGGACTTGGACTGAATTACACCACCAACTTTCCTCATTCCCCAGCTTGTAGATAGCAGATCGTGGTAATATATACACACACGTGTATATATATAGTGAGACACCAAGTGTCACTTTCAGGTGACACCAACACCTCTGCAACTCAGTCTACTACAAAGTGAGGAAGCAGCAGATGTAGGTTGAAATTGCAGGGGTAGGTCTGTGAAGCTGAATTAAGGTTTTAGCACATTACTCCAAGGTCAATGGGAAGCTATTGGTGTATTTTAGTAGGAAAAAAAAAAGTTTGACTAGGTTTTCATTAGTCCAAGATCACTCAGGTTGCATTAAAAATAAGTAAAACATCATTAGAGTGAATGGATTACAAGGTAGCAAGGATGGCCACTGATGGATCACAGAGGAAGTTACCGCAAATTTCTGGGAAAGAAAATGGTTGCCAGGCCTGGCATAGGGGCAGCAGAGAGGAAGTGGATAAATTCTATAGGTAAATGAAGCACGACTTAGGGGGCTTGATGATTGAGCAGAGATGGGGAGGAAGGGATCTAGGATGACTTCCTAGTTCTTGGCTAGACAATGACACCAAGGGGGTAGAAGGGGTGGAGATGGTGAATTCAGTCCTGTGTGTGATAAGTATGAGGTCTCTGTGAGGTCTCCCATAGGAACCTGCTTTAAGAAACGTCCATGGGTCAGGGAGGGATCAAAGCTAGGGTTAAATATTTGAGAGTTGGAGCTATTTGACTCAAGTCATGGGGATGGCTGAGATCAGCTTGGGAGAGTGTGCATATACATAAATGAAGAGGCTTTGGTACGGAGTCCCCGGGCAGCCCTCCTAAGACCCCATAAATGGTTTTTTAGCTATAGCAGCTCCCTCAACCTGCCCCCTTGGCATTCCTCCTCGCTCCCATTCAAGCACTGGTCACTTCTTAGACACTACTGCATTAGGCTGGTCTTAGACCCTTTCTTTCTATGTACATTTCTTATCATCGCCAAACCAACTTCCTGAAGCTTTGACTCCTGTCTTATTACTTTTCTCTTCAAAAACCATTGATGTTTCCCTATTTCCTGCCAAATAAAATGTAATCACTTCATCCTGGGACTCAAGGCCTTCTGTAAGATGGCCTCAGACCAAAAGACCTGGCTTTGCTGTGGGCCTCTCATTCTGCTCTCCATCCAAGGTGAAACCCATGCCCTTGCATAAGTCATTCCAAGTTCTCCTCCACTTCTCCATCTCTTACATCCTATGGGGGAATGACAAAGGGATTTACTGCACAGACTAAGAGGACATGCCTCGGTGCTCGGAGACAAATGTCTAGCTTCTGATGTTGGTTTTCCCCAGGCTTCAAGATCTGTTGTTGGGATGCTAACAGACAAAAGAACTGTGGGCCTGGTGGGGGGAAATGAGGGACACACTTCAGCTCTTAAGTGTGAAGGGAAATATTTTAGCTGCCAGCCAACCATTTCAGACAAATAGAACCTTCATCCACTTTGAAGGAAGTATAGGAAAGAAAATTCCATTTGCATCTTTAATTACACAAGTTCCTTACAGCTAATGTATCAATAATATTTATACAAACATTTATCTAGCACCGTGAGCCAGCCCTAGAGGGAAAATGGAACTTGAAGTCTAATAGAGGGAAGATACAAACAAAGGTCCCAGTGTGCATGCAGGAGAGCTCCTCGAGGTAGAAACTGGTGCTGGAGAGCAGTATGAACAGCAAATGACTCAACAGGATTTGCTGAGTGTCTACTATGTGCCAGGTTCTTTTTTATATACTGAATCAAACAGTGGACAAATTTTAAAAAAGCAAATGCTCTCATGGAACCTATACTCTACAGAAAGGAGAGAGACAGAAACTTTAGGTAGATAATACCCTGTGCAAGAAGGTACCAAGGAACCAAATAAAGGAGATGGGGAGTGATGGAATGGTTGCAATTTTAGACTAAACTCAGCCTGGCGGGCTTCATGGAGAAGGTGTCATCTGAGACAAAGACCTGGATAAGATTAAGGAGTGAGGCATGTGGATGTCTCAGGAAAGATTGTGGGAAGAACAGCCAGTGCAAAAATCCCAGGCAGAAGTTTGCTTGACGCATTCAAGAACAAGGAGGGAGGGTAGTTGGGCTGGAGTGGAGGGCGTAGGTGCAGGGCAGCAGGAAGTGAAGTTAAGAGACTCGCTGCGGGAGAGGAACAGATGGCGAAGTGCCGAGAAGTGGCACCAGGGGATGCTTGGGGGCAGAGGAGTGATTCAACTTCTGTTGTAAAAGCAGTCCTCTGGCTTCCCTGAAGACAGTACATCATAAAGGGGCAGGGCCAGGAGCCGGAAGCCGGGGGAGGAGGCCATCGCAGGGATCTAGGCAGGAAGGCAGCGGCCGTGGTGAGAGGGGTTGGACTCTGGGTAGATTCTGAAGATCCGGACGACAGGATTTACAGAACGGTGGGGAATGGAGGATGAGGGAAATAAGACTGTCGGGGGGTTTGCTCTGAGCTGTGGGAAGGAAGGAAATGTCTTTCATGGAGATGGGGAAGACTGAGGGAAGACATGTAGGGAAGGTAAAATGTAAGGAGTTCGGTTTCGAAATTGTTAAATTTGTGACGTCTATCAGACAGTTGAAAAATGCAGTGTGGACAGTTACACACACACACACACACCTGGAATTCAGGGACAAAGTTAAAGCTGTAAATCTGTAAATATAAATTTGGATCCAGATCATAAAGACTTCCTTCTGTAAGAATAATAATAATAACAACAACAACAACAATAAAACCCGCCGCCTCCTGCTCTCTGTTACCCTCACGGCTGCTCCTGCTGCTGGTGGTTTCCACGTGCCAGGCCTGGGCTGAGCACTTCACGCACATCACCTCATTTCCCCTCATGACGTCCCCAAGAAGCACCCTTGTCGTCCCCTTTCTACAGACAGGAAACCTCAGGCTTAGAGAGCGCATAGCGCTCCCAAGTCACGCAGCTGGGAAGACCGTCATCCTCAGGGAGTGGGGAGCCCTTGAGAACTGAGAAGACCATCGCCAGGTATTAACGTTGGGGACATTGCTCCAAGGATAGCACAGAAGTCAGGCCGGGGTGGGGCCGGACCAGTGTGTGTGTGGGGGGGCATTCCACTGCAATAACCCAGACGGATTCCAAGTTGGGGTTGCAGAGATGGGAGGGAGGGGACAGGGTCCGAATGACCAGGTAGCATGACAAGGTTTGGTGGCCCACTGAAGTGTGGACATGACAGAACGATCTACAGACTTCTGGGGGAACTGGGTGCGGGGTGGTACCGTTCGCTGAGGTAGGGAACACAGGAGAACACAGGACCTGGCAGGTTGGTGCCAAAAGGCCATGTGAGGAAGTACGGGTTGGGGGGGTGACGTACCCGTAGGCTGGGGTCCACCAGGGAAGTTCTTTCCTGTGAGGTTTAGGAGCTTAACTTTGCTCTGACTGGGAAGCCATTTGAGATTTGAGCCAGATCAATGGGGCCACACATTTAAGAATCAAGGCCTCCAGTCGTCTGAGCTTCGCGAAGCAGGAGCTGGGTTTCTGTGTGCATTGCCCTGTGCAACCATCAACACACAACAGCTACTTCACACAATAAACAACACTTTCTCCATCCCCCCCTCCTGGTTTTCTTGCCATCTATTGGGCATACTTGCCGAAGATTTCGTTCAGAGGCAAGCACATTGTGCAACTGGGTTGAATAACCTGAATAAAACCATTCAGTCTTTCTATAGCATTTATTAAAAATCCAACTTATAACAAGTAACAGTCCACTTACTTCTCCACAACTCACTACTCCCCTCCACTCCTATTGTCTGCCCTGACTGGGATAATAGGTAATTGTGTTCCAACATGAATTATGCTAAAACGTTTCTCTTTGCCCAGCTCCCATCATTATCAAAACCCAGATCCTAATCTAACTTCATCATCATTAAGCAGCCAAACCAGCTGCAGCAGTGAAAATGGGCAAAAGAAAAAGGCTTAGAAGAGCGACATTCCTCTGAGAAACAAAAGAATCATCTCTGATCAAGTGACCCAGCATGAGGGAAGGAAGAGAGAGCTCCCGGAGCTAAAATAAAATTGCCGGTTAGGCCTTCTTCTCATTAGTTTTTCTTTCACACTTCACATTAGCTCACTGAAAGGAAGATGAATTAAGAGTTAAATGCACCAAAATAACTTAAGCAATCTTTAAATAAGACTTAAATGCGCTTTGTGTTCCTACCAAAAACCCTCTTCCTATTTTGTTTGCCTCTGTCTCCCTCACAGTGACCTCTCGTCCTGTCTTTCTTCCTTCTCTTTGCCTCTTGCCTCCCGTGTTGTTCTGGCCCAACCTCGGCGTGTCTCCTCTCCAAGGCCTTGCCCTCCCTTTGAAACCCCTCCCTCCCTTCTGCCCTCATCAGCCTCCAGAACACTCTTTGTATCCATCTTCTTTCCAGCAACCTCTACTGCCCTCAGCCCTTTTCCTTCTAGAAGCTTCTAATCCCCATCACATCCCCTCCCAAATCTGCACTGTCCTACCTTTTCCTCCCCAACACAGCCCTCCCTCAAGCCCATTCTTTCTGGTGCCTGGCCTTCGCTGCCCCCAGAAGCCAAATTTCTAGTGACAGAAAGCCCATTGTTGCCCGGTGAAGGCAGTTGATATAAAGGAGGCAATTGCTTCAATTCATAATTAAAATAAGCTAAATGAAGCAGCAAAACAAGACAGATTAATGCTTTGGAGATCTAAAGATGAACTCTTTGCCTAAGACAGTTCTCCTTCCCCCTATCCTGCTGGCACTACGCCCCAGAAGCATATCGACTAGCTGATCAATTCTCAAATTCTAGATAGATGGGCCCGTGATAAATGACCACCCCCACCACCCCTCCCAGTTACTGCCGGGCCCAGCGAATGCACACAGAACAGTCCCCTGTTTCCAAACACCTGGCCCAGATTGTTTATCTCTCTCCCCTCCCCACTTTTGTTTCCAGCTACAGGGAACTCCTAAGTAGAAAATCAATAGGCACTTTAATTACTGGCCCCCAATTCATCAGGGCCTCAACTGTAATTACTCTGCCTGAGCCGGGAGCCTCAGGAGCCAATAAACTGAGACAGCCAGGCACTGGGTGATGCGTGTGATGGCGAGAGGTTGGAGTCCACAGCCCAGCCTGGGAGGAGCCTTCTGAGACCCACAGCACCGACCCTCCAGCAGCCCCTGCCCGGCCCCAGGCGGTGGTCAGCACTGAGGGACACAGTCCCAGAAGGGAGCCCAGCACAGAGCCAGTGGGGTCATGGTTGGACCAAGGCCAACGCTTCTACTGTCTTCACTTTCGTTCAGTCAACCGCCTCCAAAACCTGGCTACTCAGAGTGTAGCTCCCTGGCCAGTGGGGTCGGCAGCCATTGAGGAACCGTTAGAAATACAGAAGCTCCAGCTTAACGAGAGATCCAGAAACACGGCTTCACCGCCATGCTGCTGTGAGCTTGCTTTGCTGGGGCTGCTGGGGCCATAGCACAGTGTTCTCGGTGCCCTTTCTGTGGCCTGTCTTTAGGCTGCCCACAAAGGCTTTCCAAAATTCCTTTCAGTTAGGCCACGAGGGGCCCAGAGATGCTGGAATGTTCCTTCTGCCTCCGTGGCATCTTTCTTCTTTTCCTTCCACCTCCCCAGCTCTTCCCGGAAGCAGGTGGACTGAGTGTCTGAACGTTGATTTCCACCTGGGAAGTTTTTCTCCTCCGTCCCCCATCATGAAGCCTGACCCACCATCTGCGTAGGCTCAGGGGTTCTGCTCCCACGCCCAAGTCCCCTAAATACTGCTGATTATTGCCCTCCCCAGCTCTGCTGTCAGAGCTCATTCATCTCGGGGACCTTACAGGAAGGATCCTGGGAAATCCTTAGGTTCATCTCAGGGACCAAGTTGGTCCCATGGGATGATGCTGGGAGGTCATGAGAAAGGCTCTGATGGGATCCCCCTTAAAACAGCCCTAACTGATTCCATCGTCTCCCCCAGGAAAAGAGGAATTCATCTTTGCAATATTTTAGCATGAAGGCCTTCTTCGTGGTGGGCAGATTCATAACCTGTGTCTGGAGTTGAAACTCCTTCATGCTGGTGGGACTTAGAGGCCAACAATGGTGGCAGATGAGCTCAGCTGCTCTGCCAGGGGCCTGAGCGGGCCGCATTCCTGGTGAGGGAGAGCTAGGCTGCGACCGCCCCGGGTCCCGCACACACATCAGCCTGGGCTTCGAGTCTGAGCACGGAGCTATTGACTCAGCTGATCAATTTCCGAGTCGCGGGCAGCCAGGCCCATGAAAAACGAGTCTGTCGCCCATCACCCCACCCCACCCAGGCATGGTTAATGCAAATGGAACATTATTCCATTTAAGAATTGCTCCTAAGCTTCCCTTTGTCCTTCTGCCTCCCAAATGTAGGTGTTCCCGCCTGAACCCTCTGCACTTCTCTCTCTCTCTCTCTCTCTCTCTCTCTCTCTCTGAGCTGGGGCACTCCGTCAGCCTCAACTACCACTTCCACGGGAGAGGAATTCTCAAGATTCCCCATTCCTGGATCTCCGCCCAAACTGGACACTCCTTTGCCTTCAGCTGGGCATTCTCGCTGGACAGTCCAATAATTATTGCCCTTAAACATGAGCTTTTTAAAAGCAAACCATCCTCCTCCTTCCCCTAGCTGTGCTGTTTTCCACGCTGTAGCTCTCCTTCTTCAGAATAGCACCCAGTCTCTTACCCTCAGCATCCTTACACACCACTGTGGCCAGTCCGTCCTGAAGGCATACCTTTCAAACACCTCTCCCCCTCCCTCTCTTTCTGTTCCCTTTGTCACCACCTTCATTAACACCCTGTTTATGTGAACCTGGGTGCTTGTGGTAGCCTCAGTTTGAAAACCCTCCATCCTTCCCCAGTGCCGGTGGGTCTCAGTCCAAGCTGCACAATGGAATCACCTAGGTGCTGGTTATCTGAAAGGCTGCTCGGCTGATCCTAACACATAATCAGGGTTGAAGATGGCTGTTCCAGCCAAGCAGGACCGTTTGCTCCAAGCAATACTCTGTCCCCTCCTCCCTCTGTAACTGGGCCCCCCATTCTTCCTTCTACCTAAGGTGACCTCCACTCTTCTCTTCAACTACAGAAATGCTCCCTACCCTTCCAGACCTGGTCCAAGTGTCACCTCCTGCTTGGAACTTTCTGGATCCCTCCCCAGAATTCCTGTAGCACTCACACCTAAAACACTCATAATACACACCCTGCTCTTCCCTGTGTGATGGTCTACAATCTTGTTATATCCCCTTTATCTACTGTCACCTCCTTGAAAGACGAACGCTATTCCTTGGGCCTCCTGACTTGAAACCAGAAGAGCTAACTTTGCATCCTGACACCTCACAAATAAGACTTTGGCTATGAAACTTTGGCGAGGTCATTTAAGTCTCAGCTTTCTGCTCTGCAAAATGGGAACATGACTCCTAACTATTTTACAGAAATACCACTAATAACTATCACTAGTTTAACACTTTATGCCTTTCACTTTGCTTAACAGCAGCTTGGACCAATTAGCAACTTAATAAGTGGAGGTTGACTAAAGGAGTGAATATATTTGAATTTTTATCCTAGACTTTTTACTCCTCCTAAAAATAATTCCAAATTAGAAAATTAATCCACTACGGCGTGACACCTAGGGTCACGGGCCCAGCAACTTCCTACAGTGTAGTCAAGCATGAAGACATCTGCTTTCCTAACTGCCCTTGGCACAGGCCCTTGCTGTGACATCTAAACCATGTCCTTTTTGTCAGGTGTCAAAGCCAAGAGCGGGATGTTACAGCTTCACTGTCTTCACGCAGGCTGGCCTCACACGGCTGAATGCACGCACATGCGCACACACAAACACAGCTCATAAATCATGCAGCCCTCTCACGGCTCCCTGCACAATCCAGAAAGCCAAGCTACCTGGGCAGACATTCCCAGAGCCAGCATTCCAGAGACAAAGCCTGGGCCTGGAGATCTGTAACACATGGCAGAGGGCTCTGGTTAAAAGACCAAAGATTCTGGGGCACCCGGGTGGCCAGTGGGTTAAGGCCTCTGCCTTCGGCTCAGGGTCCCTGGATCAAGCCCCACATCGGGCTCTCTGCTCAGCAGGGAGCCTGCTTCCCTTCCTCTCTCTCTGCCTGCCTCTCTGCCTACTTGTGGTCTCTGTCTGTCAAATAAATGAATAAAATCATTAAAAAAAAAAAAGTACCAAAGATTCCTACTATCGGTAGGTAGCAGCCATTCCCTTCCGGGACCAGCCACCTAATGAGTTACCAGAATGAATTTTTCAAGAGAAGGACATTGGTCTGGGGAAACTCTGGAGCAAAGAAAGCACTCAGGCTTGAGGAGCCTGAGATTACAGGTCAAACACAGTACCATGTAGAGCAGGCGGTGTCTGACAAGGAACCTCCCCCGTGCTCTGCTCCAGCCCCTCCCCAGCCACCTCTCTGCTGTGGCCTTCTCTGGCCTGCATTCCCCAGGCTCTGTGCTCATTTAAATGCTCATTTATGTTTCTGGATGAATAATCCCTGAAAGCAACTAGATTAGCAGAGTCCTTTATCCTGACTCATGGCACTTGCGGCTCTGAGGAGCACTAAGTAATTAGAAAACATTATCCTATTCATCCCAAAAAACCCAGGAGAGGAAGGCAGGCGGCAAGGACTACCATTGCCCCCCCTTGAAGCAGAGGAACTAAAGGCCTAGATGGGAAATGAGGTGGCCAAGGTCACGGTGCAGCAAACTCCAGGGGCAGGGTGGGCAGAACCCACAGTGTTGGTCACTTGGGGGTTTCAGGGCTGAGAAGTGTATTGAGGTGAGTTGACCTGGTGGCTTGGCAAAGCCATGGAGACTTTCCTTCTCTCCTTGATGAGTCCATTAACACTTTCATTCCATCCTGAATAAATAGGTACACTGAGACTCCAGTACCCCAAAGGGTCAGACAAAACAAGAACCTTATAAGAGTTGGAAGGGTCTTGGCAGCCCATCACAGGGCTGCTTCCTTTATACAGAAGCCCAGGGAGACCATGATTTGTCCAAGGTTACAGAGGGTGTCCATGGCCAAGGTGGGTCTAGAATTCAGGTCTCCTGGTGCTTCTTCAGGATGCAGACCACCCCATGGCAGAGTCTGGGTTTCCATTTCCATCACCATCTTAGAATGCTGGAGTATCTCTGACCAAAGGCTTCTCTGGATTTTATTTTCAGGGACATTTTCTTGGCCCACCGCTTGATGCCTGCAGCCTGCTTCCTTGCAGAGAAAGAAGTCTCATAAGTCTGTAGCTGTTGGTTACCTCTGGCCACCCAGGGCTTTCTATGGTGTCCCTTTTCTGTCTTCTCTCTTCCTTGTGTCCCTCCCTATTCTCCTCCTGTCTCTCTTCCTTCCCTATCTCTGGCTCCCACCCTCCAGATGCCTGGGTGAGGAAAAGCCCAAAAGGAGAAGATGTGGGGAAGACAGCAGCCCACCTGCCCTGGGGCTCCTATCCTCAGAAAAGACAGCAGCCCTGACCAGGCAGCAAACCAGCTCCTGGGCTGCAGACAGGGGCCTGTTGAGGGGTTGAGACATAATCTAAAAAGACCAAGCTACTGCTGCTTAGCAAAGGTCCCTAGGTTCCCTCCACAGCACTTCCACTGGAAGGTGAACATGACAGCAGATGCTATGGTCCTAAGGTGGCGGGGGTCTCGTGTGCAAAGTTCAAATTTGAAGTTCACAGCTGTCATGCCCAGCCGTAGAATGGAAGCAGGTTATTTCACCTCCTTTAGTTTCTCCATCCAAATACGGCAACCACCATGAGCATGCAGTAAGTGAATATGTGGGAAAGCACTCAGACGGGTCCTGCAAAAGGTGAGCGCTCGAAACACGCGGTCATTGATGTTCCTGTTCTTCTCATCTGGCCCAGGCTGCTCGCTGGAATGACTACAGTCTGGCAGCACAGGTGCCCAAGCCCCAGCATCTGGCACTAGAAGAGCTGATGTGATGCCTGGCCCCAGAAGAGACCAATTTCTCCCGCATGTCCCCTACTTGTGGCCCCTCTCCTCCCGTTCTTTCCCATGATCAAAACCGGTGCGCAGCAAAGGATCTGATTCTCCTTACTTGCCTTGTGGTGGATCCCAGTGGAGTCAAGAATGTTTTCTCCTAAGCCTTCTCATTTCCCAGTGGTTCTAGGGAAAACCCACTGCTGAAGAAGTCCCAAACTTGACAAGAGGCAGAGTCTGCCTGGCAGGCGACTTCCCAGCAATCTTTCCAGGATGACCCATTTCTGCTCCCAAAGGGGAATCAGATTAGTGTCCTTAGAAGAGGGAAGGAGGCCACGGTTCTCTCTCTCCCCCCGCACCATGTGAGGACAGGGCAAGCCAGCAAGAGAATCCTCATTAGGAACTGAATCATCCAATACCTTGATTTGAGACGTGGAGCCTCCAAAAACTGTGAGACCTAAATTCCTGTTGGTTAAGTCACCTGGTCTGTCGTATTTCGTTACAGCAGCCTGAGCTGACTAACACACTTCCCCACCCACGGTTCATTCATCCTTCAGCGTCCTCAAGGACACCGTTGCCAGTGAGGCACTTTGCTCAGGGCTCAGACACTAACAAGGCATTTACGAATAAAGAAAAAAAATAGGTATCTGTCTAAATAGATCGGTAGGTTTATTAAGTATTCTGAAAGGCGTAATGCACTAAGTGGTCAAATAGAGGTATTTTGCAATGGAAATAGGAAGCAATGGGCTTTCCCTTCAACAAAGCTCCCAGAGGCCATGGAGTTTGGGCATGGGCTACCTCTCAAAGCAAAGGTTTCCTGCCTGGTGGAGGAAGGAGGACCATGTCTCAATCAGGGAGAAACTGGATAACCCTGTTTCGCTCTCGCTGGAGGTTTCAGAAGACAGTATTACAGCTCTGGTGCTGGTTTCAATGACATCGTCCTCGCTTTGAGGGTCTTCCCTCAACACCCAAGTCGATTTCCACGTCTTCCGTGGAGACTGCAGAGACCATGTGCCACTGCGATCAGGACTTGGCAGCAGCCAACTCAACCCTCTCACTTTACAGATGGAGGAAACAGATTCAGCAAGAGGACACGACCTGGGTTTTGAGTCGTCTCGGTTGCAGCTGTCGTCATTGCGCATGCTCCGTACTTCCCCCGATGGGCACAAGGCTGGCTCTTGTTCATCTCCCAGGGCTTAACTCAAGTGTTGCCTCCTCTGGGAGGCCTTTCCAGACCACTCTTGCTAAGGCTGCCCCCTCCACCCCCCCCAACACGCCCGCTAGTCTCTAAGCCATTATCCTACTTCCCTGTTTTCATAGCACTGTACAGTGTCTAAAATAATCTTATTTGATTATCTGTTTTTTAGCCCGTCTCCTTGAGTTAGCATGTAAGCTGTTTGAGAGCAGACTGGTGCACCGTGAGTGCTCGGTCAATACTTGCGGACTCACAGCTGCTGCTCTTCCAGGCTAACCAGCCCCCCCCCCCCCCCCCGCCCCATGTACGCCCCTCCCAGGACTCTAAACCACGTGGATCTGCCCACTTGCCCCCTGGCCGGCTCTCATCTGACTCTCCCTCGAGGCAATTTGACTGCATATAGTTCTGTTCCTAAAGATAGCCTGGCTTCTGTTTATTCTGCTCTTGCCTTCTCTGTCCCCAACATCCAGCTTCACCTTCCCCTGCCAGACTCTCAGTCAAAGCAGGCTGCCTCCTGCTTTAGCGCCACCGCGACCTTTTCTTCACATGGAGGAACACGCCTTGTCTTTCCTCCTTAGTTCCCCACCTTCCTCGTGCACACACACACACACACACACACACACACAACCAGAGGGCAGAGCACAGCTTCCCAGAGGGCGTCACCCTCTCTACCTCCGTATCCCACTCTGCCCCAGCTCTCAGCTCCTGAAGCCCCCACTCCCGCAGTCCGCTACCAGGCTGCCACTCCAGTCGGACCTGCCTTGCCCCTCTTCTGCAATCACAGGATGGCAGTGAACCTGGCATCAGGATTTATTTTTAAACTCAATCACGAGCACGCGACTGCTCCTCCAGCTATGACTAACTGGCTTCCAGAAGTAAGGCCACTCTTTTAGTTCATGCACCCCAGGACAGTAAAGCCACCCTTACTTCCACCAGGTGTGCTCAGCTTACCTGTGGAAGGGACCGGTTGATTTTCCTTCCTGTCAAACCCGGTTTCTATCTTCAGGCCGCGCTGCTCCTCTGCCACCCGCCCAGGCCTCTGCCTGGAGGTGGAGAGCTTCATTTTCTGATGCGTGTTCCCTGGTCATTCCCTCCTCCTCTTTCCCTTTATCTGGTCTGAACTGTGAAGAATTCATGGGTTTCCATGATCCTGCCATGTTTTTTGTCCCTCATGAATCCGATCCTTGAGACTCATTTATTTTCTCACCATCCTCTGGTCTGAGTTGCTGACTAGGACAGGTTTCCATTCCTTCATGAATGGAAGCCGATACATCCATGCCCTGAGACAGTTACTACTTGTCCTATTCTGTGCTTCCATGATGCTCAACTTTTCTAGTATATTTTAAAAGGTATATTTTTCATAATATTACATATGTGGAGAGATAGACATATGAATGGATAGTTATTTAAATACATAGATGTGCAAATAGAGTTATTTCCCCACACAGTTTGCTCAATCACCTATCTTATTTATTTCAGGTTTCTGGGAAGAAAGTGCGAGGGACTTGTGACATGTTCTTCATATGCAGTGGATGCCCTTACCCCTAATTTGTAGCTCCCATTCTGAAAAGTCGTCCTCATAAAGATCCTCATAATATCTCAGCTCCTATCTGGAGTCTACCAGTGTCATCTTCATTCCCTTAGCCTCCAAATGTCTGTTGAGGGCTTACTGTGCACCAGGGACTGGGTAAAACCATAGGAATACAATGTGAGCAAAATAAATTCTATCCCTGATCTTTTGGAACTTACTGACCACTGGAAAACTGGATATTAATTAAGGCTCTGTGTGTATATATACATATATGTGTGTGTGTATAATATGTATTATATATAATATACATCTATTTCTCAACTGATAAATTTGATGCATTTATATAAAATTTGATTTTTTTAATATTTTGGTCATATCTGATAAAATTATATTAGATATAGTAACTATATATAGTTTGTATAAGTATATATAAGCATTTATATATAAACCTATATATTTATATACTTCTATTTATTTATACATATTTATATATAGTTTATATAGTTATATATATAGTTTATATACAGTTCTATCTATATAGTTTATATATATAGTTTATATAAGCTGATAAATTCTAAACCTGCTAAAAATAAGGAAATTGTGACCGCACAGTCAGGAAAGCAGTTAAAGCAGTTATCTCTGCTGGAAGGAAGAGTTTATGTACAGAAAGAGATATACAAGGTGTCCTTGGAGTTTTAGTGATGTTCTATTGCTTGACCTGGAGGGTGGCTACAAAGAAGTTGAATAATTATTATTGACTATATTTTATGTTTAGGTTTATATACACTTCTGTGTCTATGTTACATTTTACAACTTGAAACCTCTAAATGATAACAATAAAACTTATGGCTGTCCATGAGAACATGTCACAGGAGCACCTGACCTACTCTGGAGGTCCAGAAATGACTCCTGGGAGGAAGAGGCAGCTGAATTGAGATTTACAGACGAGGATGGGCTAGGCTGTCAAAAGAACTTGGTGATGATTTTGTTACATGTTTCCTCTAGGATGCATGTGTCATGATCTTGGGGGTCTTTATCACTGCCTGCTATTCAGAACCGAGGATGGTTCCTGGAACATTGGTGTCTCTTACCTGAGGACTCTTCAGTGTGCTTGTTTCTGCATTCCAGATGTGTCATGGAGATAGAAGTGAAGTGATGGAAGAATGCATCTGAGATGCCAAATACAGAAAAAATGCAACGAGGACAAAAAGCTAAGACTGTTTAGAAGATACCCTGAGGATCCCAGCACTTCTGTCATAGAATGGCCAAGTAAATGAAGCAGAAAATGGGTTATTTAAATGATAGTAAATATGATGAAAGAAAACATTCAAGTTACTAATGCTATTGGGTATGGTAAAACACCAATCTTCAAAGATTACCCAGGAAAAAATGGCCAAACCAGTGCCATCCAACTTATCTTTATTTACTCAAACAGGATAATATGAGTTTTTAAAGCACAGAGGAAAATGTGAAATTATTAAAAAAAAAAAAAGACTGGGTATTTTTAAAATATCCTTATTTTCCCAAAATATTTTATATGATAGCATGATATGATATCCTTCAAAGTAATGGCTCTTTTTCAGTGAAGTTAATCTGATACACAAATAACCCTTGATTATAGACAACAGAGGTAGAAGAGAGCAGTCCTCATCAGCTTGAATGAGCCCCACTGTGGCATGTAAGGAGTGACAGCCAAGCAAAAACAAGAGCATGAAGAGGCTGCAGATCTACACTACACTGAAATGAAGATCTTCTCTCCCATAATACTCAAAGATAACCCGAAAGAAAGAGACCAGGTCATGATAATGACCAGGAATGACCAAAGAACTCTGATGGCAGCTTGACCCTATTGTCTACTAAACAATCTGTGTGGGGTCAAAAAATGGTTAGTCTTTCTCCTGGGAGTCATATATTGCCCAGAAATCTAAGATCTATGAGATTTTTTTTTTAAATCCCAAATTTAACTTTTAAGGACTACAATTTTCACAACTGTGTTTAGGATTAGCCAGGAACACCAGCTTAAAATCACAACCAAGATGAAACCAAATCCCAGATCCATGTTTCTACTGAGATGACGGTTTCTGCAGCTCACAATGTTAAAGCATCCAGAGGACAGCAATGACCCAGCACATTCTAATGGGAAAAGCACTGTGTTGGCAATCCAGCTGGTCTTGGTTTTACCACTAATATGCTATGAGACTTCCCTACTCTTGCCTCAGTCTCTTTGTCTATAAAATGAGAGTTTTAGGTGCTTTCTAAGATTTCTCTAAAATCTAGGAAACAGATAATGTTTCCTGAGATGCTGAGATTGGCATTTTTGATTAGCCAATATGAGTGGCACAGAGTGAATGGTAAAGGGAGATATAAAATGGAGGTCAAAGAAATAGGAAAGATTTCATTGTTCAGGGCAAAATATTTTAATTTTATTTTTAGTGTGAGGGAGTTTTTTGGAGGATTTTAAGACAGGAAGGAAAAATCGACTGATATAAATTTTCAACAGATCACTTTAGTTTTAGGTATAGACTATCTCCAGGGAAAAAAATGGAAACAGGAATAACAGCTAGGGGCTTTTGCAGCAGTCCAAGCAAGAGCTGGGGCATTCATAGTAGAGGAAGGATTTAAACAGTTCCTTAGAGATAAAGTCAACAGCACTTGCTGATGGATTGAACATGGAGTGGCAAATGAAGACAGAGGAATGAATGATGCCTTCTAGTTTTTTCACTTGAGCAACTAGCTAGGTGTAGTACCTTTTCCTGAGAACAGAGAAATTAGAAGAGGCAAGTTTAAGGCATCAGTGAATCAAAAATTCTCTTTACAGATATTAAGTTGGAAGATTTTATAAACTATCAAAGTAGAGATACCAGGTCAACTGTTGGGGTGTCTAACCTGGGTTCCAGAAAGATGTCAGAGCTAAAAGCATGGATTTGGTTAGCCATCGGTACACAAGTGGTATGTGGCCACCTGAGGTGAAAGTGATGCTGGAAAAAAGAAAGGGGCCCATGATTGAACTCTACAGCTTTCTAATTTTTAGAGATTGGGTGCAGAAAGGGAAACCAGCAGAGTAGTACCCTTTGAAACAGAGGGAAAACCTAAGAAACGCATGTCACCAAAGCCAAGGGAAGATAGTGGTTTAAGGACAGGAGTAATTTCCCCATGATGCTGAGAGGTCAAGTACAAAAATAACGGAAATGATGTAGAGACTTAGCAACATGAGGTCACGTGCTTTCCGTAAATGTTGCTGTTGATGAGAGCCAAATAATAAGGTGGAAACTGGAAGGAGAGTAGAATCAGGAGGAGCTTTCATGTTTTTTAAGATTGAAGATAACAGAGCACATTTACACACTTATTAGAAAATGAGGTAATAAGGGGGAAATCGAAAATTCAAGAAAGAAGAGGTGATAATTACAGTAATGAAGTCCTTAGGAAGCATGAGGTGATGAGGTCCAGAACACAGATGGGGCTGGCCTTTGCGCAGAGCAGGGGTATGGCACCCAGGAATAAAGAGGGAAGGCCGAGAGGCCGGACACAGTGATAGCAAAAGATGTGGAGCCCGTGGCAGGAAGATGAGGGAGTTCCTAGAGGTCAAAAATACCAGGTAGGCTCATCAGCTGGAAGAAATCTAAAAGAGAACAGGCAGTCCTTGGAGAAAGGAGATATAAAACTGTCATTCTGGGCAGTGGAAAGGTAAACATATGAAGGAAGAGTCATGGAATTGCCAAACTGTTTTCAGCATCCACTTGAGATTCTTAGTTTTAATTATATAGCAACAACCGTCTGCACGACTATTTTTCTCTGACATGTAAGCATGATCAGTAGGTAGGTTTGGCCAGGTCCAAACCTGACAAGAAGGTGAATACAGGACAAGAAGTCTGGAGACATTTCTGCAAAAGATTAATGGCAAAAATGGTGGACAGAACCTAAGCCTGGTAAAGTGAAGCGATGGATAGTGAAAAAAAGAGGCAGGGTCAGGGGCTTGGAGAAGTCAGTGCCATCCTGTAATTGCTGCATTTGGAGCACTAGAGCAGAAGGAAAGGACAAGTGGCCAGAGTCAAGGAGTTTGAGAGCAGGACTTCGGAAAAAGCACAGGTAATGGCACTGTCAAGGGCAAGGTCATGGTTGAGGAAGTGGGTGAGCCCTCTGATGCTGTCATTAAAGTTTGAGAGAGCCATTTCCTGCTTTCCTGACTTGTGTATCATCTGTCCTTACAAATGACCAGAGAGATAGTTTCTAACAGGCATGATTTAAGGGACACTGCAGGAGCCCCATCACCCAAATTATCCCTATAGAGGCATGTAACTGGCTTCTGACATTCTGCTATTAAAGCTTCCTTAATTCCTTTCCTTCTGCTTTCCATAAGTGCCACCACCTAACCTATTAATTCATTATCAATCATTTATGCATAGGTATGATTTAGTGGCTCAGAGCCTTTCAAGTAAGACAGCAGCTGGCTGCAATCAGATTTTAATAGGCTGTAGGGCACAGCTTTTAAGAAAGAATCTGAATAGGGACTCTGCAAAGGGAGAAGGGGGTTTGGATATAATTATCTGTTGAGTTCCTACTATGTGCTCAGCTCTGCTCTAAGAGTTTTGCCAACGTAATGTTTGAGATGCTATTGTTTCCTTCCTATTTACACAGTAGGAGGGCCTAGAGAGAAATCTCTGTCGTCTGCCCAAGCCCAACAGCTAATGAGTGATGAAGCCAGTGTCTGAAGTCAGAGCTGCAGAGCCCAAGAAAGGTGTCTGTCTGGATGGAAGAAACGCAAAGGCCCTGAGGCACATCTTGGTAATCCTCACAATCCTAATCTCCCAGCCCCCTTCCTAAGGGGGTGCACGTGTGTGTGTGTGGTGTATGGCTGGGGTTTTGGGTTTTTTTTTTTTTAGTTTTTTGTTTTTTACTTTATTTATGAGGCTATTCCTTGATAAGTTTTTTTCTCCCTTCCAGATTTTTTAAACAGTAATTTAAATTTTTCTTAGGTGCTCGACCACAGTATAAATATCCCCATTTGAATCACTGACATACAAATCAATAGGGAAGCACTTTCCCGGACTGAAACCCTGGCATGGTAGCCTTCCAGCCGCATCCTCTTTCCAAAAGAGAAGGAGTCGAAGAAACAGAGCAGACCATTTTCTTAAACAAGCCACAGTTAAAGGAAACAGAATGAGCATTCAAGGTTTCTGGGCCCAGGGCTTTTCTTTTTTTCATTCTCTATTCCTCATTCTCACTAAACAATCTCGCCTTTAACCTCTGTATTAGCGATCGGAGTAGTGTCATTTTTATAGGAGGAAGTAGAGAAAGCAGCATGGGTGGCTGAGAACCTGGCCACAGGTTTTGAAAATGAGAGCAGAACTGCATCCCCCAATTCTGTCAGAGACAGAGGGTGTAATGGCCCCATCCACCTACCTCCAAGTCCCCCCCCCATCACTGTCTGACTTAGCTTGTAGTAAAAGATATGTTTAATATAAAAGAATATCTCACGGGGCACAGGGGTGGCTCAGTCATTTAAACATCTGCCTTCAGCTCAGGTCATGATCCCAGGATCCCGGGATCGAACCCCACATCCAGCTGTCTGCTCAGTGAGAGCCTGCTTCTCCCTTTCCCTGCCGCTCCCCCTGCTTGTACTCCCTCTCTCTCTCACTGTAATTGTCTGATGAGTCGGGCACCATGGTTTCGTCCTCCAACTAGGCAGAACAATTATCCAGTGACCAGTGACCCTGTGTTCCTGCTATGTTCCATCTCTCGGTTACCTTCCAACGGGCCCTTCCTGTGACTCTCAGACTTTGCATACGCTGTTCCTTCTCTGGTTAATGGGGTACCCCAAGCAGTCCTTCTGCCTGTCCCCTTCCCCCTGCAGCTGTGCCTAGACATTAACGCTTCATTCTGTTCTGAGGTAGTTACCCACCTTCATGGCTTCCCCTCCAGCCTGACCAGATTGGAATGTCCTCCAAGACAGGGAGCTATGCCTCTTTCAGCTGCAGCCGTTAACAAAAAGCCTGGCTCGGAGTCGGGTTTAGTAGCGACTTGTTAAAACAGAAAATCCTGGGTGGCTCAGTCCTTTAAGTGTCTGCCTCTGGCTCAGATCATGGTCCTGGGATCCTGGGATGGAGCCCACTACGGGCTCCTTGTTCAGCGAGGAGTCTGCTTCTCCCTCTCCCCACCCCAGCCCCACTCATGCTCTCTCTCGCTCGCTCTCTGTCTGTCTCTTTCAAGTAAGTAAATAAGATCTTTAAAAAACATTTTTAAATTAACAACAACAAAAAAAAAAAAAAAAAAAAAACCAGAAACAGAAGTACTGGATGAGGGCCCATTCGTTCATTCATTTAACCAATTTACTAAACACAGCAGTCCAGGCTAGGAATCTAAATGTTGAGTAAGACGAAGTTCTTATTCTCACAGAGTTTACATTCTGTTGGAAGGAGACCAACAGCAAGAAAAAAGTCAAATATGTTGGCTGGGGATAGACGTAATAAATAGAAACGAAATGGCAGAGTGACAAGGAGAGCTCTTTTGTTTATTCATTTTTTCACCTCTTCCTAGTTCCTCCACCTCCCAGCCCTTGGCAACCACTTTGCTACTTCCTGTTTCTGGGAGTTCAGCTTTTCTTTTACTATTTCATAAATAAGTGATACCATGCACTATTTCTCTTTCTCTGTCTGGCTTCTTTCACTTAACATAATGCCCTTCAGTTTCATCCGTGCTGTCACAAAGACAGGATTTTCTTCTTTTCTGAGGCTGAATAATGTTCCTGTGGGTGTGGGGGGTGTATTTCACACCGTCTTCATTCTTTCATCATCAGTGGACACTCAGATCGTTTCTATACCTTGGGAACTGTGAATAACACTGCTGTGAATATGGGAGCGCGGCGATCGCTTTAAGATACTGATTTCATTTCCTTTAGATACTTACCCCAAAGTGGAATAGCTGGGTTATATGGCAATTCTATTTTTGATTCTTTGAGGGGAGGGACCTTCATACTGTTTTCCATGGTGGCTACACCAGGATATGTTCCCACCAACAGTGCATAAGTCTCCCTTTTCTCCACATCCTCACCAGCACTTACTACCTCTTATCTTTTTGATGATGGCCATTATAACAGGTGTGGGGCGATACCTCCTTGTAGTTTTGATTTGTATTTCCCTGATGCTGAATGATGTTGAGCATCTTTTCATGTGTCTGTTGGCCATCTGTATGTCTTCTTTGGAAAAATGTCTGCTTAGGTCCTTTGCCCATTTTTAATTGGAATTTTCCTTTCTTCTTTCTTCTTTCTTTTCTTTTTTTTCTTTTTTCTTTTTCTTTTTTTCTTTCTTTCTTTTTTTTTTTTCTGAGTTGTATGGGTTCCTGCATATTTTGGATATTAACCCCTTATTGTATATAGGGTTTGCAATTATTTTACCCCACTCCATAGGCTGCCATTTCATTTTGTTGATGGTTTCCTTTGCTGTGCAAAGTTTCTCAGCTTCTTAGAGTCCCACTTGATTATGTTTGTTTCTGTTGCCTTCACTTTTGGAGTCAAGGGGAGCTATTTTAGATAAGATTATTAGGGTAAGCTTCTTTGTGAAGGTAGCATTTGAAATCACTTGCTTGGTGGGCATGGGCTCTATGTTCTTCTTCTAATGGTAGGACAGGGTAGAAGCTTGTCCCTGTGTAGTGCTGCGATGAGGGACTCAGGTTCCCAAGATCGTTGCCTGGGAAGGCAGGAAAGCCAAGACTATCTGGCCCACAGGAAACTTGGCTGTCATAGCATTAAGCATTAATCTACTGAGGCAGCCATCTCAGAACACACTGTAGAAATGAAAGGACTTAAAAACCTGATGCCACAGCCTTTGAGAGATACCCCAAGCCCTGTCCAATTTCCATGACATGCTGTAGAGCCCATGGGAGATGATTTTGTCCAGATACACAGGGCAGAGAACCTTCTTGATCTTTGTGATTTCAATTACCAGCCCAATCACAGCACAACGGAGAGGGCTATAAAATGATTAAATCCCAAACTTCAAGATTTGTGATCTCAATTCTGTCACTTACCACCTGTGCTACATTAGACAAGCCACTCAAACTACAGTAATTTCCCCATGTATAAAATGGGAGTAATTAATAAGAGTCATTTTGTTGACTAAATATAATAATATATAATCATATTATAAAATTATGAAACACAACAACAATGTAAGATGTTATTGCTACTGGGAAAAGGTAGTCAACATTTATTGAATACTTATAAAGTGCCAGGAGCCCAATAAATGTCGCCTTATAGATGTCAATAGATGTCAATAGAGCCCAATAGATGTCAATTTTCATGAAATTCCTAAGAGGTGTTATCATCCTTTTCTTAGAGTCAAGGAAGTAGAGGCTCTGAGAGATTGAGCGACCCCAGCTGGACCTAAGCTCAAGTCCACTATCTTCAGAGCTGAAGCCCTTCTCTCCAGCTCTGTGTCTTCCTGCCTCTGGATGGTTGGCCCAAGCTTGGGATAGAGTCTCAGCCCTGACCCAGAGCTGGGATGTGTGCTCTCCCACAAGTTCCTGGTCCAGCCTCTGTGCAAGAACGAAACACCAACCTCTAACCAAGCCTGCACCGGGCTGCCCCAGCCTCCTCAGTCCCCAGCGCTTCTGCTTCAGGATGAACCTGCCTTTGGGCTCGGTCGGCCACACTCTCTGGTACATTTTGGGGGTTGGAAAGACTCTAAGCCACTGCACAACCCAGCTGCTCCTTCGGCTGCCATTCTGCCACCATCCCCATCTCTGACTACTGAGCGGAGACATAGCAGGGCTACATCCAGCTGCCCAAGGCCCCCATCCAACACTACCCATCTCTCCTACCATCATTGGTGGTCCTGACCACCACCGGTGTGCCATTTACATCTTGACAGCTGGACGAGAAATTTCAACAGGAACTAATCTGCCTGCCATGCTCCTCCTAGCTGGACCAATCATTCGAGAATCCCTTACGGAAGTCTCATCTTGCACGATGGAAGAGCAGAGTTAAAAGAAGTAGCCCACAAGTGAATGGGTAGTTACAATTGTGGCCCAGATAATCCCCAAAGTGGATAAACCACAAAGTGAATGAGGCTTTTGTGGATAGATGAGAATTGACACCACCTTCCCCACCTCGTGAGATTGGATGAAGGAAAATGCATTTAAGAAAACTCACTTGCCTTGAAGCTGGATTCTTTTCTCATCCTGAAGGAGTTAGAGGAGGCTTTGTTGAAAAAACAGAATGACTCCCCAAAGGAGGGGGAGTGAAAGAATGACAACACTGAGCCCCCAAGAGAAATAATGACTGCTTTGGTCTTATTTTTAAACCAACCTTTGTGATTCAGACAAGTTTGTGAGGACTAGGATTCTCCAGTTTTTTGCAGCTCTTTCTCTCTTTCTCTGGCAATAGAGAACCTGGGTGTGGTTTCTGACAGATGCTCAGGACAGCACAGTAATTAAGTGCACAGAGTTCTTGGGTTCAAATCCTAGCTCTGCTATTTATTGTACACCTCCAGGAAAATTAAGTAATCTCTCTGCACCTTCATTTTTCCATCTGTAAAATGGGGATAATAATCGTTCCTCACTCAAAAGCGAGGATGCCTGGGTGGGGTGCCTGGGTGGCTCAGTCATTAAGGTTCTGCCTTCCGCTCAGGTTATGATCCCAGGGTCCTGGGATGGAGCCCCACATTGGGTTCCCTGCTTGGCAGGAAGCCTGCTTCTCCCTCTCTCACTACCCTTGCTTGTGTTCCCTCTCTCATTGTGTCTTTCTCTGTCAAATAAATAAACAAAATATTTTTTAAAAAGGTGACTGTACAAATTTATTAAGGTTTTGATCATTGCCTGGCAATAGTTTTAATCATGTAGGTGTTAGCAATTATTACACTACTGAAAAGTAGTCATGGATCTATTTTTGGATCCAGCTGGTGATTGATAAATCCAGGAGATCTCAAACATTCTAGAAGCACATCTTGAATAACCACTTCCCACAACTCCTACCTCTTCGCTGGCAGGGTCTGCTCGGGTGGCTGCTCCGGGGTGAGGCGCAAAACTTCAGAAATGAAAAGGCTCTTTCCCTTCCTAGCAGCCTTTTGCCATGGGCTAATAATCCCTTGCACAACATTTGACCTTAAGAACGTCAAAGGAAAAGGGCAAACATTTCAAGGAGCAGGAGCCGGGTCTCCTCCCGGTTTCCCCACTGGGGCAGAGCTGGGGATGTCAGGTGGGATCCCTGGCCTGTCAAATGTCGTCTCCAGGGGCCCACAGGAAGAGAGAGCGCGCGCGCACGACAGTGCTCTGTACCGCTCACTGTCTCCTGGGCTACCGCCACAGAGAAGAGAGGCTGCAGAGGGCTGGGGAGGGACCCTGTGGGGTCCGAGGGAGGATGCTGCCAAGGAAGGCACTCCAGTCCTCGTCTGGTGGCTTTCTTTTCTTTTCTTTTCTTTTTTTCCCTCCCAGTCTCCAAGGATGGCTGCCTGAGTCTTTCATTTTCACTAAATTAAGCTGATAAAATACAAATGGAAAAGGGGCGGGGGTGGGAGGAGCATACGGCACACTCCTCCTCTGCATTTAATAACTTGTGCACGGTGCCTCAGACCGTTTTTAATAACAGATGGACAGATAGTGGTCTCCTCCCCACCCCCACTTGGCACAGATCAGGGTCCAGATCAACAGCACCCTTCCCTTTCCTCCAGAATATTCCACTCGGTCCCTCCCTTGGATGGAGGCTGACCCAGGAGGGAAACCTTCGCCGTGGGCATGATTTTGCTGACCTCCTGAGGGTTAAGTCTGGAAAGGCCCCCCTAGGAGTCCAAAGATGCTCCCCAGGGAAATGTACTCCCAGGTCAGCAGCTTTCCTGCCTCTGAGCTTTCCCTAGAGTCTGTTATAGGGACAGGGACAGGGACAGGTCCCACTGTAGAGGCGATAGCAGTCATCCTTCCTCTGAGTGCCTGCAGTGGGTGCTCTGGCCCAGAGGCCTGCGAAAGACCAGGAAGAGCAGCAAGATGACAAGAGGGGAGGGTGCGAAGGGAGTTGGGGGAAATTGGAAGGGGAGGTGAATCCTGAGAGACTGTGGACTCTGAAAAACAATCAGAGGGTATTGAAGGGGTGGGGGGTGGGAGGTTGGGGGAACCACGTGGTGGGTATTATAGAGGGCACAAATTGCATGGAGCACTGGGTGTGGTGCAAAAACAATGAATACTGTTATGCTGAAAATAAATTAATTTAATTAAAAAAAAGAAAAAAAAAAGAAAAGAAAAGAGGGGAGGGTGCCAGTCCCTGCTGGTCTTCCCAATGTATGTGTTCCTGCGGCCAGTTTCAGGCGATGCCCCTGGGGAGAATATACTTCCAAGTAGCCACATGACCCTGATCTCTACCCTCAAAAGTCACCTTTTCTGCCATGGACACTTCCATCAGGAGAAAACTGTAGGGACTGAAGACTTTCTGTGGCCATTATGGGATTATGGGCCTTCATCTACATAATGGCATCTCATTTAATCCACGCAGTGATTCAGAGAGGTAGGAACTGTTTACTGTATTTCGTGGGGGAGGAAAGAAAGGCTCAGAGAAGTCAAGTGACTTCCCCAAAGCTACACAGTCAGTACAGGCAAAGCCGGGATTCAAAGGCTTGTTTGTCAGGGTTTCACTGAACATTTCTGCCAGCCCCGCGTGGACGGTAACGGGTGGCAGGACAGGCAGAGTGGGGGTGGGAAATGTGGCACAGGCCAGGTAGGGGCGGGTCAGCGCGGGCTTTGCAGTCTCATGGCGGCATCCGACCTGGAGCTCCGAGGAGCAGAATCTGGCAGCTTCCAAGGTGGATGAAAAGCCAACCTTCCTCAAATTGTTTTATTTAAAAGCCAGACTCCTGACTGTTTGAAGCCGCTTGATTTTGGCAGTGCTTTTTCCTTTCTCTCTTTTTTCTCGCTGCTTTTAAACAGCCCTCAGAGATAAGGGGAAGGCGCCAGTTGCTGGGGGCCTGGCTTGCAGGTGCGCAGACCTGCTTCTCCCGCCTCTGCTGGCCCCGCAGCTGGGCCCCTGGGGAGTGAGCGGCGCGTGCACACCACTGAGCTCAGGGGGCGAAAGGCGGCAGGCCCTGAACTGCTCTGCTCCTGACGTATAGATACAGATGAAGTCTTTTGCTTTTATAGTGAGTTTCACCAGCATTAAACTTCATTTATATCTCTATAAATATATACGGCTTTGAACGGGAGGCTTTATGGCTGGGTTTATAAGTTCCAGCTCCCCATGGCACACGCTAGGTCACGGTGAGGGAGACAGCCCCTTTATAGACAGCGTGGCCTCTGCCCTTTCGGACTTGACCTTATGCAGGGCTCTTATCTGGTATTCCGGGCCTTACGCGTCTGCTGGCCGAGCTCCCAGCCCTTGCCCTCTCTGCACCTACCTCCCGGCTCACAGCTGGCCGGGTGAAGGGGCAAGAGGGCTGTGGGCCAATCTCCTCCCCGAACATGCCCCTCGGCCAGGGCCCCACGGCCAACCTGGGTATAGGCTGGAGAGGCTGACAAAACCAGGTTTATTAAGGTATCTGTTTGACAGAAATCCATTTAGATAAACAGACTGTTCACGCAGATGCCGGCGCTCAGTGGTTACGGGGTTTACAATACTTCACGAGACAGGAGGCGGCTTCTCTCCTGATGCACTTGGGGAGATAAATTCAAGGTAATCTATATAAACTCAAGCCTTTGAAATTGCACACCGTCAAAAAATTCAAACAATTACTCTAGCCCAGTCAGGAGGTGGCTGTTAGATGTTCTTCTTATGGAAAACAGAATTATAAGGGAAGGGAAAATGTTTCATAAATAAAACTCAGACTGGCAGAAGCATCTGGAGGGAGGGAAAGGCAAGGGAAGAAGAATCCAAAGGTTCGTGGTCCCCCAGCTGAGTGCAGAATGTGGCTCAAAAATCCAGTCTCTCCTTAAAGCTGAAATTAATTTTGATCCAGTACAATTTCCAGGCAATTAATTGGCAAAAGGCAGCTTTCAGATATTTTAAAATATCAGCCTGCCAAGCTCTTGGTACTGAAGCAGGAGAAGAAAAAATAGCCAACACATGCTCTTAAAATCAAGGTGATATAAAACATGGGCCAGCCCAGACCATTAGCACTTGAGAATGTAAAATCCAGGTCAGCCCAGATAATTGTTAGCCTGTTAAAACATAAGCACCCCAGGCTGCACCCAAGCCCCAGACCTCAGGAATTTGCAAGTGGTTCAACCATTCACAGACCGCGGGAGGCACTGTCCTTGACAGTACTTCTGTGCCATTTAATTTTCATAAGAACTCTTTAAAGACGATCTGATGGATTCTATAGGTGTTTGTTTGTTTGTTTGTTTGTTTGTTTGTTTGTTGGTGTGGGGAGGATAATAGAGAGGTTCCTGATGAGGAATTCAGTGTAAGAAGGGTTAAGTAATGGCCCAAAGGCACAAGTTCAGACATGGCGAAACAGGAATTTGAAGCCAAGTTTCCTGGTCATAACTCCCCAGGCCTTCCTTGAAGCACGCATGTCCCAGAAGAGGAGAGTAGGGCTAAAACCAAAGCTGCAGAAAACAGTGGAAGCACTTGGGCTCTATTTCAAAAAGATTGAGTTCAAAACCAGTCTTGCCACCATCTAGCTGTGTGTCCTCGGACAAGTTATTCAGCCTCTCTGAATTTAGCTTTGTTGCCCTCCATCTGTTTGTTCTGTCTGCTATTTCAAGCCCAGTTGTGCCATGACCAAGGTCTCCTTTTCTCATCTGGCTGGAGGTTTTCCTTGCCCATCTTTCCCATGGGTTGTTGTAAGGATTAAATAAAGATACATACAGCAGCTAGCACAGAGCCCTTCACATGGTGACCTCTGTTAAATGAAGTTATTTTCTCCCATTATTGTGAGAATGAAGTAAGATACTATATCGTTTGGCCTGGTAGAATGCCTGGCCTGTTGTGAACATTCCATAAATAGCAAGTGTTACTAGTATTGTTATGGTGGTGGTGTTATTATTTGACTAGGAAAACAAATGTAGGAATTCCTAGACTCCGGCTGAGCAGAACCAACAGCAAATGAGAAAGATTTATTGAGCTTTGTTGTATCTCAGGCCCTGTGCTGGGCTCTTTCAGCCCTAATAGAATCAGCTAAGTGGAAAGGCACCTAGATTTTTTACATATAAAGATCAGCAATAGGGGGAGAAGCGTATGGGAATAGCCCTGTTTTTGCCTCATTAAAACTGCACTGTGTATATAAAAAAAAGTTTAGCAATTGTTAATAGCCAAAGGAATGATAAAGGCAACATAAGAAAGTGGTTAAGGCACAGACTTTGAACCAGTCTTATCACTACTTAGCTGTAAAAAGTTGAACAAATCACAATGCCTCGGTTTTCGTGTTTGTAAAATGGGGATAACAGCATATGTTGCAGTGTTTTAGCCACAAAGTGATACAAAATGTTTAAAGTATTTATTGTTAGCAATAACAGCAAACATTTATTAAGGGTCTTCTCTGTGCCATGCACTTGGCAGAAGCATGTAGAAAGCACTCACTCCATGTTGGCTGGTGTTATCATTAGGCAATAGAAAGATACAAGTTGCCAGGGCCCAGAAATATATATTTGAGGTGAACTAAAATCAAAGACCAAATTCAGCCCAGAGAAATTGCTAAGCTGTTGTCCAATATTAGCCATTCTGGGTTGATACTGTCCCTGGATCAGTGTTCGAGGATTTTCTTTCTTAGTCCCTTTTATAACCATATAGTATGAAAAAGACACATCCAGACTGAAAGAACCATGAGCTCCTCATGAATCCTGGTAACAACCTTTTATTAAATCATCTACAGGTAAAGCATAAGGTGTGATTGTAAGATCCAAGTGGGGGTGAGTTTGGAAGTGCCCTGTTCTCAGGACCAGGGGTACCTTAGAAGATCAAAACTAAGATCCTTCAGAAAACTGTAAGGAGTCTATCGGCTTATATGTCCTTGACCCTAGAACTCCTCCCATCATGGAGTCTCACCTTCTAATGCATAAATTGGAAAGGACCCAGAAATGTGTCCACAGCATGAAGACTCTGTCTCCCCATACCTCCCAGTATCTCCCTGGGGTAAGACTGGTGCCTTCAGCGGGGAAATAGAGCAGAGTGGAGGGTCCTGGTCTACTTGAACTGCATCTGTTGTACACTTAACAGTGAGGGCCGGAGTACATGAACCACACCCAGCTGAAAAGGGCAGGGGTGGGGGGAAGGCACCAACCCCCTTCTTATCCTTCTTGATTTGCCTCCAGAAAACCACCTGTGTGGTCCTCATAGGGGAAAGGGAAGAATTTCAACCCTAATGGGAGCTATGACCAGACAGCTCTTTCCCACTTTGCTAGAGAGTAAAGCAGAGGCAATTGACCAGAATTAAAAAAGCAGAGGAGTAAGCAACCCAAATGTCCATCAATGGACATGGATAAACAATAGATAAATGGATAAACAAAATGTGGTATATAGATACAACGGAATGTTATTCAGCCTTAAAAAAAAAAAAAAAAAAAAAAAGAAAAAAAAAATGAAGAAAAAAAAAAAAAAAAGAATTTTATAAACCTAAAAAAAAAAAAAAAAAAAAAAGGAATGAAGTCCTGACACATGTTACAACATACATGGACTCTGAAGACCTCATGATGAGTGCTATAAGCCAGTTACATAAGGACAAATATGGTATAATTCCACTTATAGGAGGTACCACGTCCAATTCATGAAGACAGAAATAGAGTGGTGGTTACCAGGGGCTGGAGGGAAGGGAGGCATGATGGAGAGTAATGCTCAATGGGTATAGAGTTTCAGTTGGGGAAGATAGAGACATTCTGGAGATGGACGGTAGTGAAGTCTTACCCCAAGGAGATACTGGGAGATAGCAGGAGCCATAGCCCTCACCTTTATCAACACACTTCCGGGTCTTTCCCATCTTTTGCATCAGAATTATGCACAGCAGTGTAAATGTACTTGATGTCACTGAACTGAACTCAAAAATGGCTAAATTGGTAAGTTTTACATCATGTATACTTTATCACAAGGAAGAAAAAAAGGGAAAAAGAAGAGGGTAAAACTGTTTAAACTCCCTTTGCCAACTGACATACTGGTTACTTGCTGTGTTCTATATAGATCAATACAGGTCTAGTCCAAAGGCATATTTCAAGGTAAAGATGTAGTGATCCATATATACCATTGGAAATAACTTTTTAGAACCTATTCCAATTTCCCCTTCCCACTGAACTTGTCCTTAAGATGAAGTTCCATTTAGGTGGGGAATCTCATCTGATCTTTTTTTAACACAGCCTGCAGTTAACAAGGCAAAGCCATGTCTCTACACTTCTCCCAAATCATCTACTAGAATTGGCTTTGTGGAAATCATTCAGATTTTGAATTTCTGCACAACTTCTACCTAGACATTACTAAATCGACTCTCTTCTGACTTGCCGCAGCCCAGTGGCTTAGCACCCTACACTCCACGCTGTGGGCTCCTGGCTGGGAGAACCAGCTCAGGAAGGAGACTTCCCATGAATGAGATGGCTGGATGCATTCTCTGAGGCAGGCAATCCCAGAAAGCAGAGTTTGGGAAGAAGGTGCTCAGTAGAGTCTCTGAGTGAAGGAAGGAAATATGTATGTTTGCCCACTAACCACGTAAACAGTTCTATGACCTACTTAGACAAATTTTGAGGCTGGCCAAAGTCCCTGATTAACTGCCAAAAAGTCTAATCTCTTAGTTGAGGACCTCCTGCTCAAATTGCACACAAAATGCCTCATCTCCATCCAACATTCCCTGAACCTAGAGCATCTACAGATACAAAATGGGAGAAAATTGAACAGCCAAAGTGACAAGACTAATTACGTAGGGGGTGTGTATGTTTTTTTTTCCCATCAAAGGCATCAAAATTTCATGATAACTTCATTGCTTCTCCATGATAAAATAGAATAGACTCTCCAATCTGGCCTACAACCAGAGATGGGAGGGGTACTTGGGTGGCTCAGTGGGTACATCTGCCTTCAGCTCAGGTCCTGATCTCAGGGTCTTGGGATGGATCCCTGAGTTGGGCCTCTTGCTCAGTAGGGAGTCTGATTTTCCCTCTGCCCTTCCCCTTGCTCATGCTTATGCTCTCTCTTGCTCTATCTCTCTCTCTCTCTCTCCCTCTCTGAAATAAATAAATAAAATCTTCTTTTAAAAAACTGCTAAAAAAAAACAAGGATGGGACTGGAATGGAAATCTCTAAATGAAGCTATAAGGATATCATGGTACCTGAGTTGCCCCAGAGACCTTGGTTCTAAAGCCACTCTTGAATAAGGAGGAACAGCAATCTCCTTAGCCAAGACCTTTGTGGATGGGGCTGAATTTCACAGTGTAAGCACTATTGCAATGACCTTTCCTTATCACTCTTCCTAGTAAGTTCACACAGGTCCTCTTTCCTCACCTCACCCTCTTGGAACCCAGATGAGATGACTCATGACCAGCCACCTGAATGCTCAATTCCAAGTTTTTAATAGAAATTTTAACATCAACTCCATGCACTGTACCATCAAATAATAGGTCAGTTCAGAGGTAGAGACCAGCAAGGGCTTCCCTATTTCCTATGTGGTTTTGATTGTGCCTTGCACATGTACACACACACACACACACACACACACACACTCACTCATACACTTGAAATGGCCTTGTGACTTCCCAACCCTATGACCATAAACTTGGATGAGGGCTACACCCCTGCCTCACTCCTTTAGCCACCCAATAACAATAACCTCAGACCTCTTAAATGTTCTCTTGAAACTCTACTATAGTCTACATGACACATCTATTAAATAACACATTAAGAAATATATTTCCAATGCAAAAAGTAACAGTGAAAGCCATGGTGAGAGAAGTCAGAAAGTGATGGGGGAGGGAAAGATTGAGGGAAATCTTACATATTGTGTTTGGGATAGTGGCTAAATGGGTGTATGAAGTCATCAAAACTTACTAATACGAATACTTAAGATCAATACATTTTATTCTATGCAAACTGTATCTGAATTTTTTTTTTAAATGTAACAGTGGCACTCTCCAGACAAAAGAGTTGTGGAGAATAGGGCAAGATGCCAACTTCTTCTTCCCCTTCACCTTTCTTGACATATCTCATCTCCCCCAGATCCCAGAGGCAACCTAGAAGAGTGTCCCCTGCTTCATGAGTGAGGACTAGACTTGAGAAGACAGTGGTTTTCTCTCCAAAATGCTTGCCAGAGGTGAAGGCTAGGGCCGCCAAGGGAGCTGAGGTTTTGTTTGTGGGGAGGGCTTGTGTCCAGTCTCCCACTCCTCTCTTAGGGTTTCTGCAGGTGCTCAGTTCTCGACCCTCCTCTGTTCCCTAGTCATTCTCCCCACATTCTGAGCCACAGAGTACTCAATGCAGCTGCTCCCAGAGAAAGTTCAGAGGAGAGAAAAGTCATCAAATACCTAAAACCAAAATATCCATGGCAACGTGCCCTGGAAGGATGCCCTTAACTGGGATTTCTAGGACAAAGTTAATGTGGAAATCAGATGCCTGATCTCAGTTCAGCCTAGAGGTCACCAGATGGGAGTTCTTGTTTTTTATAGTAAGCCCAAAGAGGTCTTCATCTGGCTCCCAGCCATCTTCTTGGTTGAGAACCTAAGGCTAGAAACACCTTGACATTCTCTTGATTCTCTTTCTTCACCAGGGAGAAGCCACTGCTCTACACTGAGTTCACTAAAAGGTCTCAGTTGCAAATCTGTCCACTGGGGAGCAATACATCCTGCTCTCCCTCACATGAGCATTTCTGCATTTCGCAGGTGATGAAATATTAGGAGACCAGAAGTTCTATTTCCTTTCCACTTTTGCTACCCTCTAGCCTAGCACTTTAAATGCCTATGCCTCCCCATTTATTAAATGGGCCCAGTAATGACACTGAGCACTTCTTTCAGAGAGAATTTAAGGACATTAATGAGATAATGACCACTAAGTATGGTGACTTCAGTAATAAATGGTGGCTTTGGATAGGGTCCACGGCAAGGGCAGGAATTTCTTCTAAACTATCAGGGATATGTCATGCAGAAATCTATCTCCTTTCTCGCTGAAACTGGAAGATTTCAAGGATGGGAGGAGTTGGGAGAGTTGAAATTTCAATGAGTCAGTGTTGGTTTCTGATGCTCTGGCTTTGTCTGTTTCAATCTCTTTCCCTACCATTAAAACCTCTGATTTCACTATTTTGCTTACTGCATTACACTTCCGGCCATTCTAGGGAAATGCCAGGGTTTCTGGATTCAATGGCAAGCATAGTTAAAAATAAAAGAAAGAAAGAAAGAAAGAAAGAAAAGAAACCAACAATAGTGCCATTTCACTAGGGATATGTTTCTCACCCAGAAGGCTCCCCAACCAGAAGCAGAGAGTATTTTGTTCAGTTTGGAGGAGGGGCCCAGAATGCTGAATTAAATAAAAAGACAGAGTCGCCACCTTAAAGTTCACTGGGGACCGGAAGGAGTGAAAACACCCATTCTGACTCTCCTCTTCAAGAAAGTGAGCAGAAGTTTAAATAATAAGGTTACTCTTATCAGAAACGTCATCTCTTTATAATACTCTTGGGCTGCTGGCTTCAGAGAAACATGGATGCTTGAAGGAAGTCCCCAATACCACTTGTTGAATGACCCCACCCAAGCAGTTGTGAGTGAGACTGAAGGGCAGGGGGGTACAGGCAGATAGTGTCACTGAGGCAAAGCCAAGGTAGTTGCAGGAATTGATTGAACATATTTCTGAGGGGCAGGAAGCAGAAGAGACAGAACAGTACCTTTCAAAAAAAAAAAAAAAAAGTAGGCATGAAGTTAAAGCAATGATGAGTCCATCTGTGGAATCTCTCAGTGCTGGAGAACACAGCACTACCCCAAGCCCTTTTTGAGATCAGGATCAGTCCAGGTTCACTTCTGCTTTCCCAGACATATGGAGACAAGCCTTTCTCCTGAGCTGTCTTTCACTGGCATACAACAGGGCAGAATAGACTTTGTCCTCTTTCCAACCACACATAATCAAACATGACCAAAAACAACAACAACAAAAAAAGTAGGGATCACGTCTTGCCTTCTTGTAAATGTAATATAATCCACATTGGCCAACCTCTGTAAAGCTCAAGACACTGACATTTTCCTACCACCATGAAGTCAGGGGGATCACAGTCCCCCAAATCACCCCAACCGGCTGCTTACCTGTTGCACCTGCCCACTTGCCACAGATTCCCACCAGGAGAAAAAGTAAAAGGTCAGACTGGGCTTTCTCCACAGCAAGAACCCAGAGATCCTGGGGCAGCTGACATTTAAAAAGCCACCTCTTCCAAGCTCTCACAGAGGAGCATAACTTTTAACTCTAGCCCCGCTCCCAACCCCCTCAGGCTTCCTTTGCGGCACTTTCCCTCCATGGTTTGTCCGGAAAGAGTTAAAGAAGGTGCATGGCTAATTCCCCAAACCCTTCCTCTTATCTACATAGGAAAAGAACAGCTCTACACAGAGACTAGCAGAAACCCACTGGCAATTTAGCTCAGACCTCACCTATCTTATGCAACAGCACACACGCACGCACACACACCCTTGAAGGCCAGAGTCCACGGCCCCCTTTAATTCGGTAGACACAGTTTTGCGCCTCTCTTTTCCCTACACAAAACCCGGCTTCAATGGCAGCGGAAAGATAGATGTAACCTTCGTGCCAAGCGCCTTGCAGCAACACACAGGGATACACGGGAACCAAAAATGCATCTCATAGCTCTCCGTGGTGCTGAAATCACGCTAGCGAGGAAATCGAAGGAGCAAGTGCGCTGAACTTACCCGGCTGAGGGTGGGAGGCAGGGGAGCGAAAGGAGCTTCCTGCGAAGAGAATTCTTGTCTGTGCGGGCTGGAAGCAGCTGATGCGCTCACCTAGAGAACCCACCTCTCTCCCTTTTCTTCCCTTCCTCCTTTTCTGGGAGGAAGAGAGGAGGCTCCAGGAAAGAAACGAAACCCAAGCTGACAGGGCTAGAGTGGAAGGAGAAAGAGGAGGCAACAAAAATAAGATTAAAAAGTCAGGTGGCTTTACTCCACTGGTGGTAATTCCTTGGGTCGGGGGGACCCCTCTTCTCTTGTTCTCGGTGTCTGTGCCTTTCTCGGTCTCTGCGTGTTGAGCCAACAACCCTAGCACAGTAGGTTCCTGCCTCTGACGTGAGAGACAAGGAAGCCTGGGACTGCTTTGCTGTCTCTCTCTCACGCGCTCTCTCTTTTCCCCTCTTGCTGAAATTTCAGCAGCATGATATATATTTTTTTTTAAGCCTTCGTTTTTTCCATCCCCCTACAAGCGGCCCCCTAGTGGACAGAAAAGAAAAGCATCCTGAGTCCTTTTAAACAGTCCAGATTCAGACACAGGAGCAATCCCCCTACTCACAAACTCCTGGGGGCTGCTTCTGCACAGATAGGGTCCTGCACAGCAGAGTCTTCCTTCTGGCCAACCCAGATAGGAAGAGAGAGGGAGGCAGAGGAAGAGGGAGAAGGGAGAGGCAGGAGATTTGCAGATTCTTTGTCCGCAATTACAGAAGTAAAGTGTGGAGCGGGGTATGGGAAGTGGTTGGGGAGAGAATGTTTTTTGAATGATGAGTTGTGTATGTGTGTGGGGGGGGGGTGGTCTCAAGTGCTTTCAGATCCTGACTCGGCAGAATGACACCCTTTGAGGAGTCAGGGTCAGCAGCTGGGGAAACTCTGTTAATACTTACAACAACCCAGAACTGGAGTGCTGAAAGGGGCCAGTGAACACAGGGAAACGAGAAAGTATCACCACCTCGTTTGATGCCCTAATATGGCTTTTTTGAAAGCTGGTAGGAAAAATATATGGGAAGCCTCGGCCTGGGGTATCTCTGAGATGGAGAGAGAAGCGACCTCTTTGAGTATCTGTAGGGAACTGTGGCAGAGAAGAGCCATTAAGGGGCCATTTCTCAGAGGCTCCTGAGGGATGTCTTACACTGCTTTTTAAGTGTATAGTCTCAGAACCTCCTGAAAAGAGTCCTAGTACCTACATCTACAAAGTTACATTCCAGTTTCAGCTTGCCACTCACTTACTGGATATTTTGTTTCTTTATGGCTCAATTTCACTATTTGGAAAATGTGGGTAATGCTGCCCCCTCCCTACTGAATAGAAGTGCTGAGGGTTGGAATGGTTTAGAGACACAGAACCGCAGAATTGGCAGGGAATTTAAAGGTTGTCCTATCAAAACACTTTTTTATGTTTAATTTATACCTAACAAATAATGATGGTTAGCATTTATGAAGTAGTTAGCAGGTATCAGGCACTGTTATAAGCTCTTATATGTGTTAGCTCAGTTAATATATGTAATAAGCCTAGAATGCAGATGCTATTATTATAGCTTTATAGACCAGGAAACTGAGGCACAGAGAGATAGAATGTTTTGCTCAAGATCACACAGTTAGTGACCAGCAGAGGGGGTGCTGAAATGCAGGCCATCTGACCACAGAGCTTAGGTTATTAACCTCTATGTAAAATGAATATGCACTTCAGACATGACAGCATCTGAAAAAATAGAAGAAAGAACCCTAGCTATCATTATTTTGCTTATGATAAAGTGTCTAGATTGTTGTAATAAATTTATATGCCGCTGAGTTTTTAAAGTAAATTATTTACAACCACGGGTGCCAAACAAACTGTGGAAATTGCTATTACTGATGAAAATTCTCTAAGAAAACTAATTCCCCTCGTGTTTTGGGTAGTTTCACATATACAAAACTGGCTGTAAATCTCATGAAGTTGGGAACTACTGGGCTTTAAAATCAGTTCAGAGGATCCATTCACCAAAAAGAGATCATCGCCGATTCCCAAACACAGTCATGGGCTGCAGCTAGCAGTCTGATGAGCTGAGTGGCAACGCACTCAGCTAATAAGCACTCGGCGAACTGTTGACATTTTCTTCAGACTTTCAGAATTGTGAATTCCTTACCTAATGTGGCTCACTCTTTCCTGACTTTCTTAGATCAAAAGTGAATGGAGCAGGACAAAGATGGGATTTGAGTGTTAACAAGCCAGAGTTCCTGTTCTCATAGTGGTTCCAGCTCCTCCAAGTGGGAGAGGGGAACAAGAAAGACCATTCAGTTCAAGGTGTCTAAGTGTTGAGATATGGTCGAATACAATGGAATAAATGAGCACATAGAGAAAACAGCCAACCTGATTTTTGAGGATGAGGGTACGGTACTTCCTGAGGAGTGGGGTGTCTTAGCTGAGGCCTGAAGAATGAAAAATTATCTCAGCAAAGAGTAGGGGAGAGAATTAAGTAGAAGCCACAGGGTGTGCAAACTTGGAGGTGAGAGAGAACATTGTGTGGAACTTCTATTTATAAATGTGAAAACTGAGGCTCAGAAGTTAACTTCTATTTATAAATGGGAAAACTGAGGCTCAGAAGTTAACTTCTATTTATAAATGGGAAAACTGAGGCTCAGAAGTTAA